>NW_026968233.1:335572-671145 GCF_028390025.1 Pseudophryne corroboree | reverse complement strand
TGCCGTCAAATTCTATGTTTCTATGTTTACTCTGCTGCACATGTAAGTGCAAGAGATCCTGAAGCACTCACTCATCATGGGAAAGTACCAATGTGTTTCTTCGTTGGTTGATGGAAGAAACATCTTACAAAAACTCTCCAGATTATTGACTTTTTAAAGTTTTTCTAGGAAACGTTTTAGATGAATGCTTATTAGCCTTTGTCAGTATGCACTTTCGCAAAGTGTCTCTGTGGCGCAATCAGTTAGTGTGTACGGCTATTAACTAAAAGGTTGGTGGTTCAATCCCACCCAGGGATGTAATTGACCTTGTTATCAGATTTTGGTGATCTTTAAGTAGACAAGTCAAAATTTCAAACCCCCTCTTATGGTGTAGGGTACCTGGCCTTCTCTGATGTAATCAGAGTTAGATTTGATTCATTGATTTTATAAAAACAGCTAGGAAGCACAATTTAGCAGTGGTTTGCAGAGAAAAAAAATATGCTGGCAGAAAAATCCAATTGAGTGATTAAACAGCTCTTCGTTTTCTGGCTTTATTTTTATGCTAACAAATTTGTTCTCTGAAAAGTGTCCACAAAGCCAAGTCTCTGATTAACACCTTTGTAAGGATGGTTTTTCACCTATTACTAAATTAAACTTGCTTCATTGGAAAGGCAGCAAGATGCATCCTCATTTCAATGTCTACTGAAATAATACAAGTTGACACCAGGAAACATTAACGCCACTGCATCCTTGCTGCTTTCTCATGTGGAAGTCTGTTTAATGTGAAAACAAGGTGATATCTAATTAGCACACAGGTAAGGAATTACGAAAATCTTTATTTAAGGGTGAAGATGTTTCTCACAAAATTGTTGCCCCAATGGATCATTGAAATTCAAGCTGGAAAGATGATTTTAATATATCACTTGTACATTTTGTATTTCTCTTCTGGTGACAATGTAGTTTTTTTTGTCAATTACCATTTTAATAATAGGGTAAAGAAAATTAAGTGGATTTTTGAAAGAAAACTATACTGTCAATATACTATTAAAACAAATTAAAATGGTAAAAGTTATTGTACTTTAAGTAAAAATAAAAGAGCAAAAATATCAATCCCAGTTTTGATTACTTAAATTAACAAAAAAAAATGCATATAGCAAAGGATAGTTTCAATCTGCCTAACTCTGGGTTATGGGTCCAGCATGCTTCCATTGCAGTACTCTGCTGCACATGTAAGTGCAAGAGATCCTGAAGCACTCACTCATCATGGGAAAGTACCAATGTGTTTATTCGTTGGTTGATGGAAGAAACATCTTACAAAAACTCTCCAGATTATTGATTTTTTAATGTTTTTCTAGGAAACGTTCTAGATGTATGCTTATTAGCCTTTGTCAGTATGTACTTTTTGCAAAGTGTCTCTGTGGCGCAATCGGTTAGTGTGTTCGGCTATTAACCAAAAGGTTGGTGGTTCAATCCCACCCAGGGACGTAATTGACCTTGTGATCAGATTTTGGTGATATTTAAGTAGACAAGTCAAAATTTCAAACCCCCTCTTATTGTGTAGGGTACCTGGCCTTCTCTGATGTAATCAGAGTTAGATTTGATTCAGTGATTTTATAAAAAACAGCTAGGAAGCACAATTTAGCAGTGGGTTGCAGAGAAAAAAAATATGCTGGCAGAAAAATCCAATTGAGTGATTAAACAGCTCTTCATTTTCTGGCTTTATTTTTATGCTAACAAATTTGTTCTCTGAAAAGTGTCCACAAAGCCAAGTCTCTGATTAACACCTTTGTAAGGATGGTTTTTCACCTATTACTAAATTAAACTTGCTTCATTGGAAAGGCAGCAAGATGCATCCTCATTTCAATGTCTACTGAAATAATACAAGTTGACACCAGGAAACTTTAACGCCACTGCATCCTTGCTGCTTTCTCATGTGGAAGTCTGTTTAATGTGAAAACAAGGTGATATCTAATTAGCACACAGGTAAGGAATTAAGAAAATCTTTATTTAAGGGTGAAGATGTTTCTCACAAAATTGTTGACCCAATGCATCATTGAAATTCAAGCTGGAAAGATGAATTTAATATATCACTTGTACATTTTGTATTGCTCTTCTGGTGACAATGTAGTTTGTTTTTGTCAATTACCATTTTAATAATAGGGTAAAGAAAATTAAGTGGATTTTTGAAAGAAAACAATACTGTCAATATACTATTAAAACAAATTAAAATGGTAAAAGTTATTGTACTTTAAGTAAAAATAAAAGAGACAAAATTTCAATCCCAGTTTTGGATTACTTTAATTAACAAAAAAAAATGCATATAGCAGAGGATAGTTTCAATCTGCCTACCTCTGGGTTATGGGCCCAGCATGCTTCCATTGCAGTACTCTGCTGCACATGTAAGTGCAAGAGATCCTGAAGCACTCACTCATCATGGGAAAGTACCAATGTGTTTCTTCGTTGGTTGATGGAAGAAACATCTTACAAAAACTCTCCAGATTATTGACTTTTTAAAGTTTTGCTAGGAAACGTTTTAGATGAATGCTTATTAGCCTTTGTCAGTATGGACTTTTGCAAAGTGTCTCTGTGGCGCAAACAGTTAGTATGTACGGCGATTAACCAAAAGGTTGGTGGTTCAATCCCACCCAGGGACCTAATTGACCTTGTTATCAGATTTTGGTGATCTTCAAGTAGACAAGTCAAAATTTCAAACCCCCTGTTATGGTGTAGGGTACCTGGCCTTCTCTGATGTAATCAGAGTTAGATTTGATTCAGTGATTTTATAAAAACAGCTAGGAAGCACTATTTAGCAGTGGGTTGCAGAGAAAAAAAATATGCTGGCAAAAAAATCCAATTGAGTGATTAAACAGCTCTTTATTTTCTGGCTTTATTTTTATGCTAACAAATTTGTTCTCTGAAAAGTGTCCACAAAGCCAAGTCTCTGATTAACACCTTTGTAAGGATGGTTTTTCACCTATTACTAAATTAAACTTGCTTCATTGGAAAGGCAGCAAGATGCATCCTCATTTCAATGTCAACTGAAATAATACAGGTTGACACCAGGAAACATTAACGCCACTGCATCCTTGCTGCTTTCTCATGTGGAAGTCTGTTTAATGTGAAAACAAGGTGATATCTAATTAGCACACAGGTAAGGAATTAAGAAAATCTTTATTTAAGGGTGAATATGTTTCTCACAAAATCGTTGCCCCAATGCATCATTGAAATTCAAGCTGGAAAGATGATTTTAATATATCACTTGTACATTTTGTATTGCTCTTCTGGTGACAATGTAGTTTGTTTTTGTCAATTACCATTTTAATAATAGGGTAAAGAAAATTAAGTGGATTTTTGAAAGAAAACAATACTGTCAATATACTATTAAAACAAATTAAAATGGTAAAAGTTATTGTACTTTAAGTAAAAATAAAAGAGCCAAAATATCAATCCCAGTTTTGGATTACTTTAATTAACAAACAAAAAAATGCATATAGCAGAGGATATTTTCAATCTGCCTACCTCTGGGTTATGGGCCCAGCATGCTTCCATTGCTATACTCTGCTGCACATGTAAGTGCAAGAGATCCTGAAGCACTCACTCATCATGGGAAAGTACCAATGTGTTTCTTCGTTGGTTGATAGAAGAAACATCTTACAAAAACTCTCCAGATTATTGACTTTTTTAAGTTTTTCTAGGAAACGTTTTAGATGAATGCTTATTAGCCTTTGTCAGTATGTACTTTTGCAAAGTGTCTCTGTGGCGCAATCAGTTAGTGTGTACGGCTATTAACCAAAAAGTTGGTGGTTCAATCCCACCCAGGGACGTAATTGACCTTGTTATCAGATTTTGGTGATCTTTAAGTAGACAAGTCAAATTTCATACCCCCTGTTATGGTGTAGGGTACCTGGCCTTCTCTGATGTAATCAGAGTTAGATTTGATTCAGTGATTTTATAAAAACATCTAGGAAGCACAATTTAGCAGTGGGTTGCAGAGAAAAAGAAATATGCTGGCAAAAAAATCAAATTGCGTGATTAAACAGCTCTTAATTTTCTTGCTTTATTTTTATGCTAACAAATTTGTTCTCTGAAAAGTGTCCACAAAGCCAAGTCTCTGATTAACACCTTTGTAGGGATGGTTTTTCACCTATTACTAAATTAAACTTGCTTCATTGGAAAGGCAGCAAGATGCATCCTCATTTCAATGTCTACTGAAATAATACAGGTTGACACCAGGAAACATTAACGCCACTGCATCCTTGCTGCTTTCTCATGTGAAAGTCTGTTTAATGTGAAAACAAGGTGATATCTAATTAGCACACAGGTAAGGAATTACGAAAATCTTTATTTAAGGGTGAAGATGTTTCTCACAAAATTGTTGCCCCAATGCATCATTGAAATTCAAGCTGGAAAGATGATTTTAATATATCACTTGTACATTTTGTATTGCTCTTCTGGTGACAATGTAGTTTTTTTTGTCAATTACCATTTTAATAACAGGGTAAAGAAAATTAAGTGGATTTTTGAAAGAAAACTATACTGTCAATATACTATTAAAACAAATTAAAATGGTAAAAGTTATTGTACTTTAAGTAAAAATAAAAGAGCAAAAATATCAATCCCAGTTTTGATTACTTAAATTAACAAAAAAAATGCATATAGCAAAGGATAGTTTCAATCTGCCTACCTCTGGGTTATGGGTCCAGCATGCTTCCATTGCAGTACTCTGCTGCACATGTAAGTGCAAGAGATCCTGAAGCACTCACTCATCATGGGAAAGTACCAATGTGTTTATTCGTTGGTTGATGGAAGAAACATCTTACAAAAACTCTCCAGATTATTGATTTTTTAATGTTTTTCTAGGAAACGTTCTAGATGTATGCTTATTAGCCTTTGTCAGTATGCACTTTTTGCAAAGTGTCTCTGTGGCGCAATCGGTTAGTGTGTTCGGCTATTAACCAAAAGGTTGGTGGTTCAATCCCACCCAGGGATGTAATTAAACTTGTGATCAGATTTTGGTGATATTTAAGTAGACAAGTCAAAATTTCAAACCCCCTCTTATGGTGTAGGGTACATGGCCTTCTCTGATGTAATCAGAGTTAGATTTGATTCAGTGATTTTATAAAAAACAGCTAGGAAGCACAATTTAGCAGTGGGTTGCAGAGAAAAAAAATATGCTGGCAGAAAAATCCAATCGAGTGATTAAACAGCTCTTCATTTTCTGGCTTTATTTTTATGCTAACAAATTTGTTCTCTGAAAAGTGTCCACAAAGCCAAGTCTCTGATTAACACCTTTGTAAGGATGGTTTTTCACCTGTTACTAAATTAAACTTGCTTCATTGGAAAGGCAGCAAGATGCATCCTCATTTCAATGTCTACTGAAATAATACAAGTTGACACCAGGAAACATTAACGCCACTGCTTCCTTGCTGCTTTCTCATGTGGAAGTCTGTTTAATGTGAAAACAAGGTGATATCTAATTAGCACACAGGTAAGGAATTAAGAAAATCTTTATTTAAGGGTGAAGATGTTTCTCACAAATTTGTTGACCCAATGCATCATTGAAATTCAAGCTGGAAATATGATTTTAATATATCACTTGTACATTTTGTATTGCTCTTCTGGTGACAATGTAGTTTGTTTTTGTCAATTACCATTTTAATAATAGGGTAAAGAAAATGAAGTGGATTTTGGAAAGAAAACAATACTGTCAATATACTATTAAAACAAATTAAAATGGTAAAAGTTATTGTACTTTAAGTAAAAATAAAAGAGACAAAATATCAATCCCAGTTTTGGATTACTTTAACAAAAAAAAATGCATATAGCAGAGGATAGTTTCAATCTGCCTACCTCTGGGTTATGGGCCCAGCATGCTTCCATTGCAGTACTCTGCTGCACATGTAAGTGCAAGAGATCCTGAAGAACTCACTCATCATGGGAAAGTACCAATGTGTTTCTTCGTTGGTTGATGGAAGAAACATCTTACAAAAACTCTCCAGATTATTGACTTTTTAAAGTTTTTCTAGGAAACGTTTTAGATGAATGCTTATTAGCCTTTGTCAGTATAGACTTTTGCAAAGTGTCTCTGTGGCGCAATCAGTTAGTATGTACGGCTATTAACCAAAAGGTTGGTGGTTCAATCCCACCCAGGGACCTAATTGACCTTGTTATCAGATTTTGGTGATCTTTAAGTAGACAAGTCAAAATTTCAAACCCCCTGTTATGGTGTAGGGTACCTGGCCTTCTCTGATGTAGTTAGATTTGATTCAGTGATTTTATAAAAACATCTAGGAAGCACAATTTAGCAGTGGGTTGCAGAGAAAAAAAATATGCTGGCAGAAAAATCCAATTGAGTGATTAAACAGCTCTTTATTTTCTGGCTTTATTTTTATGCTAACAAATTTGTTCTCTGAAAAGTGTCCACAAAGCCAAGTCTCTGATTAACACCTTTGTAAGGATGGTTTTTCACCTATTACTAAATTAAACTTGCTTCATTGGAAAGGCAGCAAGATGCATCCTCATTTCAATGTCTACTGAAATAATACAAGTTGACACCAGGAAACATTAACGCCACTGCATCCTTGCTGCTTTCTCATGTGGAAGTCTGTTTAATGTGAAAACAAGGTGATATCTAATTAGCACACAGGTAAGGAATTAATAAAATCTTTATTTAAGGGTAAAGATGTTTCTCACAAAATCGTTGCCCCAATGCATCATTGAAATTCAAGCTGGAAAGATGATTTTAATATATCACTTGTACATTTTGTATTGCTCTTCTGGTGACAATGTAGTTTGTTTTTGTCAATTACCATTTTAATAATAGGGTAAAGAAAATTAAGTGGATTTTTGAAAGAAAACAATACTGTCAATATACTATTAAAACAAATTAAAATGGTAAAAGTTATTGTACTTTAAGTAAAAATAAAAGAGCCAAAATATCAATCCCAGTTTTGGATTACTTTAATTAACAAACAAAAAAATGCATATAGCAGAGGATAGTTTCAATCTGCCTACCTCTGGGTTATGGGCCCAGCATGCTTCCATTGCTGTACTCTGCTGCACATGTAAGTGCAAGAGATCCTGAAGCACTCACTCATCATGGGAAAGTACCAATGTGTTTCTTCGTTGGTTGATAGAAGAAACATCTTACAAAAACGCTCCAGATTATTGACTTTTTTAAGTTTTTCTAGGAAACGTTTTAGATGAATGCTTATTAGCATTTGTCAGTATGTACTTTTGCAAAGTGTCTCTGTGGCGCAATCAGTTAGTGTGTACGGCTATTAACCAAAAGGTTGGTGGTTCAATCCCACCCAGGGACGTAATTGACCTTGTTATCAGATTTTGGTGATCTTTAAGTAGACAAGTCAAATTTCATACCCCCTGTTATGGTGTAGGGTACCTGGCCTTCTCTGATGTAATCAGAGTTAGATTTGATTCAGTGATTTTATAAAAACATCTAGGAAGCACAATTTAGCAGTGGGTTGCAGAGAAAAAAAATATGCTGGCAGAAAAATCCAATTGAGTGATTTAACAGCTCTTCATTTTCTGGCTTTATTTTTATGCTAACAAATTTGTTCTCTGAAAAGTGTCCACAAAGCCAAGTCTCTGATTAACACCTTTGTAAGGATGGTTTTTCACCTATTACTAATTCAAACTTGCTTCATTGGAAAGGCAGCAAGATGCATCCTCATTTCAATGTCTACTGAAATAATACAATTTGACACCAGGAAACATTAACGCCACTGCATCCTTGCTGCTTTCTCATGTGGAAGTCTGTTTAATATGAAAACAAGGTGATATCTAATTAGCACACAGGTAAGGAATTAAGAAAATCTTTATTTAAGGGTGAAGATGTTTCTCACAAAATCGTTGCCCCAATGCATCATTGAAATTCAAGCTGGAAATATGATTTTAATATATCACTTGTACATTTTGTATTGCTCTTCTGGTGACAATGTAGTTTGTTTTTGTCAATTACCATTTTAATAATAGGGTAAAGAAAATGAAGTGGATTTTTGAAAGAAAACAATACTGTCAATATACTATTAAAACAAATTAAAATGGTAAAAGTTGTTGTACTTCAAGTAAAAATAAAAGAGCCAAAATAGCAATCCCAGTTTTGGATTACTTTAATTAACAAAAAAAAATGCATAAAGCAGAGGATAGTTTCAATCTGCCTACCCCTGGGTTATGGGCCCAGCATGCTTCCATTGCTGTACTCTGCTGCACATGTAAGTGCAAGAGATCCTGAAGCACTCACTCATCATGGGAAAGTACCAATGTGTTTCTTCGTTGGTTGATGGAAGAAACATCTTACAAAAACTCTCCAGATTATTGACTTTTTAAAGTTTTGCTAGGAAACGTTTTAGATGAATGCTTATTAGCCTTTGTCAGTATGTACATTTGCAAAGTGTCTCTGTGGCGCAATCAGTTAGTATGTACGGCTATTAACCAAAAGGTTGGTGGTTCAATCCCACCCAGGGACCTAATTGACCTTGTTATCAGATTTTGGTGATCTTTAAGTAGACAAGTCAAAATTTCAAACCCCCTGTTATGGTGTAGGGTACCTGGCCTTCTCTGATGTAATCAGAGTTAGATTTGATTCAGTGATTTTATAAAAACAGCTAGGAAGCATAATTTAGCAGTGGGTTGCAGAGAAAAAAAATATGCTGGCAGAAAAATCCAATTGAGTGATTAAACAGCTCTTTATTTCTGGCTTTATTTTTATGCTAACAAATTTGTTCTCTGAAAAGTGTCCACAAAGCCAAGTCTCTGATTAACACCTTTGTAAGGATGGTTTTTCACCTATTACTAATTTAAACTTGCTTCATTGGAAAGGCAGCAAGATGCATCCTTATTTCAATGTCTACTGAAATAATACAGGTTGACACCAGGAAACATTAACGCCACTGCATCCTTGCTGCTTTCTCATGTGGAAGTCTGTTTAATGTGAAAACAAGGTGATATCTAATTAGCACACAGGTAAGGAATTAAGAAAATCTTTATTTAAGGGTGAAGATGTTTCTCACAAAATCGTTGCCCCAATGCATCATTGAAATTCAAGCTGGAAAGATGATTTTAATATATCACTTGTACATTTTGTATTGCTCTTCTGGTGACAATGTAGTTTGTTTTTGTCAATTACCATTTTAATAATAGGGTAAAGAAAATTAAGTGGATTTTTGAAAGAAAACAATACTGTCAATATACTATTAAAACAAATTAAAATGGTAAAAGTTATTGTACTTTAAGTAAAAATAAAAGAGCCAAAATATCAATCCCAGTTTTGGATTACTTTAATTAACAAACAAAACAATGCATATAGCAGAGGATAGTTTCAATCTGCCTACCTCTGGGTTATGGGCCCAGCATACTTCCATTGCTGTACTCTGCTGCACATGTAAGTGCAAGAGATCCTGAAGCACTCAATCATCATGGGAAAGTACCAATGTGTTTCTTCGTTGGTTGATAGAAGAAACATCTTACAAAAACTCTCCAGATTATTGACTTTTTTAAGTTTTTCTAGGAAACGTTTTAGATGAATGCTTATTAGCATTTGTCAGTATGTACTTTTGCAAAGTGTCTCTGTGGCGCAATCAGTTAGTGTGTACGGCTATTAACCAAAAGGTTGGTGGTTCAATCCCACCCAGGGACGTAATTGACCTTGTTATCAGATTTTGGTGATCTTTAAGTAGACAAGTCAAATTTCATACCCTCTGTTATGGTGTAGGGTACCTGGCCTTCTCTGATGTAATCAGAGTTAGATTTGATTCAGTGATTTTATAAAAACATCTAGGAAGCACAATTTAGCAGTGGGTTGCAGAGAAAAAGAAATATGCTGGCAAAAAAATCAAATTGCGTGATTAAACAGCTCTTCATTTTCTGGCTTTATTTTTATGCTAACAAATTTGTTCTCTGAAAAGTGTCCACAAAGCCAAGTCTCTGATTAACACCTTTGTAGGGATGGTTTTTCACCTATTACTAAATTAAACTTGCTTCATTGGAAAGGCAGCAAGATGTATCGTCATTTCAATGTCTACTGAAATAATACAGGTTGACACCAGGAAACATTAACGCCACTGCATCCTTGCTGCTTTCTCATGTGGAAGTCTGTTTAATGTGAAAACAAGGTGATATCTAATTAGCACACAGGTAAGGAATTAAGAAAATCTTTATTTAAGGGTGAAGATGTTTCTCACAAAATTGTTGACCCAATGCATCATTGAAATTCAAGCTGGAAAGATGATTTTAATATATCTCTTGTACATTTTGTATTGCTCTTCTGGTGACAATGTAGTTTGTTTTTGTCAATTACCATTTTAATAATAGGGTAAAGAAAATGAAGTGGATTTTTGAAAGAAAACAATACTGTCAATATACTATTAAAACAAATTAAAATGGTAAAAGTTATTGTACTTTAAGTAAAAATAAAAGAGCCAAAATATCAATCCCAGTTTTGGATTACTTTAATTAACAAACAAAAAAATGCATATAGCAGAGGATAGTTTCAATCTGCCTACCTCTGGGTTATGGGCCCAGCATGCTTCCATTGCTGTATTCTGCTGCACATGTAAGTGCAAGAGATCCTGAAGCACTCACTTATCATGGGAAAGTACCAATGTGTTTCTTCGTTGGTTGATGGAAGAAACATCTTACAAAAACTCTCCAGATTATTGACTTTTTAAAGTTTTTCTAGGAAACGTTTTAGATGAATGCTTATTAGCATTTGTCAGTATGTACTTTTGCAAAGTGTCTCTGTGGCGCAATCAGTTAGTGTGTACGGCTGTTAACCAAAAGGTTGGTGGTTCAATCCCACCCAGGGACGTAATTGACCTTGTTATCAGATTTTGGTGATCTTTAAGTAGACAAGTCAAATTTCATACCCCCTGTTATGGTGTAGAGTACCTGGCCTTCTCTGATGTAATCAGAGTTAGATTTGATTCAGTGATTTTATAAAAACATCTAGGAAGCACAATTTAGCAGTGGGTTGCAGAGAAAAAGAAATATGCTGGCAAAAAAATCAAATTGCGTGATTAAACAGCTCTTCATTTTCTGGCTTTATTTTTATGCTAACAAATTTGTTCTCTGAAAAGTGTCCACAAAGCCAAGTCTCTGATTAACACCTTTGTAGGGATGGTTTTTCACCTATTACTAAATTAAACTTGCTTCATTGGAAAGGCAGCAAGATGTATCCTCATTTCAATGTCTACTGAAATAATACAGGTTGACACCAGGAAACATTAACGCCACTGCATCCTTGCTGCTTTCTCATGTGGAAGTCTGTTTAATGTGAAAACAAGGTGATATCTAATTAGCACACAGGTAAGGAATTAAGAAAATCTTTATTTAAGGGTGAAGATGTTTCTCACAAAATTGTTGACCCAATGCATCATTGAAATTCAAGCTGGAAAGATGATTTTAATATTTCACTTGTACATTTTGTATTGCTCTTCTGGTGACAATGTAGTTTGTTTTTGTCAATTACCATTTTAATAATAGGGTAAAGAAAATGAAGTGGATTTTTGAAAGAAAACAATACTGTCAATATACTATTAAAACAAATTAAAATGGTAAAAGTTATTGTACTTTAAGTAAAAATAAAAGAGACAAAATATCAATCCCAGTTTTGGATTACTTTAATTAACAAAAAAAATGCATATAGCAGAGGATAGTTTCAATCTGCCTACCTCTGGGTTATGGGCCCAGCATGCTTCCATTGCAGTACTCTGCTGCACATGTGAGTGCAAGAGATCCTGAAGCACTCACTCATCATGGGAAAGTACCAATGTGTTTCTTCGTTGGTTGATGGAAGAAACATCTTACAAAAACTCTCCAGATTATTGACTTTTTAAAGTTTTTCTAGGAAACGTTTTAGATGAATGCTTATTAGCCTTTGTCAGTATGGACTTTTGCAAAGTGTCTCTGTGGCGCAATCAGTTAGTATGTATGGCTATTAACCATAAGGTTGGTGGTTCAATCCCACCCAGGCACCTAATTTCCCTTGTTATCAGATTTTGGTGATCTTTAAGTAGACAAGTTCAAAATTTCAAACCCCCTGTTACGGTGTAGGGTACCTGGCCTTCTCTGATGTAATTAGAGTTAGATTTGATTCAGTGATTTTATAAAAACAGCTAGGAAGCACAATTTAGCAGTGGGTTGCAGAGAAAAAAAATATGCTGGCAGAAAAATCCAATTGAGTGATTAAACAGCTCTTCATTTTCTGGCTTTATTTTTATGCTAACAAATTTGTTCTCTGAAAAGTGTCCACAAAGCCAAGTCTCTGATTAACACCTTTGTAAGGATGGTTTTTCACCTATTACTAAATTAAACTTGCTTCATTGGAAAGGCAGCAAGATGCATCCTCATTTCAATGTCTACTGAAATAATACAAGTTGACACCAGGAAACATTAACGCCACTGCATCCTTGCTGCTTTCTCATGTGGAAGTCTGTTTAATATGAAAACAAGGTGATATCTAATTAGCACACAGATAAGGAATTAAGAAAATCTTTATTTAAGGGTGAAGATGTTTCTCACAAAATCGTTGCCCCAATGCATCATTGAAATTCAAGCTGGAAATATGATTTTAATATATCACTTGTACATTTTGTATTGCTCTTCTGGTGACAATGTAGTTTGTTTTGGACAATTACCATTTTAATAATAGGGTAAAGAAAATGAAGTGGATTTTTGAAAGAAAACAATACTGTCAATATACTATTAAAACAAATTAAAATGGTAAAAGTTGTTGTACTTTAAGTAAAAATAAAAGAGCCAAAATATCAATCCCAGTTTTGGATTACTTTAATTAACAAAAAAAAATGCATATAGCAGAGGATAGTTTCAATCTGCCTACCTCTGGGTTATGGGCCCAGCATGCTTCCATTGCTGTACTCTGCTGCACATGTAAGTGCAAGAGATCCTGAAGCACTCACTCATCATGGGAAAGTACCAATGTGTTTCTTCGTTGGTTGATGGAAGAAACATCTTACAAAAACTCTCCAGATTATTGACTTTTTAAAGTTTTGCTAGGAAACGTTTTAGATGAATGCTTATTAGCCTTTGTCAGTATGTACATTTGCAAAGTGTCTCTGTGGCGCAATCAGTTAGTATGTACGGCTATTAACCAAAAGGTTGGTGGTTCAATCCCACCCAGGGACCTAATTGACCTTGTTATCAGATTTTGGTGATCTTTAAGTAGACAAGTCAAAATTTCAAACCCCCTGTTATGGTGTAGGGTACCTGGCCTTCTCTGATGTAATCAGAGTTAGATTTGATTCAGTGATTTTATAAAAACAGCTAGGAAGCACAATTTAGCAGTGGGTTGCAGAGAAAAAAAATATGCTGGCAGAAAAATCCAATTGAGTGATTAAACAGCTCTTTATTTTCTGGCTTTATTTTTATGCTAACAAATTTGTTCTCTGAAAAGTGTCCACAAAGCCAAGTCTCTGATTAACACCTTTGTAAGGATGGTTTTTCACCTATTACTAATTTAAACTTGCTTCATTGGAAAGGCAGCAAGATGCATCCTTATTTCAATGTCTACTGAAATAATACAGGTTGACACCAGGAAACATTAACGCCACTGCATCCTTGCTGCTTTCTCATGTGGAAGTCTGTTTAATGTGAAAACAAGGTGATATCTAATTAGCACACAGGTAAGGAATTAAGAAAATCTTTATTTAAGGGTGAAGATGTTTCTCACAAAATCGTTGCCCCAATGCATCATTGAAATTCAAGCTGGAAAGATGATTTTAATATATCACTTGTACATTTTGTATTGCTCTTCTGGTGACAATGTAGTTTGTTTTTGTCAATTACCATTTTAATAATAGGGTAAAGAAAATTAAGTGGATTTTTGAAAGAAAACAATACTGTCAATATACTATTAAAACAAATTAAAATGGTAAAAGTTATTGTACTTTAAGTAAAAATAAAAGAGCCAAAATATCAATCCCAGTTTTGGATTACTTTAATTAACAAACAAAACAATGCATATAGCAGAGGATAGTTTCAATCTGCCTACCTCTGGGTTATGGGCCCAGCATACTTCCATTGCTGTACTCTGCTGCACATGTAAGTGCGAGAGATCCTGAAGCACTCAATCATCATGGGAAAGTACCAATGTGTTTCTTCGTTGGTTGATAGAAGAAACATCTTACAAAAACTCTCCAGATTATTGACTTTTTTAAGTTTTTCTAGGAAACGTTTTAGATGAATGCTTATTAGCATTTGTCAGTATGTACTTTTGCAAAGTGTCTCTGTGGCGCAATCAGTTAGTGTGTACGGCTATTAACCAAAAGGTTGGTGGTTCAATCCCACCCAGGGACGTAATTGACCTTGTTATCAGATTTTGGTGATCTTTAAGTAGACAAGTCAAATTTCGTACCCTCTGTTATGGTGTAGGGTACCTGGCCTTCTCTGATGTAATCAGAGTTAGATTTGATTCAGTGATTTTATAAAAACATCTAGGAAGCACAATTTAGCAGTGGGTTGCAGAGAAAAAGAAATATGCTGGCAAAAAAATCAAATTGCGTGATTAAACAGCTCTTCATTTTCTGGCTTTATTTTTATGCTAACAAATTTGTTCTCTGAAAAGTGTCCACAAAGCCAAGTCTCTGATTAACACCTTTGTAGGGATGGTTTTTCACCTATTACTAAATTAAACTTGCTTCATTGGAAAGGCAGCAAGATGTATCGTCATTTCAATGTCTACTGAAATAATACAGGTTGACACCAGGAATCTTTAACGCCACTGCATCCTTGCTGCTTTCTCATGTGGAAGTCTGTTTAATGTGAAAACAAGGTGATATCTAATTAGCACACAGGTAAGGAATTAAGAAAATCTTTATTTAAGGGTGAAGATGTTTCTCACAAAATTGTTGACCCAATGCATCATTGAAATTCAAGCTGGAAAGATGATTTTAATATATCACTTGTACATTTTGTATTGCTCTTCTGGTGACAATGTAGTTTGTTTTTGTCAATTACCATTTTAATAATAGGGTAAAGAAAATGAAGTGGATTTTTGAAAGAAAACAATACTGTCAATATACTATTAAAACAAATTAAAATGGTAAAAGTTATTGTACTTTAAGTAAAAATAAAAGAGACAAAATATCAATCCCAGTTTTGGATTACTTTAATTAACAAAAAAAATGCATATAGCAGAGGATAGTTTCAATCTGCCTACCTCTGGGTTATGGGCCCAGCATGCTTCCATTGCTGTACTCTGCTGCACATGTAAGTGCAAGAGATCCTGAAGCACTCACTCATCATGGGAAAGTACCAATGTGTTTCTTCGTTGGTTGATGGAAGAAACATCTTACAAAAACTCTCCAGATTATTGACTTTTTAAAGTTTTTCTAGGAAACGTTTTAGATGAATGCTTATTAGCCTTTGTCAGTATGGACTTTCGCAAAGTGTCTCTGTGGCGCAATCAGTTAGTATGTACGGCTATTAACCATAAGGTTGGTGGTTCAATCCCACCCAGGGACCTAATTGACCTTGTTATCAGATTTTGGTGATCTTTAAGTAGACAAGTCAAAATTTCAAACCCCCTGTTATGGTGTAGGGTACCTGGCCTTCTCTGATGTAATCAGAGTTAGATTTGATTCAGTGATTTTATAAAAACAGCTAGGAAGCACAATTTAGCAGTGGGTTGCAGAGAAAAAAAATATGCTGGCAGAAAAATCCAATTGAGTGATTAAACAGCTCTTCATTTTCTGGCTTTATTTTTATGCTAACAAATTTGTTCTCTGAAAAGTGTCCACAAAGCCAAGTCTCTGATTAACACCTTTGTAAGGATGGTTTTTCACCTATTACTAAATTAAACTTGCTTCATTGGAAAGGCAGCAAGATGCATCCTCATTTCAATGGTAAGTCAACCTTCTTGCCCTATGTTCCCTCTCAACGGATGAAGACGCATCATTATCTACCGCAGTCATTTTGGCCCAATAGATATGCAAGAAGTTAAGATTCCCCTTTCTTTGCAGGTAGAGGAAGGAAAAGGAAGAAGTCTGTAGCCTCTTCAAGATCGCAGGACCAGAGATTGTCCTCTGCTTCTGCCAAATCCACTGCATGACACTGGGGCTTTCTTGCAGGAGCCCACACCAGTGGGGGCACGTCTAAAACTCTTCAGTCAGTTCTGGATTCATTCGGACCTGGACTCGTGGGTTTTACAAATAGTGTCCCAAGGGTACAAACTGGGGTTTCAAGACGTTCCCCCTCACCGATTGTTCAAATTGGCCTTAGTCAGCAGGGAGAAGGTTTTTATTCAAGCCTCTTCGTGGTCCCGAAGCCGGACGGCTCAGTCAGACCAATCTTAAATCTGAAATCCCTCAATTTCTTCCTAAAGAAATTCAATTTCAAGATGGAATTTCTCAGGGCAGTGATCTCCAGTCCGGAGGACGGAGATTTCATGGTTTTGGTAGACATAAAGGATGCCTACTTACATGTTCCCATTTAGCCACTGCCTCAAGCTACCTAAGGTTTGCAATTCAGGATTGTCATTACCAATTTCAGACATTGCCATTTGGTCTGTCCACGGCTCCGAGGATTTTCACCAGGGTGATGGCGGAAATTATGGTTCTCCTTCGCAAGCAAGGAGTCACAATTATCCCATACTTGGATGATCTCCTAATAAAGGCGAGATCCAGGGACCAGTTGGTGCAAAACATTGCACTCTCCCTGACAGTTCTTCAACAACATGGTTGGCTCCTAAACTTGCCAAAATCGCAGTTGGTCCCAATGACGCGGTTGTTGTTTTTGGGAGTCATACTGTTAGGCGCCGGGGTCCGCTTGATGGTCTGCGCGGCCCGGCGCCTAGCAACTAGAGACGCCGTGCACGTACAGCCGCCGGCTCCCTAGCAACGCTAGACACCGGGCGCGCTGAGCCGCATGGACCATAGCAACGGGGACGCCACTGGCGGACCGCGTTCCCCGTTGCTAGGCTTTAGGAAATTAAGATATTCACCTGCTCTCTGGCCGTGCAGCAAGGCAGCTGCACGGCATTTATTCTAATCAGCCTTTAGCAGCTGATTGGAGGACTCCTTGTTAAATACACTCCCAGGGCTTCTCACAGACGCCGGTAATAGCTTCCTGCATGCTGCCTTTGTTTGCTGAGAGTCTGTTTCCAGTCCTGCTGTATCCGGTCATTCCAGTCCGCAGAAGTCCGGTATTCGGGAGTTGTCATCTCATCCCAAGAGGTCGTTTGGTTCCCTGGAGTCCTGACTGATCACCGTTTTATATCCAGTGGTGTTCGTGAGTTGCGGCTCTGCCGTGTGTTGCGGCTCAGCCGCTTTACCTTTTATATTTTGTGTTTGGAGCATTTGCGGAGGGTTCCGCTTCCACAAGTCCTCTCTGGTACTTGGCGGTGCCGGGTAGGAGAATTGGACAAGTGGATATTTTGGTTGTCCTTTTTCCTGGCGGTTTCTCCGCACATATTATAGTTTTGAGTTTGCTTAGCCCCTTGCCTGGTTGTTTAGTTAGAGGGCCTCTTGTTATCACCCTGTCTCGGGTTTCCCTTTGTCTCTCATTAAGACCGGGGGGCATCGAAGTTGGGCAGACATAATCCGCCCTTCAAACGCGGCTGCCAAGGGCTCAAGAAACCATAGTCTCGCAGGGGATTTCTGACATCACGGGTGAGACAACAGAGTTAGGGCGCCAGGGGCTATTTTCCTGTCCTGCTCCCTTCCCCAGCATTCCGTTCCAGTGCTCCAGTCCTTGCCATAAGATCTTCTCTGACCAGAGTGCTGGAATCATAACATTATTACCGGCCATACCAAAACTTAAAATTAAACGGGTTTTAATTTTTTCTCATTCAGTTTTGTGAGAGTTTATCGGCCTCATGAATCCAACAGGTTTAGGGCCAAATCCTGGTCAGCTCTTAGTCAGCCAGATTCAAGAACTTACTCAGATGGTTCAGGATCTTTCTCTTCGGGTGAAGTCGCAGGAAGATCTTTTGCGAGCTTCCCCAAGGGTAGTCCCTGAACCAAAGATGCATTTGCCTGACCATTTTTCTGGTGATAGAAAAGAGTTTTTTAATTTTAAAGAATCCTGTAAACTTTATTTTCGTTTAAGACCGACTTCCTCGGGTACTGAATCTCAGCGGGTCGGGTTTATTATTTCTTTGCTCCAGGGGGATCCTCAGACCTGGGCATTTGGTTTAAGAGCAGAGGATCCGGCATTGTTGTCAGTTGACGCTTTTTTTGAGTCTTTAGGGCTCTTGTATGATGACCCTGATAGAGAGGCGTCCGCTGAAAGTCAGTTGCGCGCTCTCAGACAGGGTAGAAATCCTGCAGAGGTTTATTGTACGGAG
Organism: Pseudophryne corroboree; assembly: GCF_028390025.1. Lineage (NCBI taxonomy): Eukaryota > Metazoa > Chordata > Amphibia > Anura > Myobatrachidae > Pseudophryne > Pseudophryne corroboree. Next base: position 652,847 of record NW_026968233.1, on the reverse strand, counting down.
TTTCGCCGTTGGTCGAACGACTGTGGCTGGAATGACCCAGCCCTGCGCAGTCAGTTTCGCCTCGGCTTATCAGAGTCTATAAAAGACAGTCTCCTTCAGTACCCCGCTCCTGAGACTCTCGATAAACTCATGGAGCTTTCTATTAAGATTGATCGTCGTCTCAGAGAGCGGAGGGCTGAAAAAGGAGCACCTGTAAGGTCAAGTCCGTGTGTATATTCCATTCCTGAAGACGTAGAGGAGACCATGCAGATGGGTCTCTCCCGGCTGTCTCCTGAAGAAAGAGCCAGAAGGCAAAATTCTGGTCTTTGTCTGTACTGTGGGGGTAAGGGACATTTTGCTCGTAATTGTCCGAACAAGTCGGGAAACGCTTTGACCAGGTGAATTGTGAGGGGGTTCACCTAGGTCTGCAGCTTATCTCCTCGAATAACTCCCTTTTAGTCCCAGTTAAAGTTTCCTTTGGCAGCCTCAGTTCTTCGGTGTCGGCTTTTGTTGACAGTGGAGCAGCAGGAAACTTTATGGATTTAACTTGGGCTAAGGCCTTAGGCATTCCTCAGTTACCTTTGGGTAGGTGTGTCACCATGCATGGCTTAGATGGGAGTCCGCTGTCTAATGGGATTATTTCTCTCCGTACACCCCCTGTACTACTTACAGTAGGAGCTCTACATTCCGAGAAAATCGAGTTCTTTCTTACACATTGCCCAGCAGTTCCAGTTGTTCTGGGTCACCCTTGGCTGGCCTTTCATAATCCCACCATTGATTGGCGGTCGGGGGAAATTTCACATTGGGGTACTTTTTGTGATAAGGAATGTATCACGTTTCCAGTCAGAGTAGCAGCTATCATTCCAGAACTCATTCCGGTGGAATACCAGGAGTTTGCTGATGTTTTCTCCAAAGGCAATGCGGACATTCTGCCTCCCCATCGGCCTTATGATTGTGCTATTGAGTTAATTCCTGGTGCCGCATTGCCAAAGGGAAGATTATATGCATTATCCGGGCCAGAAACTGCGGCTATGAATGATTATGTAAAGGAGAGCCTTGAGAAAGGATTTATTAGACCATCAAAATCTCCTTTAAGTGCAGGCTTCTTCTTTGTGGAGAAAAAGGATGGCTCGCTTAGACCTTGCATTGATTTTAGAGCCCTGAATAAGATCTCAGTTAAAAACACCTATCCTTTGCCGTTGATTTCTGTACTCTTTGATCAGTTACGTTCTGCTGTGATTTTTTCTAAAATTGACCTTAGAGGAGCGTACAACCTCATCCGAATTAAATCTGGAGATGAGTGGAAAACGGCCTTCAGTACTCAGTCGGGTCACTACGAATACCTGGTGATGCCGTTCGGCCTGTCCAATGCTCCGGCAGTTTTTCAAGACCTCATTAACGATGTGCTCCGTGACTTCCTAGGGAAATTCGTGGTCGTTTACTTAGACGACATCCTGATTTTTTCTAAATCAATGGAACAACATGTTACCCAGGTGCGTCTGGTTCTTCAAAAGTTATGTGAGAATCATTTATATGCCAAGCTGGAGAAGTGTGAGTTTCATGTCACGGAAGTATCTTTTTTAGGGTACATAATTTCCCCTCAGGGATTTTCCATGGAACCAAAGAAACTCCAGGCCATCCTTAGTTGGGCGCAACCCACCAATTTAAAAGCAATTCAGCGTTTTTTAGGGTTTGCGAATTATTATAGGAGGTTCATTCATTCTTTTTCTGACCTGGTTGCTCCCATTGTAGCTCTGACAAAGAAAGGAGCGGATCCTACCAACTGGTCGCGTGAAGCTGAGTTGTCCTTCCGGGCCTTGAAACAAGCCTTTGTCTCGGCTCCAGTCCTCAGACATCCTAATCCGGAATTGCCCTTTGTGGTGGAGGTTGATGCCTCGGAGGTTGGAGTGGGGGCTATCCTTTCTCAAAAGGATCCGGAGTCTCTGGAGTTACATCCTTGTGCCTTTATGTCCAGGAAATTATCCTCCGCTGAATCCAACTATGACGTTGGTAATCGGGAGTTACTGGCGGTAAAATGGGCTTTCGAGGAGTGGAGGCATTGGCTGGAGGGAGCAAAACATACTATTTCGGTATTGACTGACCATAAGAACCTGCAATACATTGAATCGGCTAAGCGGCTTAATGCCCGGCAGGCACGTTGGGCATTATTTTTTACGCGTTTCAAATTTATAATCACTTTCAGGCCTGGTTCCAAGAATACTAAGGCTGATGCCCTGTCACATAGCTTTCTTCCGGTTCACAATAACAATCCTGTTACCCCCATACTTCCATCTTCGGTCATCTGGGCGGGCCTCACACAAGATTTATTTACCCAGTTAAAACAGCTTCAACACCAAGCTCCTAGAATTACTCCTGCTGGTCGTCTTTACGTCCCTGAGTTTTTGAGAGTTACTGTTTTAACGGAATTCCATGATAACAAAGTTTCAGGGCATCCAGGAGTCTCTAAGACATTGGAGTTAGTCTCTCGCTCAGTATGGTGGCCTGGTCTTTCTAAAGACGTCAAGGAATTTGTTTATTCATGTCAGGTTTGTGCACAGCATAAAGTTCCCCGTTCCTTGCCCATCGGGCAACTTATGCCCTTAAATGTTCCTCTCAGGCCGTGGTCTCATATTTCATGGATTTTGTGGTTGACCTTCCCCTTTCAGCCGGATTCCGAGTCATATGGGTGGTAGTGGAACGTTTTAGTAAAATGGCTCATTTTATTGCTCTTCCCCGATTGCCTTCTGCCCAAGGGTTGGCAGTTTTGTTTCTCCGCCATGTATTCAGGCTTCATGGGTTGCCTACTGATATTGTTTCTGATCGGGGTCCACAATTCATCGCACAATTCTGGAAATGTTTTTGTGCCTCATTGAAGATGAAATTGTCGTTAACATCCGGTTACCACCCACAATCCAACGGGCAAACCGAACGAGTTAACCAATCATTGAAACAATATTTGCGCTTGTATTCAGCCAAACTCCAGAATGATTGGTCCGAGTTTCTTCCGTTGGCTGAATTTGCTTACAATAATTCTTGTCATTCCTCCACTAAAGAGTCTCCATTCTTTTCAGTTTTTGGTTTTCACCCCAGAGCTAATTCTTTTTTTCATCATTCCTCAGTCTCCTCGCTTACCTTAACCTCCCATCTCAGAGCCATTTGGAAAAAGGTGCACCTTGCTCTCAGAAAAGCGGCCTTTCGAGAGAAGAAATTTTCTGACAGGCTCCGACGTCCTTGCACTTTTAAGGTGGGAGATAGGGTGTGGTTGTCGACTCGCAACATCAGGCTTCGACAATCCTCAGCTAGACTGGGACCCAAATTTATTGGGCCATTTCTTATTATTAAAAGAGTCAACCCAGTTGCCTTTCGGTTACGTTTACCAAGATCTCTCAGGATTGGAAATACGTTTCATTGTTCCCTGTTGAAACAATACGTTTCTTCCAGTAGATTTCCTCGGAAGATCTCTCAGGGTAGATCTCCAGTGGATGTACAGGGACAACAGGAGTTCTTGGTAGAGAAGGTTCTCGATTCCAAATTGTCCCGGGATCGGCTGTATTTTCTGGTTCACTGGAAAGGCTATGGTCCGGAGGAAAGGTCTTGGGTCCTGGATAAGGATCTTCATGCCCCGAGGCTCAAGAGGGCATTTTTTTGGGAATTTCCTCAGAAACCTGGCTTTAGGGGTTCCTTGACCCCTCCTCAAGAGGGGGTACTGTTAGGCGCCGGGGTCCGCTTGATGGTCTGCGCGGCCCGGCGCCTAGCAACTAGAGATGCTGTGCACGTACAGCCGCCGGCTCCCTAGCAACGTTAGACGCCGGGCGCGCTGAGCCGCACGGACCATAGCAACGGGGACGCCACTGGCGGACCGCGTTCCCCGTTGCTAGGCTTTAGGAAATTAAGATATTCACCTGCTCTCTGGCCGTGCAGCAAGGCAGCTGCACGGCATTTATTCTAATCAGCCATTAGCAGCTGATTGGAGGACTCCTTGTTAAATACACTCCCAGGGCTTCTCACAGATGCCGGTAATAGCTTCCTGCATGCTGCCTTTGTTTGCTGAGAGTCTGTTTCCAGTCCTGCTGTATCCGGTCATTCCAGTCCGCAGAAGTCCGGTATTCGGGAGTTGTCATCTCATCCCAAGAGGTCGTTTGGTTCCCTGGAGTCCTGACTGATCACCGTTTTATATCCAGTGGTGTTCGTGAGTTGCGGCTCTGCCGTGTGTTGCGGCTCAGCCGCTTTACCTTTTATATTTTGTGTTTGGAGCATTTGCGGAGGGTTCCGCTTCCACAAGTCCTCTCTGGTACTCGGCGGTGCCAGGTAGGAGAATTGGACAAGTGGATATTTTGGTTGTCCTTTTTCCTGGCGGTTTCTCCGCACATATTATAGTTTTGAGTTTGCTTATCCCCTGGCCAGGTTGTTTAGTTAGAGGGCCTCTTGTTATCACCCTGTCTCGGGTTTCCCTTTGTCTCTCATTAAGACCGGGGGGCATCGAAGTTGGGCAGACATAATCCGCCCTTCAAACGCGGCTGCCAAGGGCTCAAGAAACCATAGTCTCGCAGGGGATTTCTGACAACACGGGTGAGACAACAGAGTTAGGGCGCCAGGGGCTATTTTCCTGTCCTGCTCCCTTCCCCAGCATTCCGTTCCAGTGCTCCGGTCCTTGCCATAAGATCTTCTCTGACCAGAGTGCTGGAATTATAACACATACTGGACACAGAAGAGGTTTTCTTCCAGTGGAAAGGCTATGGAGATCCAGAGTCTGGTCAAACAAATTCTGAAACCAGCAAGAGTGTTAATCCATCAATGCATTCAGTTGCTGGGGAAGATTGTTGTGGCCTACGAGGCCATTCAGTTTGGCAGGTTCCATGCCAGAGTGTTCCAGTGGGACCTGTTGGACAATTGGTCCGGATCCCACCTACACATGCACCGGAGGATAATCCTGTCTTCCAAGACCAGAATCTCACTCCATTGGTGGCTGCACAGTTCTCACCTCCTAGAGGGGCGATGGTACGGGATCCAGGACTGAATCCTAGGGACCACAGATGCAACCCTCCGAGGCTGGGGAGCAGTCACACAGGGGGAAAACGTCCAAGGAAGATGGTCAAGTCAGGAAAGTTGTCTCCACATAAATGTTCTGGAGTTAAGGGCCATTTAATAACTGCAGACACAGTACTCACTGGGACGGGTGCCCAGCATCCTCAACAGACTAAGAGAAAAGGATTTACCGGTAGGTATTAAAATCCTAGTTTCTCTAACGTCCTAGAGGATGCTGGGGACTCCGTAAGGACCATGGGGATAGACGGGCTCCACAGAGTTCATGATTTTCACTGAGGTAGCGCACAGCACTGCAGCTGTGCGCCATTGCTCCCATACACCTCACATACTCCGGTCACTGTAAGGGTGCAGGGCGCAGGGGGGGCGCCCTGGGCAGCAATATAAACCTCTTTTTGGCAAAAATATAACATATATACAGCTGGGCACTGTATATATGTATGAGCCCCCACCAATTTTACAGTTTAAGCGGGACAGAAGCCGCCGCCGAGGGGGCGGGGCTTCTCCCTCAGCACTCACCAGCGCCATTTTTTCTCCACAGCACCGCTGAGAGGAAGCTCCCCGGACTCTCCCCTGCTTATACCACGGTAGAGAAGAGGGTTGAAAAGAGAGGGGGGGCACATAATTCGGCGCAAATTACATACAGCAGCGCTACTGGACAAACATTAAGTTACTGTGTTATTCCTGGGTTATATAGCGCTGGGGAGTGTGCTGGCATACTCTCTCTCTGTCTCTCCAAAGGGCCTTGTGGGGAAACTGTCTTCAGAAAAAGTATTCCCTGTGTGTGTGGTGTGTCGGTACACGTGTGTCGACATGTCTGAGGAAGAAGGCTATATTAGAGAGGAGCGGGAGCAAATGAATGTGGTGTCTCCGCTGACACCTGATTGGATGGATATGTGGAATGTTTTAAATGCTAGTGTAAACTCATTGTACAAAAGATTAGACAAGGCTGAAGCTTTGGGACAGTCAGGGACTCAACCCATGCCTGATCCTATGTTGCAGGGACTGTCAGGGTCTCATAAGCGCCCACTATCCCAGATTGTTGACACAGATACCGACACGGATTCTGACTCCAGTGTCGATTACGATGATGCAAAGTTACAGCCAAAATTGGCAAAATCCATTCGATATATGATTATGGCAATAAAAGATGTTTTGCACATCACAGAGGAACCCCCTGTCCCTGACAAGAGGGTACATATGTACAAGGGAAAGAAGCCTGAGGTAACCTTTGAGGGGGTCACACGAGCTGAACGAGTTATGTGAAAAAGCTTGGGAATCTCCAGATAAAAGACTGCAGATTTCCAAAAGGATTCTTATGGCGTATCCTTTTCCATCAACGGATAGGTTACGATGGAAATCCTCCCGTAGGATGGACAAAGCATTAACACGCACAGCTACAGTTGGAAAATCAAATTTTTTACCTTATGTTCCCTCACAGCATAAGAAACAGCATTATCAAATGCAGTCCTTTCGGTCACAAAGAAACAAGAAAGTGCGAGGTGCGTCCTTTCTTGCCAGAGGTAGGGGCAGAGGAATAAAGCTGCACAACACAGCTAGTTCCCAGGAACAGAAGTCCTCCCCGGCCTCTACAAAATCTACCTCATGACGCTGGGGCTCCACTGGCAGAGTCCGGCCCATGTGATGTCATGCAGCTGCTCTGACCACGCCTCCTGTTTCTCCGTTGCCGACCCCATTTTGAAACCGTGCCCCCGCACCGCTCCATCTCCGACTTGGAAATGGAGTGTTGTTGACCCCCCTCCCCCCCCCCCTTCACCGATTCACAGGCAGAGGTGATCGCATTATCTGCGGGGTGCCCCAGAAAATGCAGGCGGATGCGTATGCTCTTAGCAGTTTTTGCAGTTGGATTGCGATCCAACCTGAATCAGGCCCCATTACCTATCACAATGCACTGCGGGTAGTACAAAATGGGGTTAATATAGGAGAAAAAACCCCAGAGCTGTGCTCCTTAACTGTCCCTGGTGGCTAGTGGAGCGGCTGCCCAGTAATCAGTGTCCACGCCAGTGCGCACACGGCCCGCCCCCATCAGCGGCCTCGTGATCCCGGAGGGCGGTGTGTGTGTGACTGACCTTAGGAAGAAACCGGAGCCTCCGCTGCAGTGACCCAGCAACCGGGGCACGGGAGTATACTGCGCCACTGGGAGTGATGGAGCTGCAGTAAAGAGGTCTATTAGACCTAGCCTGCTGCAGCCCTTATAGATTCTTATAAAAAAAGTTCTTCTTTTCTTGCCAAAATTAATAGCTAAGAATAGGCTGCCTGAGGCAGCCCCCTGTTAAGTGGCCTGCTACTGAAGGCACCAACTACAAACTGAGCTCCCTGTTCATGGAAGCGAGGTTATAGAGGAGGGGGCGCTGAGCATCTTGGGAACAGTCAAAAGCTTTATGCCTGTTGGTGCCTCAGATCAAGATCCTACTCTGGTGTACATATACAATGTGAATCCTTGTGGAGTCCAGTGTACCCCACAGAAGAAATGAATGCGTCACACCCATTGGCAGCAACATTAGAATAGCTGCTGATGGGCACAATTGAGAAAGGAAGGGGGGGAAACATTTGAATCCAGCACATATATGTAATTTGAATATGTAATTTGTACCTTCCTACTTTAAAATGTAATGGATGAACCTCACCCTGTGAGAACTATCTTCATGATCAAGAGATCTCATATGCAAGATAAGTATGTGTTGGGATAGGGCTGTGGAGGGCGGCTGCTCGGGCACACCCCTGTCAAGTTAAGGAGATTCAACTGAGGAAGCACAAGGGAACTCTCATCTGGGAACAACAACTGCAGGGAGAACACATTTTCAGACGAATGTGGGAGGGCAGAAGGCTGCCTAATACTGAAGCACCCCCAAACAACAAACCAAATGCAACAACTACTGCAAGCATTCCTGGGGGAAGGCCTGCAGCAGATGGATTTGCATATAGTGATGTCATCCAAGCAGTGGGCATAGTTGGCTGCAACCCTCGTCTGCATATGAAAAGAGAAAAGGGTCACGCAGGGCATGGCGGCCTTTGTGGGGTTGCGCTTAGATGACCCCTAAATCGCTTTATACACCCCCACCCCCCATCAGTGTGGGCTCATGTTGGCCATGCCCCAGCCCCTGAAGCATTCAAGCTGATTTCTTGCAGCAGCTGGACCCAGAAACAGCTCCAGAGTTGCTCTACAAGACAAGTAAAAGGGTGTGAGCCCTGCAGCACCACCTGTAGTTTGCATACACACATATATAGGACAGCATCTCTTATATGCCCCAGGGTCAATAAAATAGTATCTTTATCTAGGGTATCCATCCCCTCAGATAAGGTATCCGTCCATGCCGCTACAGCACTACACACCCAGGCCGACGCAATTGCCGGTCTGAGTAAGGTACCTGAATGTGTATAAATGGACTTCAGGGTAATCTCCTGTTTGCGGTCAGCAGACTCTTTGAGGGTAGCCGTATACTGGGACGGGAGGGCTACCTTCTTGGATAAGCGTGTTAATGCTTTGTCCACCCTAGGGGAGGATTCCCATCGTAACCTATCCATTGATGGGAAAGGATACGCCATAAGAATCCTTTTGGAAATCTGCAGTCTTTTATCTGGAGATTCCCAAGCTTTTTCACATAACTCGTTCAGCTCGTGTGACCCCCTCAAAGGTTACCTCAGGCTTTTTCACCTTGTACATATGTACCCTCTTGTCAGGGACAGGGGGTTCCTCTCTGATGTGCAAAACATCTTTTATTGCCATAATCATATATCGAATGGATTTTGCCAATTTTGGCTGTAACTTTGCATCATCGTAATCGACACTGGAGTCAGAATCCGTGTCTGTATCTGTGTCAACAATCTGGGATAGTGGGCGCTTATGAGACCCTGACAGTCCCTGCAACATAGGATCAGGCATGGGTTGAGACCCTGACTGTCCCAAAGCTTCAGCCTTGTCTAATCTTTTGTGCAATGAGTTTACACTAGCATTTAAAACATTCCACATATCCATCCAATCAGCTGTTGGCGGAGACACCACATTCATTTGCTCCTGCTCCTCTCTAATATAGCCTTCTTCCTCAGACATGTCGACACACGTGTACCGACACACCACACACACAGGGAATGCTTTTTCTGAAGACAGTTTCCCCACAAGGCCCTTTGGAGAGACAGAGAGAGAGTATGCCAGCACACACCATAGCGCTATATAACCCAGGAATACACAGTAACTTAATGTTTGCCCAGTAGTACTGCTGTATGTAATTTGCACCAAATTATGTGCCCCCCCCCCCCCTCTTTTCAACTCTCTTGTCTACCGTGGTATAAGCAGGGGAGAGTCCGGGGAGCTTCCTCTCAGCGGTGCTGTGAAGAAAAAATGGCGCTGGTGAGTGCTGAGGGAGAAGCCCCGCACCCTCGGCGGCAGGCTTCTGTCCCGCTTAAACTGTAAAATTGGCGGGGGCTCATACATATATACAGTGCCCCGCTGTATATGTGTTATATTTTTGCCAATAAGAGGTTTATATTGCTGCCCAGGGTGCCCCCCCCCCCTGCGCCCTGCACCCTTACAGTGACCGGAGTGTGTGAGGTGTATGGGAGCAATGGCGCACAGCTGCAGTGCTGTGCGTTACTTCAGTGAAGATCATGAAGTCTTCTGCCGCCTCTGAAGTCTTCTTTTCTTCTCATACTCACCCGGCTTCTATCTTCCGGCTCTGCAAGGGGGACGGAGGCGCGGCTCTGGGACGGACGGCGAGGGTGAGATCATGCGTACCAATCCCTCTGGAGCTAATGGTGTCCAGTAGCCTAAGAAGCAGGACCTTGCAACTCAGAGAGTAGGGCTGCTTCTCTCCCCTCAGTCCCTCGATGAGGGAGTCTGTTGCCAGCAGTGCTCCCTGAAAATTAAAAACCTAACAAAATACTTTCTGTCAGAAAGCTCAGGAGAGCTCCTGAAAAGCACCCAGTCTCCACCGGGCACAGTATCAAACTGAGGTCTGGAGGAGGGGCATAGAGGGAGGAGCCAGTGCACACCCAGAACTAAAGTCTTTCTTAAAGTACCCATGTCTCCTGCGGAGCCTATCTATCCCCATGGTCCTTACGGAGTCCCCAGCATCCTCTAGGACGTTAGAGAAAATAGGATTTTAATACCTACCGGTAAATCCTTTTCTCTTAGTCCGTAGAGGATGCTGGGCACCCGCCCCAGTGTGTACTGTGTCTGCAGTTATTAAATGGCCCTTAACTCCAGAACATTTATGTGGAGAAAACTTTCCTGACTTGACCATCTTCCTTGGATGTTTTCCCCCTGTGTGACTGCTCCCCAGCCTCGGAGGGTTGCATCCATGGTCCCTAGGATCCAGTCCTGGATCCCGAACCATCGCCCCTCTAGGAGGTGAGAACTGTGCAGCCACCAATGGAGTAAGATTCTGGTCTTGGAAGACAGGATTATCCTCCGGTGCATGTGTAGGTGGGATCCGGACCACTTGTCCAACAGGTCCCACTGGAACACTCTGGCATGGAACCTGCCAAACTGAATGGCCTCGTAGGCCGCAACCATCTTCCCCAGCAACAGAATGCATTGATGGATTAACACTCTTGCTGGTTTCAGAATTTGTTTGACCAGACTCTGGAACTCCATAGCCTTTCCACTGGAAGAAAGCCTCTTCTGTGTCCAGTATGACTCCCAGAAACAACAACCACGTTATTGGGACCAACTGCGATTTTGGCAAGTTTAGGAGCCAACCATGTTGTTGAAGAACTGTCAGGGAGAGTAGATGTTTTGCACCAACTGGTCCCTGGATCTCGCCTTTATCAGGAGATCATCCAAGTACGGCATAATTGTGACTCCTTGCTTGCGAAGGAGAACCATCATTTCCACCATCACCCTGGTGAAAATCCTCGGAGCCGTGGACAGACCAAACGGCAACGTCTGAAATTGGTAATGACAATCCTGAATTGCAAACCTCAGGTAGCTTGATGCAGTGGCTAAACGGGAACATGTAATTAGGCATCCTTATGTCTACCAAAACCATGAAATCTCCTTCCTCCGGACTGGAGATCCCTACCCTGAGAGATTCCATCTTGAAATTGAATTTCTTTAGGTAGAAATTGAGGGATTTCAGATTTAAGATTGGTCTGACTGAGCCGTCCGGCTTCGGGAGCACGAAGAGGCTTGAATAAAAACCTTCTCCCTGCTGACTAAGGCCGATTTGAACAATCGGTGAGGGGGAACGTCTTGAAACCCCAGTTTGTACCCTTGTGACACTATTTGTAAAACCCACGAGTCCAGGTCCAAATTAATCCAGAACTGACTGAAGTGTTTTAGACGTGCCCCCACTGGTGTGGGCTCCTGCAAGAGAGCCCCAGCGTCATGCAGTGGATTTGGCAGAAGCAGAGGACGATCTCTGCTCCTGCGATCTTGAAGAGGCTACAGACCTCTTCCCTCTTCTCCTTCCTCTACCTGCAAAGAAAGGGGAATCTTAACTTCTTGCATATCTATTGGGACAAAATGACTGCGTTAGACAATGATGCGTCTTCATCCGTTGAGAGGGAACATAGGGCAAGAAGGTTGACTTACCTGCGGGAGCTGCCGAGATCAAATTAACTAGGCCGTTGCCAAACAAGGCTTCACCTTCATAGTGAAGAGACTCCCTCTCTTCTTGGAGTCAGCATCAGCATTCCCTTGGTGAATCCACAATGCCCTCCTATCCGAGACTGCCATGAAATTGGCCCGTGAACTCAAGAGTCCTATATCCCTTGCAGTCGTAAGTATGCTGCAGTGTCCTTGATATGATCCAACGTAAGGAGTATCCCATCTCTCCAAGATATCTATATCGGAAGACAAGGTATTCGACCAATTCTTGAATACTACTACTCACCCATGCGCATGTAATGGCAGGTCTAAGTAATGTACCCGTGGTTACATAACTAGAAATAATGTAGCTTCCTGCATACGATCCGCTGGATTTGTGACAGGGCCCCGTGCAGAACAGGGGGTGACTCCCACTTTATTCTGTCCGCAGCAGGAAATGAATAAACAATCGGAAACTTTTTGGGGATTTGAAACCATCTTGTCGAGCTGGCCCAGACTTTCTCAAACAGGGATGGAGGAACGTTACATCAGCTTTCATTATATATCTATATATACATACATATAGACCCCTTTGTCAGGAACAGCAGGGTCCTCAGTGATGTTAATATGTCCTTAATATCCACAATCATGTACTGAATGCTCCTTGCCAATATTGGATCTAATCAGGAAATATTATGGTCGACATAGGAATCAGTATCCGAGTCAGTATCAGTGTGTAGTAACATTTTTGCGGGCCTGAGGGAAAAGAAGCATAGCCATGAACATCACATCTATTCTCTACGTCTGTGTCTGGGACACAGATTTATCCAACCTCACTCTGATATTATTGAAACTTTCACCCAGTCAGTTATTGGTGGTGCCAACAGGGCCACCATCATATGTCTGCATTCCTAATATAGTTTCCTCTTGGGAAAAACATTCAGCCACCGACATGTTGACACACATGTACCAAGTACCCACAGACACATCGGCTTATGGGGGATAGACCTACAGTAAATCTGTCAGAGGGACAGAGAGGATTTTTCAGCTCACAACCCAGCGCCAAAAGTACACAGTCTGGGAAATAATAAACTCTATAGTGATAGACTTGTAACGCTCTATAGATGTGCTGGTGAGGTGAGGAAGAAGCCCCGCCGCTGTAATGGCACGCTTCTGTCCCGCTCAGAAACAAATAATTAATTACGCTGGCGGGGTAAGGACAGTGCCCAGGCACTAATGTCCACTTTTGCCAGCCTTTTGTGAGGAATTTATGCTGCCCAGGGTGCCCCCCCCCCCACCCACCCACATGCCCTGCACCCTGCAGTGCCTGTGTTTGTGTGGAAGCATGGCGCACAGCATTCCGCTCGCTGCGTGGTACCTCAGAATGCCGTCACTGGAGAAGAAGTCTTCTGTTCTTCTGCTACTCGCCTGTCTTCTGACTTCTGGCTCTGTAAGGGGGTGATGGCAGGCTACGGGAGTGGGCATCTAGGCGTACCCAGCGATCAGCACCCTCAGGAGCTAATGGTGTCCTGTCAGCCAGAAGCAGAGCCATTGAACTCACTAGAAGTTGGTCATACTTCTCTCCCCTAAGTTCCACGAAGCAGGGAGACTGTTGCCAGCAGCCTCCCTGAAAATAAGAAAAACTAACATAAGTCTTTTCAGAGAAACTCAGTAGAGCTCCCCTGTAGTGCATCCAGTCTCACTGGGCACAATTCTAAAACTGGAGTCTGGAGGAGGGGCATAGAGGGAGGAGACAGTTCACACCCTTTAAAAGTCTTAAAGTGCCCATGTCTCCTGCGGATCCCGTCTATACCCCATGGTTCTTAATGTGATCCCAGCATCCTCTAGGACGTATGAGAAAACAAATAACGCACACACGAGGAGGAGAGAACAAAGGAAGCTATAAGGAGGGGAGGGGAGGGGAGGGGGGGGGGAGGTAAGGTAGTAAAGGGATATTGGATAAACTACAACCTTATACATATTCATTAATGTACCAGTAGTTAGAAGTAGAAGAGCTCTAACAGAAACCACAAAGCTTATCTAAAGCCACACCACACTGGATATGCCCAATCTCATTTGATCTTTGAAGCAAAGCAGTATTGGACTTTGTTACTACCAAGCAGTCTCCCATCCATGTATTATCAGATTCTTTAGGTGTTTTTAAACTACCAACACCCTTTTCTTGGTATTGTACATTTAATTTTTACACATATTCTTTTATGTACCAGAAGTTAGAAGTAGAAGAGCTCTAACAGAAACCACGAGCTCATCTACAGCCACAGCACACTGGATTTGCCCAATCTCTCCTGATCATGGAAGCTGAGCAGTGTTGGTCCTGGTTTTAGTACTTGGATGGGAGACCACCAGGAAATACCAGGAGCTGTGTGTATTTTTACAATACCAACACCGTTCTCTTGATGCATTCCATTTTGAAACATTGGGGCAGATCTATTAAGCCTGGTGAACTGATAAAGTGCAAGGTGATAAAGTACAGATGTAGCCACCTTTATCTTGAGTGGCTGCGGCGTTTGTCCCGTTCGACCATACGCAGCGTACTGGGGCGTAGCGAGGCGCGCCTAGTCACAGAGAGGCTATCTAATCGCACGGAGACAGACATTTGACGTTTGGCGTTACCTTTACGTGTAATACCTGCGATCAGCCACCAGATGTCGCTTTTTACAATCACCACTGCGCATGCGTGTGGTCTCCCGTAAAATACAATACTGAAATACATAATAAGGCCTACTTTACTAAGGTGTCTCATTACGCTGCATACAGTAAATACTGTACTCATTACGCTGCATTATTTAATACAGTACTGTATATACGACACCGACGCAAATAGTACAGCATACAGTATATGATCCATCTACAATACTTTATGAATACTGTATGTGAGCGTCCAAGTCCCGCAGACAAAACATACAGTACTGTAAAACCAGTAGTGTACACTGTCGCAAATGGATGTGTGTTACAAGTTCACTATTGCCTCTCAAGATTAGGAATTTTGTACAGTATGTTATCGTCCTAATCCCGTAGCCATTACAGCATAATCAAAACCAACGGATTTATACATTTGTCTGCGGCGAAGTGGTGAAGTGTTTCGCTTCCTATACTCAGAGTCCAGGGTTCGATTCCTTAAGTACGAATGCATGTTAGTTTTTTTCAGACACTTTATTATTTTTTTTATTCACATAAACCAGGGCAAAGCTGCATGAGCGGTTCTATGCGATCGAGTCCGGTGTACCATAATGTGCAGGTTCTATGCAGGTTAAGGTTCTATGCTCCGTACAGTATACATACTGTACAATTCTGTAGCTGGGCAGACTGAATAGAAATGGCTACCACCTATGACTCCTTGCCCCACAGAGGCCCTAGGCTACGGAGCAAGTAATAGTCCAGATTGTACAGACTATGGGGCAATGCTGAAGGAGCGTCACAATCCCCTAGCTCAATTACACTGGGATAAGCGAGGTCTATGCACATTACGGTATACCGAGCTGGATCGCTTAGCAACCTGACAAAATGGCCGCCGACCGTGAACTCCCAGCACGTGGCAGCGCTCGGATATGTAGTGAGATACAGTATGGCATACATTTCACACTCCAGGGGGCAATGCTGAAGGAGCGTCACAATCCCCTAGCTAAAATACACAGTATGCACATTATGGTACACCGGACTCGATCACATACTGTAGCACACTGGCAAAATGGCCGCCGCCCCTGAACCCTTGTGCAGGTTATGGGGCAATGCTGAAGGAGCGTCACAATCCCCTAACCAAAATACACAGGGGAGATAGGGATAAGCTACTGTAGGATTGCATACAGTATTACGGTACACCGGACTCAATCGCATAGCACACTGTCAAAACGACCACTACCCATGAACCCCCACCTCCTGAACCCCCACCTCGTGGCAGGCAGCAGTTGGGTATGGAATGAGAAATGGCATAAGCTGTGCAGGCTACGGGGCGATGCTGAAGGAGCGTCACAATCCCGTAGCCAAAATACACAGAGATAAGCGAGGTCTATGCACATTACAGTACGTTACACCGGGCTCGGTCGCATAGCAAACTGACAAAACACAAGTTTTACAGTACATACAGTAAAGCAGGCCAAAGCTGCAGGAGAGTTTCTACTGTAAAGGTTCTATGCACCGTACGGTAATGTACACATACAATTCTATAGCAGGGCAGACTCAATTGAAATGGCTACCGCCTGTGACTCCTAACTCCTAGGAGGCACTCAGCTATGGAGCAAATAACAGCACAGATTTTGCAGGCTACGGGGCAATGCTGAAGGAGCGTCACAATCCCCTAGCTACAATACACAGGGGTGATAGAGATAATCGAGTGGCTGGAGGGGGGTCCCCTTGATTTAAGGGGCCCCCACTCCTCCAGGGTACTCCGGCCAGGTGTGACTAGTTGGGTATTTAATTCCATGGCCGCAGGGACCGGTATAAAAGTGTCCCCCGGCTGTGCATTATCTGTCCAGCTAGTGGAGCCCAGTGCTGATTCAAAAAATATGGGGAACCCCTACGCTTTTTTGTCCCCCTTATTTTTTGCACCAGGACCAGGCGCAGAGCCCGGTGCTGGTTCTAAAAAGATGGGGGATCCCGTGTCCATTTTTTCCGTATTCCTGCCGGAATTCGACCGCAATTGCATATACAGTACTGTACCCCTTAATGTCACTGCTTACAGTATACAGTATTTAGACATGAGCTTGTGTACAGTATCTGTCATGAGGTGCTTTTTTCACTGACACTATAACTTTTTTCTATTGTAATATACTGTACAGAGGCGGCAAACTAGCCAAACGGGAATAATCAGCTTCTGCTGAATAAAATGAGATGCTACAGTACATGCCTATATTCTGTGAGTGACTGCGGCTCTATGAAATTAAATCAGAAAATTTAAATATGAAATGCATTACTAATGTGTGGCATTACTGTACTGTATGTGTATAAGGTGTACTACAATATTTTCTGGTGTAACATAAGGAAAGGGCACTACTGCATGGTCTAATGCAGTGGTTCTCAAACTTGGTCCTCAGGACCCCACACAGTGCATGTTTTGCAGGTAAACCAGCAAGTGCACAGATGTATTCATTACTAACTGACACATTTTAGAAGGTCCATACAGTAGGTGGAGCTAATTTTTTCACTTGTGATTCTGTGAGACCTGCAAAACCTGCACTGTGTGGGGTCCTGAGGACTGAGTTTGAGAACCTGTGGTCTAATGTAAATAAAGATGAATGTGGTGGGGTGTAATGTGAATAAGGGGCATTACTGTTAGGAGTAATGTGGTACTATGATATGATGTCATGAGAATAAGAGACACCACTGCATGATATAATGTGAATAAAGTTGCAGTACTGTGTTGTGTCATTTCATCTTCG
Organism: Pseudophryne corroboree; assembly: GCF_028390025.1. Classification (NCBI taxonomy): domain Eukaryota; kingdom Metazoa; phylum Chordata; class Amphibia; order Anura; family Myobatrachidae; genus Pseudophryne; species Pseudophryne corroboree. The sequence continues at coordinate 635,882 of NW_026968233.1, read as the reverse complement.
GGTATTATTGTGTTACCATGCCCCTTCCCAGCAAGAACATACTGTACACTGTTTTGGGCTGGCACTAAATGTGCACATTGTTCTTATTTAGATTATAGGGGGTAGGAGCGCCAAAATGGGTGATGGTGCTGGGAAAGGGGTGCAGGGTTAGAGGCGGAACTACGTAGCATCTGTGCAAGAGGGCATCAGCCAAAATCTAGCCTAGGGCATCATGTTGGTCAGGTTTGGCTCTGATAATACTGTATACTGTACTCTTACTGTACTTTGCATTCAATACAGATACTGTTTGCACACAGGTTTTACATGAATCATTGGCAATGCTGCAGGAGTGTCTCATTAGGCAATCTAAAATATACCACGACTATGGGTGGGGATACAGTAGGGAAGTTCTGTCACCATAAGCTGTCTGCTGTGTATAGCATATTTCCATCTGAGATGCATTTGTGTGTTTGTAATAAGAAAAAAACATTTTACTGTACATTTAGTGGATACAGTATTTCTCCCCCATAATGATGTATCATACTGTACAGGTACCCTCATGTACTGTACCGTACCATACTGTAAAATTGAATATTTATTGGAAAAACATCAATATTAATGTAAAAAAAAAGTATTACAACATCCGATTCCATGTACTGCACTGATCAAAATGTACAGTACTCTTATTCAGGACTTATAAAACTGAAAATAACTGTTCATACACATCAATAACATTACTACTGTATAATATTCTACATTAGTTTATGCAATAATCAGACAAAGGCAATTTTACAATTTTTTTTAATAATGCACCAATTTAAAATTTTAAACAGAAAATACAGTACAGAACTACATATTTGTGGCTTGACCATTTCTTTCGACTACAACAGGTAATACTTTATACAGGTGATTTATATAATTATTACAATGTTCAGGTGTGAGTACTTCTAGCCAAAATTTCTTTATCCCATCCACCAGTTGCTGTTTTGTTGTTGGCTTTGCAACACTCCTAACGTACCTCTTCAATTGAGCCCACACTAATTCGATTGGGTTCATGTCTGGTGATCTATATAAAAATAAAAAAAAAGCGTATAGAAAAAATTAATTACATTACAGTAAATAGAGAAAATTAAACATACAATATTGTACTGTTTATTAAACAAATTTTTTTTTTACAGTACTAGAGTGCTATCCAAAATTTTACTTGTACACTGTTGAAAGAATACTCACTCTGGTGGTGTGCGTTCCCAATTCATACCTTTCTCTTCCATAAATTTGGCTGAGGCGGAGTGTTTAGGATCATTGTCTTGGAATATCCTATGGTGAGTTGGGTAATATTTATTCACAAATGGCACCATACATTCCTCTACTATTGTTTCTTGGAAAAATTTCTTATCCATGATTCCTACAGAAATCAAAAAATGTTGTTCATTAATAAGCAACTCCTTTTATTGTGCAGTTACACGTACTCTACAGTACAGCATGTATTTTTACAGAACACAGGCACAGAATAAAGTATAGTACTGTACCTTCGAAAAATAATAGGGGACCAGCTCCTAATCGTGATATGCCTCCCCATACATGGACTTTCAATGGATGCTTTGGGCGTGGTTTTAAAGAGATATGGTTACGTTTCCTGAATGACATTCTGGAGAACCGCTCAAGGGCAACAGACGATTCATCTGTGAAAATGACATCATCAAATGTTTCACCACTCTCAATCCATCGCCGTGCCTGTTCCACTCTCTTTTCTTTATTCACATCTCTTATCATTGGAGATATCTTGTGAAGAGCCAAAAATAATGAAATCAGATACAGTTATGAAATTACAGATTTACAGATTACTGTATATACAGTAGACTGTATGTGCAGTATACTGTATTATATACCTACTGTATACATTAAACTGTACATACAGTACATTAAGGTACATACAGAGTAATATATATATACATACTGTACATACACACACACACACACACACACACACACACACACACACACAGTATACAGTATGTAATCATCACAATAAGCAGGCAATGCTTCATTGCTGTCTCTGAGTGCCTATACAGTAGGTATCTCTTTTGGGATAGAATATATACAGTATATACACACACACATACTGTATATAGTATAAAGTACACACTCTGTATAATGATTTATGGCATTATTATATCACGTATCAAGGGATTATTAACAGTGCATTTACTGTATGGTTTATACTGCTTTCAGTATTTTACCTTGTTGCGCCAAAGGTCCATCCCATTTTCCGTCGCATCCTTCTGATGCTGGTGGCCGATATGTCCAGGTCATACTTGGAATGGAGAATTCGTTTTATTTGCAGAGCAGTACGCTCATCATCCTCACGAGTTAGTTCCTCCACAATTTGTTGCACTCTCCTACAGTACAATACAGTATGAAAAATATGAATTCATGAACAGCACAATCACAGTTACAATTGATGAAGTTTTTATTTTATTTCAAAAAAATTGTTTATGGTATAAAGCAAGTCATTTAAACATTACAGTAGTGTACGTACCATGTGCATTTTGTAGGAAATACAAATCTGGGCGTTGTTCTCTCGAATGCATGATAGCGCACCGTTTCTAAAGTGACTATAATGCCACTTTCCTTGAGCCATGCATGGATCTCTTTGATGGTTTTATTTTCTTTTTTCATGTTGGCGATTATCTTGCTCATCGTTTTGTTGATAGTTACTGGCATGTTGTCCAACTATAATTCCTGTATGGAGAAAAAACATTTGTGAATACTGTAGTCTAAAATTTACACATCTGAAAATGCATAAGAGTTTTATGATAGAAGTTAATACTGTACATGTTTACTATCCAGTACCTGATGTTCAAATTTAAGTATTGTATACTGTACAGTACTGAAAATACCACTTCAGTGTTATGGACTGCAATTAGTTTCCTGTATGAAACAGATACAGTACAGTAAATAACCCTCCTTGGAAGTGCATGGGCCCTGTGAGACTTACAGTAGTGTACAGCATAAGGGTCGACTGACATGATGTACAAGCATTACATACAGTACATGTCAGTACTGTATGTAAATTCTTCAATTATTGCCTAACAACAATGCTGCTTACTGTATATTAAATACTGTAGGCCTAGAAATGTGCATCTCAATATAGTAGTTAAAAACACAGGGGCCTATGTGGATAAGCGAGTTCTATGCACACTAAAAATGGCCACCGACCGTGAACCCCCAGCACGTGGCAGCGCTCGGATATGTAGTGAGATACAGTATAGCATACATTTCACAGTCCAGGGGGCAATGCTGAAGGAGCGTCACAATCCCCTAGCTCAATTACACCGGGATAAGCGAGGTCTATGCACATTACGGTATACCAAGCTGGATCGCTTAGCAACCTGACAAAATGGCCGCCGACCGTGAACTCCCAGCAGGTGGCAGCGCTCGGATATGTAGTGAGATACAGTATGACATACATTTCACAGTCCAGGGGGCAATGCTGAAGGAGCGTCACAATCCCCTAGCTCAATTACACTGGGATAAGCGAGGTCTATGCACATTACGGTATACCGAGCTGGATCGCTTAGCAACCTGACAAAATGGCCGCCGACCGTGAACTCCCAGCACGTGGCAGCGCTCGGATATGTAGTGAGATACAGTATGGCATACATTTCACACTCCAGGGGGCAATGCTGAAGGAGCGTCACAATCCCCTAGCTCAATTACACTGGGATAAGCGAGGTCTATGCACATTACGGTATACCGAGCTGGATCGCTTAGCAACCTGACAAAATGGCCGCCGACCGTGAACTCCCAGCACGTGGCAGCGCTCGGATATGTAGTGAGATACAGTATGGCATACATTTCACACTCCAGGGGGCAATGCTGAAGGAGCGTCACAATCCCCTAGCTCAATTACACTGGGATAAGCGAGGTCTATGCACATTACGGTATACCGAGCTGGATCGCTTAGCAACCTGACAAAATGGCCGCCGACCGTGAACTCCCAGCACGTGGCAGCGCTCGGATATGTAGTGAGATACAGTATGGCATACATTTCACACTCCAGGGGGCAATGCTGAAGGAGCGTCACAATCCCCTAGCTCAATTACACTGGGATAAGCGAGGTCTATGCACATTACGGTATACCGAGCTGGATCGCTTAGCAACCTGACAAAATGGCCGCCGACCGTGAACTCCCAGCACGTGGCAGCGCTCAAATATGGAGTGAGAGATGGTATACATTTTAAAATACACCGGGATAAGTTGTACAGGCCAGGGAGCAATGCACAGGGACATTCATCATTTACGTATATAAATAATTGTAAACCGTAAATGAAAGAATTACCGGTCAAATACTGTATGACGAAACTGTGTCAATGAGCTGGAACACGTGAGCCTAGCAGAAGTTTTCGAAGGCAGAAACAGAGAGCAAATTATCAGGAGATTTCTGAAAGGTCGGAGAAGATCCACACAGCAAGTCTGCTTACGAGGAAACAGCTTTGCAAAGTGGGTAGCGGGGCGGTGACTGAGACGCTCTTTTATTCACATTCACACAAAAGGAATTCTTACCGCTGTGATTGGTGCCAATATAGGCGCATTCATCCTTACACCAATCACAGAGCATACTGTACTTTTGAATGTGAATAAAAGAGCGTCTCAGTCACCGCCCGCTACCCACTTTGCAAAGCTGTTTCCTCGTAGGCAGACTTGCTGTCTGGATCTTCTCCGACCTTTCAGAAATCTCCTGATAATTTGCTCTCTGTTTCTGCCTTCGAAAACTTCTGCTAGGCTCACGTGTTCCAGCTCATTGACACAGTTTCGTCATACAGTATTTGACCGGTAATTCTTTCATTTACGGTTTACAATTATTTATATACGTAAATGATGAATGTCCCTGTGCATTGCTCCCTGGCCTGTACAACTTATCCCGGTGTATTTTAAAATGTATACCATCTCTCACTCCATATTTGAGCGCTGCCACGTGCTGGGAGTTCACGGTCGGCGGCCATTTTGTCAGGTTGCTAAGCGATCCAGCTCGGTATACCGTAATGTGCATAGACCTCGCTTATCCCAGTGTAATTGAGCTAGGGGATTGTGACGCTCCTTCAGCATTGCCCCCTGGAGTGTGAAATGTATGCCATACTGTATCTCACTACATATCCGAGCGCTGCCACGTGCTGGGAGTTCACGGTCGGCGGCCATTTTGTCAGGTTGCTAAGCGATCCAGCTCGGTATACCGTAATGTGCATAGACCTCGCTTATCCCAGTGTAATTGAGCTAGGGGATTGTGACGCTCCTTCAGCATTGCCCCCTGGAGTGTGAAATGTATGCCATACTGTATCTCACTACATATCCGAGCGCTGCCACGTGCTGGGAGTTCACGGTCGGCGGCCATTTTGTCAGGTTGCTAAGCGATCCAGCTCGGTATACCGTAATGTGCATAGACCTCGCTTATCCCAGTGTAATTGAGCTAGGGGATTGTGACGCTCCTTCAGCATTGCCCCCTGGAGTGTGAAATGTATGCCATACTGTATCTCACTACATATCCGAGCGCTGCCACGTGCTGGGAGTTCACGGTCGGCGGCCATTTTGTCAGGTTGCTAAGCGATCCAGCTCGGTATACCGTAATGTGCATAGACCTCGCTTATCCCAGTGTAATTGAGCTAGGGGATTGTGACGCTCCTTCAGCATTGCCCCCTGGAGTGTGAAATGTATGCCATACTGTATCTCACTACATATCCGAGCGCTGCCACGTGCTGGGAGTTCACGGTCGGCGGCCATTTTGTCAGGTTGCTAAGCGATCCAGCTCGGTATACCGTAATGTGCATAGACCTCGCTTATCCCGGTGTAATTGAGCTAGGGGATTGTGACGCTCCTTCAGCATTGCCCCCTGGAGTGTGAAATGTATGCCATACTGTATCTCACTACATATCCGAGCGCTGCCACGTGCTGGGAGTTCACGGTCGGCGGCCATTTTGTCAGGTTGCTAAGCGATCCAGCTCGGTATACCGTAATGTGCATAGACCTCGCCGGTGTAATTGACAGGGCCGTCTTTTCATATGGGCTCAATGGGCTCTTGCCCAAGGGCCCCAGGAGTAAAAGGGACCTAGTCTGATAGCTGAGGGTCCCCTCTTTCCAGGGGTACCAGATTTTTGAAAATCGGCCCTGGGGAACCAGAGATAGCAGGCTTCAAAGCAGTGGTCCCCATCCAAACCTGTTAATTGTTTTTCACAGCCAGATATCTAGGTTTATTTTTGCCTTAGAGTTTTTCGGAGGGTATACTCCAAAAGCTGTGACTCCCCCCTTTCAGTGGACACTGGCAGCTTGCCTCTACTATGCCCAGAACCAGAGATATCAGCCTTCAAGCAGCTGTTCCCTGCTCCAGCTCCACACTCCTACTGTAATATGCAGTTTTATATTTTTGTCGGTGGATTGCTCTGGCTTCTAAAGTCTGATCCCCAAGTCCCCAGTACGTCCTGACAGGTGTCCCCAGTATCTCCTGACAAGTGTCCCCAGTACCTCCTGACAGGTGGGACTCTAGTTTTTTTTTCCCCCATTAGAGCTAAGAAATCTACAGTATTTCCAGGAACTGGAGATATCTGCAGTAAAGCACGCTGCCCTGACCCCCGGAAAATGATGAATATTAAGCCCACTCCATTATCCATTCCTCCCCTGTGTATTAAACACCCCCTACCACCCTGGAAGTCATGTACCAGGGCCCCTTCATTCAGCACAATGCCCCCTTCTACAGTTTAGTGTTCTCCTTCCTGCCCCATCTGTGCAGTAAAGGAATAATTAGCAGAAATTATTTCTCCAGGTCCTACTGTACATACTGAGCGAAAGATAGAACCCCCCCTATCCCCCGCGGAACATCAAAGCTGCCGCTGATAGCTCCCCCCACCCCTTCCGCTGGTGGGTGGGTAGGGGCCCCAGTGCATTGCTGTGTCCAGGGGCCCACACTGCTGTTAAGATGGCTCTGGTAATTGAGCTAGGCGATTGTGACGCTCCTTCAGCATTGCCCCCTGGACTGTACCATACTGTATCTCACTCCATATCCAAGCGCTGCCACGTGCTGGGAGTTCACGGTCGGCGGCCATTTTGTCAGGTTGCTAAGCGATCCAGCTCGGTATAACGTAATGTACATAGACCTCGCTTATCCCGGTGTACTATGTGCAGTAGTACTGAATGATTGCTATCACTTGTGGTGAAACACCTATCTTATCAAATACAGTAACTACTGTACAGTATAGTTGTTCGCACAGGTGATGGTAATCATACTGTATATTTAAACTGAAGTCCGTAACAGAGCATTCTGTCCCTCCTGCAGAGGTTCATGTTGGGAGGCACAGGGAAAAAAGTATAATACTGTACAGTATTTGCACTTTACTTTTGTGCACTTTATTTGAAAATGTACAGTTGTTTGCTATTTTTAGCATGCTGTGCTTTACATGTTTTCTTATTGTGGTTTTTATATTTTTAGACAAAAGACAAAGAATGCAGACTACCAGATTTTACGGGAGTGCCAAAACCCACCCATCAGTGGCACAGAAACTTGCTGCAGTAGTCCCACAAAAGAAGAAGAAAACTGCCAAGGCGGCTCAGAAAGAAAATGTGGTGAAACCACGAAAAAATGCCAAGGCAAAGAATAATAAGTTGGAGCTGATATGTGGTGTGGCAAATGATGTAATTGTTCCATCTCCTGCAGATCACAGTGTTCAGCCAATGAATCTGGAAATACCGGTGCTAGAGGACGTGACAAACACGCTGCATCAGGAAGCTTCTTTTTTGGACCATGTAGCCACCCCTGGACAAGAAGACATGACACATTCACCACAAAGAAGGTTGCATTTCACAGATGTGAACACCAAAGTGCAGGACTGCCAGTGTACCTGTCCTGTTTTACTAAAGGAGCTACTCAGTAAGGTGACCAATATGGAGTCAGAAGTTGGTGGACAGGTCAATCAGCTGCAGACCGATGTGGCTGGCCTTAAAGAAGGCATAAAGGAACAGATGGTAGAAGCCATGAAGAAAGTCATTGAACAAACGAGGGAAGAATGGCAAGTTGGAGTTTGCCGCACCATAATTGCAACACACCACCAAGCGGTTCAAGTCAGCGGCCTGGACGACCGAGGCCTGGAGGACCGCAGAGGAGGCCTGGAGGACCGCAGCGGACTGGACGAAGTCAGCGGCTTGGACGACCGCAGAGGAGGCCTGGAGGACCGCAGAGGAGACCTGGACGACCGCAGAGGAGACCTGGACGACCGTAGAGGAGCCCTGGAGGACCGCAGAGGCCTGGACCACAGCAGCGGAATGGACGAAGTCAGCGGCTTGGACGACCGCAGAGGAGGCCTGGAGGACCGCAGAAGAGACCTGGAGGACCGCAGAGGAAACCTGGACGACCGCAGAGGAAACCTGGAGGACCGCAGAGGAGGCCTGGACGACCGTAGAGGAGGCCTGGACCACAGCAGCGGACTGGACGAAGTCAGCGACTTGGACGACCGCAGAGGAGGCCTGGAGGACCGCAGAAGAGACCTGGAGGACCGCAGAGGAAACCTGGAGGACCATAGAGGAGGCCTGGACGACCGTAGAGGAGGCCTGGACGACCGTAGAGGAGGCCTGGAGGACCGCAGAGGCCTGGACCACAGCAGCGGACTGGACGCAGTCAGCGGCTTGGACGACCGCAGAGGAGGCCTGGAGGACCGCAGAGGAAACCTGGACGACCGCAGAGGAAACCTGGACGACCGCAGAGGAAACCTGGAGGACCGCAGAGGAAACCTGGAGGACCGCAGAGGAAACCTGGAGGACCGCAGAGGCCTGGACCACAGCAGCGGACTGGACCACAGCAGCGGACTGGACGAAGTCAGCGACTTGGACGACCGCAGAGGAGGCCTGGAGGACCGCAGAAGAGACCTGGAGGACCGCAGAGGAAACCTGGAGGACCGCAGAGGAAACCTGGAGGACCGCAGAGGAGGCCTGGACGACCGTAGAGGAGGCCTGGACGACCGTAGAGGAGCCCTGGAGGACCGCAGAGGCCTGGACCACAGCAGCGGACTGGACGAAGTCAGCGGCTTGGACGACCGCAGAGGAGGCCTGGAGGACCGCAGAAGAGGCCTGGACGACCGCAGAGGAGGCCTGGACGACCGCAGAGGAGGCCTGGACGACCGCAGAGGAAACCTGGACGACCGCAGAGGAAACCTGGACGACCGCAGAGGAAACCTGGAGGACCGCAGAGGAAACCTGGAGGACCGCAGAGGAAACCTGGAGGACCGCAGAGGCCTGGACCACAGCAGCGGACTGGACCACAGCAGCGGACTGGACGAAGTCAGCGACTTGGACGACCGCAGAGGAGGCCTGGAGGACCGCAGAAGAGACCTGGAGGACCGCAGAGGAAACCTGGAGGACCGCAGAGGAAACCTGGAGGACCGCAGAGGAGGCCTGGACGACCGTAGAGGAGGCCTGGACGACCGTAGAGGAGCCCTGGAGGACCGCAGAGGCCTGGACCACAGCAGCGGACTGGACGAAGTCAGCGGCTTGGACGACCGCAGAGGAGGCCTGGAGGACCGCAGAAGAGGCCTGGACGACCGCAGAGGAGGCCTGGACGACCGCAGAGGAGGCCTGGACGACCGCAGAGGAGGCCTGGAGGACCGCAGAGGAGGCCTGGAGGACCGCAGAGGGCTGGACGACCGCAGCGGGCTGGACGACCGCAGAGGCCTGGATTCAAGTGTGCTGTTGCCAGGAACACCAATGATGACCAGCACACCTGCTCACAGGCCACTTCTCAATACATTCGGAGGCTCTCTGAACAATATTGCCCTGGCTGTCATCTCAACTTCCCTGGACGACCATCTGTACAGAGCTTCAAATGGACATATTCAGAAATATGCATATTCTCTGTTCCAGCACCATGTACAGTACGACAAATACTTGACGTGGGCCAATCGTGTGAACTTTGATGGTTCCAAGGGCAAACTTCCGCTGCCCAAAAATCTGGTACATGACATCATGGCTAGGTGTGAACGCCGCGTGAGGATTGGTGATCCAGAAAAGAGGAAGATAAGGGATACCATAAACGCTGCGCTGAGAACGAAGAGGAAAATGACTTGGAAGCTCCACTATGATGAAACCAGATCATTACCTACCTCCTAGCTTCAGCACATCAGCTTCACACAGCTGAAGCTAAAAAATTGTGTCAATGTACCTGTATGACCTGTACATTTTCTGGGGCTGCATGCACTGTGCTGAATCCACTTGGAGCAGCTCGGTTACTCAAAGGGGAGTGCATGAACTTGGCTCACCACATTCCTGGTAATGTAAGGGCCTGGTACAAGTTGCCCCTTTTATTCCTGTTGATTTTTTGGGCGCTGCTGTATCTATCCAGTAGCAGCCGAGTCCATTGTGCTGTGTCCATCTGGGGCCTTGGGCTGCGTTTCCATCCAGGGGCTGCTGTTGTCAGTCCTCTATTCTGGTGTCCGTATGCGACAGTGTTAAAAAGCAAAAGACAAAAACGAAAAATAATTCAAAAAAGCAAAACCTAAAAATAAAGTACAAAAACCATTACCCCGCACCACCACCACAAAAAAATAAATTATAAAAATGTTAAAGTTGATATTGTTACTGTATTTGTGCTGTTACCTTTTGATTAAAGTACCGTACAGTATGTGTGATGTTGGCTTTCTTATTACAATACAGTATGTGTGATGTTACATGTTCCAAATGATTTTGTCCGTAAATAAAGTGTTTCTTAAAATAAACATGACGTGGTTTCCAATGTTTGTATTCCCAACTTCCTGTACTGTATAAATTAGTACTACTGTATGATGGGAATTCAATTAAGAGTGGTATACTGTATGTAAAACAACTTGGTTAGGCATCTTGCATTTCATATTTTAATAAAAACCACAGGAAACTTCTATTTTTAAAAGTTTATTGAAGAAAAAAAAGGTGTTTTTTTTAAATAAAGTTTGAAAGTTAATTAAAACAAAAAAGTAGTTTGTTCTTCGTTACATTCTTTTCTTGTGTATATAGATATCTGTGGGGGAAAAAAAAAAAAGTATTAAAGTAAAGACACTCATGTTCATTTGTTTTCCAAGAAAATTTGTGGAACCACACAGCCCAGCAATAAGTCATGCTGGGCTGTGTGGTTCCACAAAAGGCATGCGGTCCAAAGTGAAATAGTGGTGTCAGTGGTCAGCACTTTGACACGCTAACATTTGTGGAACCACACAGCCCAGCAATAAGTCATGCTGGGCTGTGTGGTTCCACAAAAGGCATGCGGTCCAAAGTGAAATACTGTAGTGGTGTCAGTGGTCAGCACTTTGACACGCTAACATTTGTGGAACCACACAGCAATGCCTGACACACACAAAATGCCTGACACACACAAAATGCCTGACACACACATGCTGGAGGGAAAACACATGTTTGCCAAACAGTCGACAGCACATGTCGGCCAGATGGCCGACCAAACTTGCTCCAAATCACCCCAAACTGGCCAGAAAGCACCCCAGCACACTCAGGAGGTACACCACAGCTAAATTAGGAGAGAATTTCATTACAAACAGCCAGATCTTGCAGATTATCTGCCAGATAATTGTATGGTGTACAGTATGCCTATCTTATACAGTAGAAAAAGATATTATACAATGGAGTACAATAACAAACATATTTATTAAAAAAAAAAAAAAAATTAAAATGCTCTTAATAACAAATTAAAAAAGTGGTCCACTAAGAGGTGGACCACCACCCGCAGGAGCTGGATGGCACGCTGCAACTGTTCTGTGGGAAAAAAAGGACAGTATTACAAAACAAATACTGAATACTTTACAGTGTAGTAATGGCAATACAGTACTTTACTCTATATTAGACAATCTTGTTATTTACAATGCACAGTACTGTATTGTCAGTAGAGATGAGCGGGTTCGGTTTCTCTGAATCCGAACCCGCACGAACTTCATGTTTTTTTTCACGGGTCCGAGCGACTCGGATCTTCCCGCCTTGCTCGGTTAACCCGAGCGCGCCCGAACGTCATCATGACGCTGTCGGATTCTCGCGAGGCTCGGATTCTATCGCGAGACTCGGATTCTATATAAGGAGCCGCGCGTCGCCGCCATTTTCACACGTGCATTGAGATTGATAGGGAGAGGACGTGGCTGGCGTCCTCTCCATTTAGATTAGGGTTGAGAGAGAGAGAGAGAGATTGACCTGAGGCTGTGATACTGTAGAAGAGAGTGCAGAGTTTAGTGACTGACGACCACAGTGACCACCAGACAGTGCAGTTGTTTGTTTTAGTTAATATATCCGTTCTCTGCCTGAAAAAAACGATACACACAGTGACTCAGTCACATACCATATCTGTGTGCACTGCTCAGCCCAGTGTGCTGCATCAATGTATATATATATCAGACTGTGCTCAGCTCACACAGCTTATAATTGTGGGGGAGACTGGGGAGCACTGCAGTGCCAGTTATAGGTTATAGCAGGAGCCAGGAGTACATAATATTATATTAAAATTAAACAGTGCACACTTTTGCTGCAGGAGTGCCACTGCCAGTGTGACTAGTGACCAGTGACCTGACCACCAGTATATATAATATTAGTAGTATACTATCTCTTTATCAACCAGTCTATATTAGCAGCAGACACAGTACAGTGCGGTAGTTCACGGCTGTGGCTACCTCTGTGTCGGCACTCGGCAGCCCGTCCATAATTGTATATACCACCTAACCGTGTTTTTTTTTTCTTTCTTTATACATACATACTAGTTACGAGTATACTATCTCTTTATCAACCAGTCTATATTAGCAGCAGACACAGTACAGTGCGGTAGTTCACGGCTGTGGCTACCTCTGTGTCGGCACTCGGCAGCCCGTCCATAATTGTATATACCACCTAACCGTGGTTTTTTTTTCTTTCTTTATACATACATACTAGTTACGAGTATACTATCTCTTTATCAACCAGTCTATATATTAGCAGCAGACACAGTACAGTGCGGTAGTTCACGGCTGTGGCTACCTCTGTGTCGGCACTCGGCAGCCCGTCCATAATTGTATATACCACCTAACCGTGTTTTTTTTTTCTTTCTTTATAGTCATACTAGTTACGAGTATACTATCTCTTTATCAACCAGTCTATATTAGCAGCAGACACAGTACAGTGCGGTAGTTCACGGCTGTGGCTACCTCTGTGTCGGCACTCCGCAGCCCGTCCATAATTGTATATACCACCTAACCGTGTTTTTTTTTTCTTTCTTTATACATACATACTAGTTACGAGTATACTATCTCTTTATCAACCAGTCTATATTAGCAGCAGACACAGTACAGTGCGGTAGTTCACGGCTGTGGCTACCTCTGTGTCGGCACTCGGCAGCCCGTCCATAATTGTATATACCACCTAACCGTGGTTTTTTTTTCTTTCTTTATACATACATACTAGTTACGAGTATACTATCTCTTTATCAACCAGTCTATATATTAGCAGCAGACACAGTACAGTGCGGTAGTTCACGGCTGTGGCTACCTCTGTGTCGGCACTCGGCAGCCCGTCCATAATTGTATATACCACCTAACCGTGTTTTTTTTTTCTTTCTTTATAGTCATACTAGTTACGAGTATACTATCTCTTTATCAACCAGTCTATATTAGCAGCAGACACAGTACAGTGCGGTAGTTCACGGCTGTGGCTACCTCTGTGTCGGCACTCCGCAGCCCGTCCATAATTGTATATACCACCTAACCGTGTTTTTTTTTTCTTTCTTTATACATACATACTAGTTACGAGTATACTATCTCTTTATCAACCAGTCTATATTAGCAGCAGACACAGTACAGTGCGGTAGTTCACGGCTGTGGCTACCTCTGTGTCGGCACTCGGCAGCCCGTCCATAATTGTATATACCACCTAACCGTGTTTTTTTTTTCTTTCTTTATACATACATACTAGTTACGAGTATACTATCTCTTTATCAACCAGTCTATATTAGCAGCAGACACAGTACAGTGCGGTAGTTCACGGCTGTGGCTACCTCTGTGTCGGCACTCGGCAGCCCGTCCATAATTGTATATACCACCTAACCGTGTTTTTTTTTTCTTTCTTTATACATACATACTAGTTACGAGTATACTATCTCTTTATCAACCAGTCTATATATTAGCAGCAGACACAGTACAGTGCGGTAGTTCACGGCTGTGGCTACCTCTGTGTCGGCACTCGGCAGCTCGTCCATAATTGTATATACCACCTAACCGTGTTTTTTTTTTCTTTCTTTATACATACATACTAGTTACGAGTATACTATCTCTTTATCAACCAGTCTATATATTAGCAGCAGACACAGTACAGTGCGGTAGTTCACGGCTGTGGCTACCTCTGTGTCGGCACTCGGCAGCCCGTCCATAATTGTATATACCACCTAACCGTGTTTTTTTTTTCTTTCTTTATAGTCATACTAGTTACGAGTATACTATCTCTTTATCAACCAGTCTATATTAGCAGCAGACACAGTACAGTGCGGTAGTTCACGGCTGTGGCTACCTCTGTGTCGGCACTCCGCAGCCCGTCCATAATTGTATATACCACCTAACCGTGTTTTTTTTTTCTTTCTTTATACATACATACTAGTTACGAGTATACTATCTCTTTATCAACCAGTCTATATTAGCAGCAGACACAGTACAGTGCGGTAGTTCACGGCTGTGGCTACCTCTGTGTCGGCACTCGGCAGCCCGTCCATAATTGTATATACCACCTAACCGTGTTTTTTTTTTCTTTCTTTATACATACATACTAGTTACGAGTATACTATCTCTTTATCAACCAGTCTATATTAGCAGCAGACACAGTACAGTGCGGTAGTTCACGGCTGTGGCTACCTCTGTGTCGGCACTCGGCAGCCCGTCCATAATTGTATATACCACCTAACCGTGGTTTTTTTTTCTTTCTTTATACATACATACTAGTTACGAGTATACTATCTCTTTATCAACCAGTCTATATATTAGCAGCAGACACAGTACAGTGCGGTAGTTCACGGCTGTGGCTACCTCTGTGTCGGCACTCGGCAGCCCGTCCATAATTGTATATACCACCTAACCGTGGTTTTTTTTTCTTTCTTTATAGTCATACTAGTTACGAGTATACTATCTCTTTATCAACCAGTCTATATTAGCAGCAGACACAGTACAGTGCGGTAGTTCACGGCTGTGGCTACCTCTGTGTCGGCACTCGGCAGCCCGTCCATAATTGTATATACCACCTAACCGTGGTTTTTTTTTCTTTCTTTATACATACATACTAGTTACGAGTATACTATCTCTTTATCAACCAGTCTATATTAGCAGCAGACACAGTACAGTGCGGTAGTTCACGGCTGTGGCTACCTCTGTGTCGGCACTCGGCAGCCCGTCCATAATTGTATATACCACCTAACCGTGTTTTTTTTTTCTTTCTTTATACATACATACTAGTTACGAGTATACTATCTCTTTATCAACCAGTCTATATATTAGCAGCAGACACAGTACAGTGCGGTAGTTCACGGCTGTGGCTACCTCTGTGTCGGCACTCGGCAGCTCGTCCATAATTGTATATACCACCTAACCGTGGTTTTTTTTTCTTTCTTTATACATACATACTAGTTACGAGTATACTATCTCTTTATCAACCAGTCTATATATTAGCAGCAGACACAGTACAGTGCGGTAGTTCACGGCTGTGGCTACCTCTGTGTCGGCACTCGGCAGCCCGTCCATAATTGTATATACCACCTAACCGTGGTTTTTTTTTCTTTCTTTATAGTCATACTAGTTACGAGTATACTATCTCTTTATCAACCAGTCTATATTAGCAGCAGACACAGTACAGTGCGGTAGTTCACGGCTGTGGCTACCTCTGTGTCGGCACTCGGCAGCCCGTCCATAATTGTATATACCACCTAACCGTGGTTTTTTTTTCTTTCTTTATACATACATACTAGTTACGAGTATACTATCTCTTTATCAACCAGTCTATATTAGCAGCAGACACAGTACAGTGCGGTAGTTCACGGCTGTGGCTACCTCTGTGTCGGCACTCGGCAGCCCGTCCATAATTGTATATACCACCTAACCGTGGTTTTTTTTTCTTTCTTTATACATACATACTAGTTACGAGTATACTATCTCTTTATCAACCAGTCTATATTAGCAGCAGACACAGTACAGTGCGGTAGTTCACGGCTGTGGCTACCTCTGTGTCGGCACTCGGCAGCCCGTCCATAATTGTATATACCACCTAACCGTGGTTTTTTTTTCTTTCTTTATACATACATACTAGTTACGAGTATACTATCTCTTTATCAACCAGTCTATATATTAGCAGCAGACACAGTACAGTGCGGTAGTTCACGGCTGTGGCTACCTCTGTGTCGGCACTCGGCAGCCCGTCCATAATTGTATATACCACCTAACCGTGTTTTTTTTTTCTTTCTTTATACATACATACTAGTTACGAGTATACTATCTCTTTATCAACCAGTCTATATATTAGCAGCAGACACAGTACAGTGCGGTAGTTCACGGCTGTGGCTACCTCTGTGTCGGCACTCGGCAGCCCGTCCATAATTGTATATACCACCTAACCGTGGTTTTTTTTTCTTTCTTTATACATACATACTAGTTACGAGTATACTATCTCTTTATCAACCAGTCTATATTAGCAGCAGACACAGTACAGTGCGGTAGTTCACGGCTGTGGCTACCTCTGTGTCGGCACTCGGCAGCCCGTCCATAATTGTATATACCACCTAACCGTGGTTTTTTTTTCTTTCTTTATACATACATACTAGTTACGAGTATACTATCTCTTTATCAACCAGTCTATATATTAGCAGCAGACACAGTACAGTGCGGTAGTTCACGGCTGTGGCTACCTCTGTGTCGGCACTCGGCAGCCCGTCCATAATTGTATATACCACCTAACCGTGTTTTTTTTTTCTTTCTTTATACATACATACTAGTTACGAGTATACTATCTCTTTATCAACCAGTCTATATATTAGCAGCAGACACAGTACAGTGCGGTAGTTCACGGCTGTGGCTACCTCTGTGTCGGCACTCGGCAGCCCGTCCATAATTGTATACTAGTATCCAATCCATCCATCTCCATTGTTTACCTGAGGTGCCTTTTAGTTGTGCCTATTAAAATATGGAGAACAAAAATGTTGAGGTTCCAAAATTAGGGAAAGATCAAGATCCACTTCCACCTCGTGCTGAAGCTGCTGCCACTAGTCATGGCCGAGACGATGAAATGCCAGCAACGTCGTCTGCCAAGGCCGATGCCCAATGTCATAGTACAGAGCATGTCAAATCCAAAACACCAAATATCAGTAAAAAAAGGACTCCAAAACCTAAAATAAAATTGTCGGAGGAGAAGCGTAAACTTGCCAATATGCCATTTACCACACGGAGTGGCAAGGAACGGCTGAGGCCCTGGCCTATGTTCATGGCTAGTGGTTCAGCTTCACATGAGGATGGAAGCACTCAGCCTCTCGCTAGAAAAATGAAAAGACTAAAGCTGGCAAAAGCAGTAGCACCGCAAAGAACTGTGCGTTCTTCGAAATCCCAAATCCACAAGGAGAGTCCGACTCCAATTGTGTCGGTTGCGATGCCTGACCTTTCCAACACTGGACGTGAAGAGCATGCGCCTTCCACCATTTGCACGCCCCCTGCAAGTGATGGAAGGAGCACCCGCAGTCCAGTTCCTGATAGTCAGATTGAAGATGTCAGTGTTGAAGTACACCAGGATGAGGAGGATATGGGTGTTGCTGGCGCTGGGGAGGAAATTGACCAGGAGGATTCTGATGGTGAGGTGGTTTGTTTAAGTCAGGCACCCGGGGAGACACCTGTTGTCCGTGGTAGGAATATGGCCGTTGACATGCCTGGTGAAAATACCAAAAAAATCAGCTCTTCGGTGTGGAAGTATTTCACCAGAAATGCGGACAACAGGTGTCAAGCCGTGTGTTCCCTTTGTCAAGCTGTAATAAGTAGGGGTAAGGACGTTAACCACCTCGGAACATCCTCCCTTATACGTCACCTGCAGCGCATTCATAATAAGTCAGTGACAAGTTCAAAAACTTTGGGTGACAGCGGAAGCAGTCCACTGACCAGTAAATCCCTTCCTCTTGTAACCAAGCTCACGCAAACCACCCCACCAACTCCCTCAGTGTCAATTTCCTCCTTCCCCAGGAATGCCAATAGTCCTGCAGGCAATGTCACTGGCAATTCTGACGAGTCCTCTCCTGCCTGGGATTTCTCCGATGCATCCTTGCGTGTAACGCCTACTGCTGCTGGCGCTGCTGTTGTTGCTGCTGGGAGTCGATGGTCATCCCACAGGGGAAGTCGTAAGCCCACTTGTACTACTTCCAGTAAGCAATTGACTGTTCAACAGTCCTTTGCGAGGAAGATGAAATATCACAGCAGTCATCCTGCTGCAAAGCGGATAACTGAGGCCTTGACAACTATGTTGGTGTTAGACGTGCGTCCGGTATCCGCCGTTAGTTCACAGGGAACTAGACAATTTATTGAGGCAGTGTGCCCCCGTTACCAAATACCATCTAGGTTCCACTTCTCTAGGCAGGCGATACCGAGAATGTACACGGACGTCAGAAAAAGACTCACCAGTGTCCTAAAAAATGCAGTTGTACCCAATGTCCACTTAACCACGGACATGTGGACAAGTGGAGCAGGGCAGACTGAGGACTATATGACTGTGACAGCCCACTGGGTAGATGTATGGACTCCCGCCGCAAGAACAGCAGCGGCGGCACCAGTAGCAGCATCTCGCAAACGCCAACTCTTTCCTAGGCAGGCTACGCTTTGTATCACCGCTTTCCAGAATACGCACACAGCTGAAAACCTCTTACGGCAACTGAGGAAGATCATCGCGGAATGGCTTACCCCAATTGGACTCTCCTGTGGATTTGTGGCATCGGACAACGCCAGCAATATTGTGTGTGCATTAAATATGGGCAAATTCCAGCACGTCCCATGTTTTGCACATACCTTGAATTTGGTGGTGCAGAATTTTTAAAAAAACGACAGGGGCGTGCAAGAGATGCTGTCGGTGGCCAGAAGAATTGCGGGACACTTTCGGCGTACAGGCACCACGTACAGAAGACTGGAGCACCACCAAAAACTACTGAACCTGCCCTGCCATCATCTGAAGCAAGAAGTGGTAACGAGGTGGAATTCAACCCTCTATATGCTTCAGAGGTTGGAGGAGCAGCAAAAGGCCATTCAAGCCTATACAATTGAGCACGATATAGTAGGTGGAATGCACCTGTCTCAAGCGCAGTGGAGAATGATTTCAACGTTGTGCAAGGTTCTGATGCCCTTTGAACTTGCCACACGTGAAGTCAGTTCAGACACTGCCAGCCTGAGTCAGGTCATTCCCCTCATCAGGCTTTTGCAGAAGAAGCTGGAGACATTGAAGGAGGAGCTAACACGGAGCGATTCCGCTAGGCATGTGGGACTTGTGGATGGAGCCCTTAATTCGCTTAACAAGGATTCACGGGTGGTCAATCTGTTGAAATCAGAGCACTACATTTTGGCCACCGTGCTCGATCCTAGATTTAAAGCCTACCTTGGATCTCTCTTTCCGGCAGACACAAGTCTGCTGGGGTTGAAAGACCTGCTGGTGACAAAATTGTCAAGTCAAGCGGAACGCGACCTGTCAACATCTCCTCCTTCACATTCTCCCGCAACTGGGGGTGCGAGGAAAAGGCTCAGAATTCCGAGCCCACCCGCTGGCGGTGATGCAGGGCAGTCTGGAGCGACTGCTGATGCTGACATCTGGTCCGGACTGAAGGACCTGACAACGATTACGGACATGTCGTCTACTGTCACTGCATATGATTCTCTCAACATTGATAGAATGGTGGAGGATTATATGAGTGACCGCATCCAAGTAGGCACGTCACACAGTCCGTACTTATACTGGCAGGAAAAAGAGGCAATTTGGAGGCCCTTGCACAAACTGGCTTTATTCTACCTAAGTTGCCCTCCCACAAGTGTGTACTCCGAAAGAGTGTTTAGTGCCGCCGCTCACCTTGTCAGCAATCGGCGTACGAGGTTACATCCAGAAAATGTGGAGAAGATGATGTTCATTAAAATGAATTATAATCAATTCCTCCGCGGAGACATTGACCAGCAGCAATTGCCTCCACAAAGTACACAGGGAGCTGAGATGGTGGATTCCAGTGGGGACGAATTGATAATCTGTGAGGAGGGGGATGTACACGGTGATATATCGGAGGGTGATGATGAGGTGGACATCTTGCCTCTGTAGAGCCAGTTTGTGCAAGGAGAGATTAATTGCTTCTTTTTTGGGGGGGGTCCAAACCAACCCGTCATATCAGTCACAGTCGTGTGGCAGACCCTGTCACTGAAATGATGGGTTGGTTAAAGTGTGCATGTCCTGTTTTGTTTATACAACATAAGGGTGGGTGGGAGGGCCCAAGGACAATTCCATCTTGCACCTCTTTTTTCTTTTCTTTTTCTTTGCGTCATGTGCTGTTTGGGGAGGGTTTTTTGGAAGGGACATCCTGCGTGACACTGCAGTGCCACTCCTAGATGGGCCCGGTGTTTGTGTCGGCCACTAGGGTCGCTTATCTTACTCACACAGCTACCTCATTGCGCCTCTTTTTTTCTTTGCGTCATGTGCTGTTTGGGGAGGGTTTTTTGGAAGGGACATCCTGCGTGACACTGCAGTGACACTCCTAGATGGGCCCGGTGTTTGTGTCAGCCACTAGGGTCGCTTATCTTACTCACACAGCTACCTCATTGCGCCTCTTTTTTTCTTTGCGTCATGTGCTGTTTGGGGAGGGTTTTTTGGAAGGGACATCCTGCGTGACACTGCAGTGCCACTCCTAGATGGGCCCGGTGTTTGTGTCGGCCACTAGGGTCGCTAATCTTACTCACACAGCTACCTCATTGTGCCTCTTTTTTTCTTTGCGTCATGTGCTGTTTGGGGAGGGTTTTTTGGAAGGGCCATCCTGCGTGACACTGCAGTGCCACTCCTAGATGGGCCCGGTGTTTGTGTCGGCCACTAGGGTCGCTTATCTTACTCACACAGCGACCTCGGTGCAAATTTTAGGACTAAAAATAATATTGTGAGGTGTGAGGTATTCAGAATAGACTGAAAATGAGTGGAAATTATGGTTTTTGAGGTTAATAATACTTTGGGATCAAAATGACCGCCAAATTCTATGATTTAAGCTGTTTTTTAGGTTTTTTGGAAAAAAACACCCGAATCCAAAACACACCCGAATCCGACAAAAAAAATTCGGTGAGGTTTTGCCAAAACGCGGTCGAACCCAAAACACGGCCGCGGAACCGAACCCAAAACCAAAACACAAAACCCGAAAAATTTCCGGCGCTCATCTCTAATTGTCAGTACAGTAAATCAAACACTACTGTATGCTGTCGAGGTAATTTAAACATTGCTTTAGTTTACCTCTTGTATAAGTGGGCTGCTGCCTGCCCGCTTCTGGGCCAGCCCACCTATCTTGCCCCTGTCTGGGGCCCCCATAAATCATTGGCACTATATTGGAGAAAAAAAAACATTTAGTCACATTCAAATACTAAACAATTATTACTGTATACTGTAGGTACAGTATTATACTGTATTGCTGGTATTCAAAATATAAAGTACTGTACAAGAGTTTAGCTTCAATAGGTCATAAACAAATTGTCAAAGGAATAAAACACCACAGTACAAATACTGTAGACATTTATGTATTAGCAGTCATGACATTTCATGACCGCTTCAGAAAAAAGAGGGTTACAGTACTGTAGGTGGTGTTGTAGGGAGTACTATCAATAATAGTGGACTGTACTCAGAGCCAGCCATAAATAATATGATTCCCTAGTCAAGTTTTTGGATGCTGCCCCCTTGCACAGATGCTATTTCCGCCTCTGACCCTGTACCCCTTTCCCAGCACCATCACCCCTCAACCATAGCAGTCCTCATTTTGGTGCTCCTCCAACCTACTGTATGTTTAAAATAGCAACAGTGTGCACATTCGGTGTGCATCCCAAAACGGTGCATGTTCTTGCTGGGAAGGGGCATGGCCACACAGTAATTCCCCAATCTGAAATGACGCCACACAGTACTGCAACTTTATTCACAACATATCATGCAATAGTGTCTCTTATTCTCGTTACATCATATGATAGTACCACATTACTCCTCAAAGTATTCCCACTTATTCACATTGCATCACATCATATTGCTCTTTGTTCACATTAGACCACACAGTAGTGCCCTTGCTACAGTATATGTTACACAACAAAGTACTGTATACACATAATGCTGCACATTAGTAATGCATTTTGTATGCACAGAATATACTGTAGGCATGCTGCATATCATATTAATCAGCAGAAGCTGCTTGTGCCCCTAGGCATTTGGCAAGTATGCCTATGCCTAGGGCAGGCTCAGACTGGAGATCAGTACGTAATCCCGCTGGACGGGATCCCGGCAGTCAAAATACAGACGCCGGAATCCCGACCACACAATCCCGACAGGGGCGGCGAGCGGAAAGCAGCCCCTTGCATGCTTGCTTCGCTCGCCACGCGGTGGGCACGGTGCCTCGCTACGCTCTACACACTATTATATCAGTAGTCAGGAAACGCAGCATGCATTTGTGCAGTGAAGAGGGTGAAAAAGGAGAGAAAGTACAGTATGTACTGTAAGGTTATGTCAGAGGGTGTGAAGATAATCAGCTCAGTGTTATACATGTTACAGTAAGTTAGAATACAGTACAGTGCATTATGTATTTCTATTTTATTACCAGGTGTCTCCTCCACTGGTTGGCGACGGACTGTAAAAAGATAAAATACAGTTAGTCATATCAGTTGGACTTAAAGTAATGTTGGAGAAAAAAAATACTGTAATTGCAGTACCAACTATTGCTACTGTACAGTATATTTATTTACCAAAATGGTATTCTGGCTCGTCGTCTGTGGGTAAAAGAGAAGAATATTATAAAATACAGTATACAGTAAAAAGTATAGTAATAGTACACTAGTGTCCAGGCCTAGTGACAGGTGGGTAAAAAAAGGTATGCTTGTGACAGGCATGGTGATTCCAAGGGACCCCACCGAGACCATCAGAACCATTGTGACAGGGCCCCGTGCAGAACAGGGGGTGACTCCCACTTTATTCTGTCCGCGGCGGGAAATGAATAAACAACCAGAATCCTTTTGGGGATTTGAAACCATCTTGTCGAGCTGGCCCAGACTTTCTCAAACAGAGATGGAGGAACGTTACATCAGCTTTCATTATATATCTATATATACATACATATAGACCCCTTTGTCAGGAACAGCAGGGTCTTCAGTGATTTTAATATGTCCTTAATATCCACAATCATGTACTGAATGCTCCTTGCCAATATTGGATCTAATCAGGAAACATTATGGTCGACATAAGTATCAGTATCCGTGTCAGTATCAGTGTGTAGTAACTGGGCAAAATAACATTTTTGCGACCAAGCGGGGCCTGAGGGAAAAGAAACATAGCCATGAATATCACATCTATTCTCTACGTCTGTGTCTGGGACACAGATTTATCCAACCTTACTCTGATATTACTGAAACATTTACCCAGTCAGTTATTGGTGGTGCCAACAGGGCCACCATCATATGTCTGCATTCCTAATATAGTTTCCTCTTGGGAAAAACATTCAGCCACCGACATGTTGACACACATATACCAAGTACCCACAGACACACCGGCTTATGGGGGACAGACCGTCAGTAAATCTGTCAGAGGGACACAGAGGATTTTTCAGCTCACAATCCAGCGCCAAAAGTACACAGTCTGGGAAATAATAAACTCTATAGTGATAGACTTGTAATGCTCTAAAGATGTTCTGGTGAGGTGAGGAAGAAGCCCCGCCGCTGTAATGGCGCGTATCTGTTCCGCTCAGAAATAATTAATTACGCTAGCGGGGTAAGGACAGTGCCCAGGCACAAATGTCCACTTTTTCCAGCCTTTTGTGAGGAATTTATGCTGCCCAGGGTGCCCCCCCCCCCCGTGCCCTGCACCCTGCAGTGCCTGTGTTTGTGTGGGAGCATGGCGCGCAACGTTCCGCTCGCTGCTCGGTACCTCAGAATGCAGTCACTGAAGAAGTCTTCTGTTCTTCTGCTACTCACCTGTCTTCTGGCTCTGTAAGGGGGTGACGGCAGGCTGCGGGAGTGTGCATCTAGGCGTACCCAGCGATCAGCACCCTCAGGAGCTAATGGTGTCCTGTCAGCCTGAAGCAGAGCCATTGAACTCACTAGAAGTTGGTCATACTTCTCTCCCCTAAGTCCCACGAAGCAGGGAGACTGTTGCCAGCAGCCTCCCTGAAAATAAAAAAAACTAACAAGTCTTTTCAGAGAAACTCAGTAGAGCTCCCCTGTAGTGCATCCAGTATCACTGCGCACAATACTAAAACTGGAGTCTGGAGGAGGGGCATAGAGGGAGGAGACAGTTCACACCCTTTGAAAGTCTTAAAGTGCCCATGTCTCCTGCGGATCCCGTCTATACCCCATGGTTCTTAATGTGACCCCAGCATCCTCTAGGACGTATGAGAAAACAAATAACGCACACACGAGGAGGAGAGAACTAAGGAAGCTATAAGGAGAAGAGGGGAGGGAGGGGGGGTTGAAAGGTAAGGTAGTAAAGGCATATTGGATAAACTACAACCTTATACATATTCATTAATGTACCAGTAGTTAGAAGTAGAAGAGCTCTAACAGAAACCACAAAGCTTATCTAAAGCCACACCACACTGGATATGCCCAATCTCATTTGATTTTTGAAGCAAAGCAGTATTGGACTTTGTTAATACATGGATGGGAGACTGCTTGGTAGTATCAGATTCTTTAGGTGTTTTTAAACTACCAACACCATTTTCTTGGTACATTTAATTTTTACATGTATTCTTTTATGTACCAGAAGTTAGAAGTAGAAGAGCTGTAACAGAAACCACCAGCTCATCTACAGCCACAGCACACTGGATTTGCCCAATCTCTCCTGATCATGGAAGCTGAGCAGTGTTGGTCCTGGTTTTAGTACTTGGATGGGAGACCACAAGGAAATACCAGGAGCTGTGTGTATTTTTACAATACTAACACCGTTCTCTTGATGCATTCCATTTTGAAACATTGGGGCAGATCTATTAAGCCTGGTGAACTGATAAAGTGCAAGGTGATAAAGTACCAGCCAGTCAGCTCCTAACTGTCATTTTTCAAACCCAGCCTGTGACATGGCAATTAGGAGCTGATTGGCTGGTACTTTATCACCATGCAAATTATCATTTCACCAGGTTTAATAAATCGGCTGCTTACTCATTTATGTACGAGTAGTTAGAAGTAGAAGAACTCTAACAGAAACCACTAAGCTCATCTACAGCCACACCACACTGTATATGCCCAATATCACCTGATTTTAGGCCTGGTTTGTTCTTGGATGTGAGACCACCTGGGAATACCAGGTGCTGTAGGTAGTTTTATACTACCAACACCGTTCTCTTGATGCATTCCATTTTGAAACATTGGGGCAGATCTATTAAGCCTGGTGAACTAATAAAGTGCAAGGTGATAAAGTACCAGCCAGTTAGCTCCTAACTGTCATTTTTCAAACCCAGCCTGTGACATGGCAATTAGGAGCTGATTGGCTGGTACTTTATCACCATGCAAATTATCATTTCACCAGGTTTAATAAATCGGCTGCTTACTCATTTATGTACGAGTAGTTAGAAGTAGAAGAACTCTAACAGAAACCACTAAGCTCATCTACAGCCACACCACACTGTATATGCCCAATATCACCTGATTTTAGGCCTGGTTTGTTCTTGGATGTGAGACCACCTGGGAATACCAGGTGCTGTAGGTAGTTTTATACTACCAACACCGTTCTCTTGATGCATTATATTTTTAAACTTATTCATTGATGTACCAGTAGTTAGAAGTAGAAGTTAGAAACAGCAAAAATCATCTACAGCCGCATCACACTGGATATGTCCAATCTCATCTGATGTTGGAAGCTAAGCAGTGTTGTGCCTGGTTAGTTTTTGGATTTCAGGTCCTGCCTTCTGGTTTGGCCACGGCACCTCGGAAATTCACCAAGGTCATGGCCGTGATGACGACCCTTCACCATCGGTGGACCAGGGAGGAATCTCTCCTCCCGATAAACATTCTGGAATTGCGGGCAGTGTTCAATTCATTGACACTGGCCCTGCCTCTAGTACAGAACAGGCCTGTTCAAGTACAATCGGACAACGACACCACGGTAGTGTACACAAATCATCAAGGCGGCACTCGAAATTGCATGGCAAAGCTGGAAGTATCAAAAATCCTCAGTTGGGTAGAACGTCATCTGCCAGCAATATCGGCAGTGTTCATTCCCGGAGTCCTCAACTGGGAAGCGGATTTCCTCAGTCGTCAGTACGTTCACGCTGGAGAGTGGAGAGGCCGCAGCAGAAATGTCTGCACTGGTGTCAGTAGGTGACTGAGGCAGGGATGACTGGGAGATAGTGGGTGACTGAAGCATGTATGACTGGGAGATAGTGGGTGACTGAGGCCGGGGTGACTGGGAGATAGTCAGTGACTAAGGCAGGGGTGATAGGGATATAGTGGATGACTGTGGCAGTGGTGACAGGGACAGTAGGAGACTGAGGCAGGGGTGACAGGGATAGTGGGTGACTGAGGCAGGGGTGATAGGGTGACAGTGGGTGACTGAGGCAGAGGTGACAGGGATAGTGGGTGACTGAGGTAGGGGTGATATGGAGATAGTGGTTGACTGAGGCAGGGGTGACAGAGATAGTGGGTGACTAAAGCAGGGGTGACTGGTATAGTGGGTGACTGAGGCAGGGGTCGCAGGTATAGTGGTTAACTGAGGCAGCGGTGACTGGGAGATAGTGGGTAACTGGGGCAGGGGTGACAGGGAAAGTGTGTGACTCAGGCAGGGGTGATAGGGAGATAGTGGGCAGCAGATCACTGCCTCGCTGACAGCAGCACATCCCTGCTTCACTGACAGCAGCACATCCCTGCCTCATTGACAGCAGCACATACCTGCCTCACTTATAGCAGCACATCCCTGCCTCACTGGCAGCAGCAGATCCCTGCCTCACTGGCAGCAGCAGATCACTGCTTCACTGACAGCAGCACATCCATGCCTCACTGGCAGCTGCAGATCCCTGCCTTACTGACAGCTGTATATAGGGCCTAATTCAGACCTGATCTCTGCTGTGCATATTCACACAACAGGAGATCAGGTCTGAAGTGTGTGTGTGTGTGTGTGCTGGTGCCGCAGTGCACCGGCACATGCCAGAGATGCGATCAGCATCTCTGCCCAGTGAGCGCCTCTGCCAACACATACTTATCTTGCATATGAGATCTCTTGATCATGAAGATAGTTCTCACAGGGTGAGGTTCATCCATTACATTTTAAAGTAGGAAGGTACAAATTACATATTCAAATTACATATATGTGCTGGATTCAAATGTTTTCCCCCCTTCCTTTCTCAATTGTGCCCATCAGCAGCTATTCTAATGTTGCTGCCAATGGGTGTGACACATTCATTTCTTCTGTGGGGTACACTGGACTCCACAAGGATTCACATTGGGGTGTAGAGTAGGATCTTGATCTGAGGCACCAACAGGCTCAAAGCTTTTGACTGTTCCCAAGATGCTCAGCGCCCCCTGCTCTATAACCTCGCTTCCATGAACAGGGAGCTCAGTTTGTAGTTGGTGCCTTCAGTAGCAGGACACTTAACAGGGGGCTGCCTCAGGCAGCCTATACTTAGCTATTAATTTTGACAAGAAAAGAAGAACTTTTTTTATAAGAATGTACAAGGGCTGCAGCAGGCTAGGTCTAATAGACATCTTTACTGCAGCTCCATCACTCCCAGCGGCGCAGTATACTCCCGTGCCCTGGTTGCTGGGTCACTGCAGCGGAGGCTCCGGTTACTTCCTAAGGTCAGTCACACACACACCGCCCTCCGGGATCACGAGGCCGCTGATGAAAGGGAGGTAAGGGGCTTCTGTGCCCACATTATACCGTGATCCAGTGTGGCTGTAGGGGGCGGGCCGTGTGCGCACTGGCGTGGACACTGATTACTGGGCAGCCGCTCCACTAGCCACCAGGGACAGTTAAGGAGCACAGCTCTGGGGGTTTTCCTCCTATATTAACCCCATTTTGTACTACCTGCAGTGCATCGTGATAGGTAATAGAGCCTGATTCAGGTTGGATTGCAATCACAATAAGCAATCCAACTGCAAAAATTGCTAAGAGCATACGCATGCGCCTGCATTTTCTGTGACTGTCAATCGGTGCGGGGGGGGGTCAGCAACACTCCATTTCAAAGTCGGAGATGGAGCGGTGCAGGGGCAGGGCTTCAACGGAGAAACAGGAGGCGTGGTCAGAGCGGCTGCATGACATCACATGCAGCCGTTGCGATCACAAAAATGGTGGCGGCTTCCTGCGCACACGTACAGTCTGCACCAACAGGAGGCTAACCCATTTTTTATGATCACGCTGAACTGCACTGAGACTGCAATTTCAGCGTGGTCAAGAAGAGAGGCGGCATGCTGGGTGGCCATGCCCTGTGATGGGTGGCCCCAGCATGCGAACCAAAGGATTGCAAATTCTGTTACTTAGCAGAATTTGCAATCCTTACTGAATTAGGCCATTGATTACAAAATTGTAAACAATATTTGAAGTTTTTCTTCAGGGACTAACACAAAAGATGCTTGGGGCTACTAACACATGGGTAAGCCACGTAAAGCTTCCCATAGGTCAGTGGCATCACAACGGGGTTGCGGCACACACCCGAGTGTCACCCGCCAAGTGGGGTGACACCAAAGTGCCGGCTCTTCTTCAGTGACAGAATATGGGTGTTTCACTGTGACATTACGTGCAACACCCAGTTTCTGTCACTGTGCAGGAGCCAGCACCACTCACACACTAGTCCCCGGGTACAGCCCCCAACCCCCGGGATACCCGCAGCAACAAAATGGTGATTCAGTCCACGCCCCTACCTATGAGACCATGCCTCCTTTTTACCATTGCGCTGCTTATCTGCATTACAATCTCCCTCGCCGCCTCTCTGGGTGTCACCAGTGATAGTGACACCTCTGCCATGCTTGTAGCAGCTGGTCCTAAGATCTACACCTCCAGCCCTGAGTGTTTTCCCTTGTGACTTGTTGATCATCATAGCGAAGCAGATGCTTACAGAAAACTGCAGGGGCTTAGATTGAAAAGAAAAACATTGACGAACCCATCATTTCAGCGACAGGGTCTGCCACACGACTGACTGAAATGACTGGTTGGTTTGGGCCCCCACCAAAAAAGAATCAATCAATCTCTCCTTGCACAAACTGGCTCTACAGAGGCAAGATGTCCACCTCATCATCCTCCGATTCCTCACCCCTTTCACTGTGTACATCCCCCTCCTCACAGATTATTAATTCGTCCCCACTGGAATCCACCATCTCAGATCCCTGTGTACTTTCTGGAGGCAATTGCTGGTGAATGTCTCCACGGAGGAATTGATTATAATTAATTTTGATGATCATCATCTTCTCCACATTTTCTGGAAGTAACCTTGTACGCCGATTGCTGACAAGGTGAGCGGCCGCACTAAACACTCTTTCGGAGTACACACTGGAGGGAGGGCAATTTAGGTAGAATAAAGCCAGTTTGTGCAAGGGCCTCCAAATTGCCTCTTTTTCTCCACCATTCTTTCAAAGGTGACAGAATCATATGCAGTGACAGTAGACGACATGTCAGTAATCGTTGCCAGGTCCTTCAGTCTGGACCAGATGTCAGCACTCACTCCAGACTGCCCTGCATCACCGCCAGCGGGTGGGCTCGGAATTCTTAGCCTTTTCCTCGCACCCCCAGTTGCGGGAGAATGTGAAGGAGGAGCTGTTGACGGGTCACGTTCCGCTTGACTTGACAATTTTCTCACCAGCAGGTCTTTGAACCTCTGCAGACTTGTGTCTGCCGGAAAGAGAGATACAATGTAGGTTTTAAATCTAGGATCGAGCACGGCGGCCAAAATGTAGTGCTCTGATTTCAACAGATTGAATCCTGGTTAAGCGAATTAAGGGCTCCATCCACAAGTCCCACATGCCTAGTTGAATCGCTCTGTTTTAGCTCCTCCTTCAATGTCTCCAGCTTCTTCTGCAAAAGCCTGATGAGGGGAATGACCTGACTCAGGCTGGCAGTGTCTGAACTGACTTCACGTGTGGAAAGTTCAAAGGGTTGCAGAACCTTGCACAACGTTGAAATCATTCTCCACTGCGCTTGAGTCAGGTGCATTCCCCCTCCTTTGCCTATATCGTGGGCAGATGTATAGGCTTGAATGGCCTTTTGCTGCTCCTCCATCCTCTGAAGCATATAGAGGGTTGAATTCCACCTCGTTACCACCTCTTGCTTCAGATGATGGCAGGGCAGGTTCAGGAATGTTTGGTGGTGCTCCAGTCTTCGGCATGCGGTGGCTGAAGGTAGAAAGTGGCCCGCAATTCTTCGGGCCACCGACAGCATCTCTTGCACACCCCTGTCGTTTTTTAAATAATTCTGCACCACCAAGTTCAATGTATGTGCAAAACATGGGACGTGCTGGAATTTGCCCAGATGTAATGCACGCACAATATTGGTGGCGTTGTCCGATGTCATAAATCCCTAGGAGAGTTCAATTGGGGTAAGCCATTCTGCGATGATGTTCCTCAGTTTCCGTTATAGGTTGTCAGCTGTGTGCCTCTTATGGAAAGCGGTGATACAAAGCGTAGCCTGCCTAGGAACGAGTTGGCAATTGCGAGATGCTGCTACTGGTGCCGCCGCTGCTGTTCTTGCTGCGGGAGGCAATACATCTACCCAGTGGGCTGTCACAGTCATATATTCCTGAGTCTGCCCTGCTCCACTTAACCACAGACAAGTGGACATTGGGTACAACTGCATTTTTTAGGACACTGGTGACTCTTTTTCTGAGGTCTGTGTACATTTTCGGTATCGCCTGCCTAGAGAAATGGAACCTAGAGGGTATTTGGTACCGGGGACACAGTACCTCAATCAAGTCTCTAGTTGCCTCTAAATTAACGATGGATGCCGGAACCACGTTTCTCACCACCCAGACCTGAGTTATCCGCTTTGCAGCAGGATGACTGCTGTGATATTTCATCTTCCTCGCAAAGGACTGTTGGACAGTCAATTGCTTACTGGAAGAAGTACAAGTGGTCTTCCGACTTCCCCTCTGGGATGACGATCGACTCCCAGCAGCAACAACAGCAGCGCCAGCAGCAGTAGGCGTTACACTCAAGGATGCATCGGAGGAATCCCAGGCAGGAGAGGACTCGTCAGACTTGCCAGTGACATGGCCTGCAGGACTATTGGCTCTTCTGTCTAAGGAGGAAATTGACACTGAGGGAGTTGGTGGTGTGGTTTGCAGGAGCTTGGTTACAAGAGGAAGGGATTTAGTGGTTAGTGGACTGCTTCCGCTGTCATCCAAAGTTTTTGAACTTGTCACTGACTTATGATGAATGCGCTGCAGGTGACGTATAAGGGAGGATGTTCCGAGGTGGTTAACGTCCTTATCCCTACTTATTACAGCTTGACAAAGGCAACACATGGCTTGACACCTGTTGTCCGCATTTGTGTACAGGATGCATACCTTCATGTCCCCATTTATCCACCTCATCAGGCGTAACTCAGATTTGCGGTACAGGACTGTCATTGCCAATTTCAGACGTTGCTGTTTGGTCTCTCCATGGCCCTGAGAATTTTCACCAAGGTAATGGCGGAAATGATGGTGCTCCTGTGCAAGCAAGGTGTCACAATTATCCCGTACTTGGGCGATCTCATAAAAGCGAGATCAAGAGAGCAGTTGCTGAACAGCGTATCACTTTCACTGAAAGTGTTACAGCAACACGGCTGGATTCTCAATATCCCGAAGTCGCAGTTGATTCCTACTACTCGTCTGTCTTTCTTGGGCATGATTCTGGACACAGACCAGAAGAGGGTTTATCTCCTGATAGAAAAGGCCCAGGAACTCATGACTCTTGTCAGGAACCTATTGAAACCAAAACAGGTGTCAGTGCATCACTGCACTCGAGTCCTGGGAAAGATGGTGGCATCATACGAGGCCATTCCATTCGGCAGGTTCCATGCGAGGACTTTCCAATGGGACCTACTGGACAAGTGGTCCGGGTCACATTTACAGATGCATTGGTTGATCACCCTGTCCCCCAGGGTCAGGGTATCACTCTTGTGGTGGCTGCAGAGTGCTCACCTTCTCGAGGGACGCAGATTCAGCATTCAGGGCTGGATCCTGGTGACCACAGACGCAAGCCTCCAAGGTTGGGGAGCAGTCACACAGGGAAGAAATTTCCAAGGTCTTTGGTCAAGTCAAGAGACTTGTCTTCACATCAACATCCTGGAACTAAGGGCCATATACAATGCCCTACGTCAAGCGGAGACCTTACTTTGCGACCAACCGGTTCTGATCCAGTCAGACAACGTCACCGCAGTGGCTCATGTAAACCGCCAAGGCGGCACAAGAAGCAGAGTGGCGATGGCACAAGCCACCAGAATTCTTTGCTGGGTGGAGAATCACGCAAGCGCACTGTCAGCAGTGTTCATTCCAGGAGTGGACAACTGGGAAGCAGACATCCTCAGCAGACACGACCTACATCCGGGAGAGTGGGGACTTCATCAGGAAGTCTTTGCACAGATTACAAGTCGGTGGGAACTGCCACAGATAGACATGATGCCGTCCCGGCTCAACAAAAAGCTACAGAGGTATTGCGCAAGGTCAAGAGACCCTCAGGCAGTAGCTGTAGACGCCCTAGTGACACCGTGGGTGTATCGGTCGGTCTATGTATTTCCTCCTCTTCCTCTCATACCCAAGGTGTTGAGGATAATAAGACAAAGAGGAGTGAGAACAATCCTCATTGTTCCAGATTGGCCACGGAGGACCTGGTATCCGGATCTGCAGGAAATGCTCACAGAAGATCTGTGGCCTCTCCCTCTAAGACAGGACCTGTTGCATCCGGGGCTCTGTCTGTTCCAAGACTTACCGCGGCTGCGTTTGACGGCATGGCGGTTGAATGCCGGATCCTAGCATTCCGGTTGAGGTCATCCCTACGCTGATAAAGGCTAGGAAGGATGTAACGTTAAAACATTACACCGTATATGGCGAAATTATGTTTCTTGGTGTGAGGCCAGGAATGCTCCTACGGAAGAATTCCATCTGGGCCGTTTCCTTCACTTCCTACAAACTGGAGTGAATTTGGGCCTAAAATTAGGCTCTATTAAGGTCCAGATTTCGGCCTTATCCATTTTCTTTCAAAAAGAATTGGCTTCTCTTCCAGAAGTTCAGACTTTTGTAAAAGGAGTGCTGCATATTCAGCCTCCTTTTGTGCCTCCGGTGGCACCTTGGGACCTTAACGTGGTGTTAAGTTTTCTAAAATTACACTGGTTTGAACCACTTAAAACAGTGGAGTTAAAATATCTCACATGGAAGGTGGTCATGTTATTAGCCTTGGCTTCGGCTAGGCGAGTGTCGGAATTAGCGGCTTTGTCACATAAAAGCCCATATTTGGTATTCCATGTGGATAGAGCGGAATTGCAGACCCGTCCTCAATTCCTACCAAAAGTGGTCTCATCTTTTCATATGAACCAACCTATTGTGGTGCCTGTGGCTACGCGTGACTTGGAGGATTCCGAGTTACTTGATGTGGTTAGGGCTTTGAAAATTTACGTGGCCAGGACGGCTAGAGTCAGGAAAACTGAAGCGCTGTTTGTCCTGTATGCAACCAACAAGATTGGTGCCCCTGCTTCAAAGCAGGCTATTGCTCGCCGGATTTGTAACACGATTCAGCAAGCGCATTCTATGGCTGGATTGCAGTTACTGAAATCGGTCAAGGCCCATTCCACGAGGAAAGTGGGCTCTTCTTGGGCGGCTGCCCGAGGGGTCTCGGCACTACAGCTGTGTCAAGCTGCTACTTGGTCGGGTTCACACACCTTTGCAAAATACTATAAGTTTGATACCCTGGCTGAGGAGGAACTCATGTTTGCTCAATCGGTGCTGCAGAGTCATCCGCACTCTCCCGCCCGTTTTGGAGCATTGGTATAATCCCCATGGTCCTTACGGAGTCCCCAGCATCCTCTAGGACGTTAGAGAAAATAAGATTTTAAACCTACTGGTAAATCTTTTTCTCGTAGTCCGTAGAGGATGCTGGGCGCCCGTCCCAAGTGCGGACTACTTCTGCAATACTTGTATATAGTTATTGCTTCAATAAGGGTTATGTTATAGTTGCATCGGTCCTGCACTGATGCTATGTTGTTTTTTCATACTGATAACTGGGTAGTTTATCACAAGTTATACGGTGTGATTGGTGTGGCTGGTATGAATCTTGCCCTGGATTAACAAAATCCTTTCCTCATACTGTCCGTCTCCTCTGGGCACAGTTTCTCTAACTGTGGCATAGAGGGAGGAGCCAGTGCACACCCAGAACTAAAGTCTTTCTTAAAGTGCCCATGTCTCCTGTGGAGCCCGTCTATCCCCATGGTCCTTACGGAGTCCCCAGCATCCTCTACGGACTACGAGAAAAAGATTTACCGGTAGGTTTAAAATCTTATTTTCTACTTTATTCTTTTCTATCCTAGTTTATTACGACCAACTCTCATCCAAGGAGTTTGATATTCTACTACCTGCATGCAATATAAATTGCTTAAATTGTTTATATGGTTGATTTGTCCTTCACAATCCATAATCTGCAACTTAGATGTACTTGTGTCATTGAAAATCTTATAATAAAAATGTATATACAGATACTCAACCTGTATATTGAAAAAAAAAAAAGTTATAAGACATATGCATTCAATATTTGAAGAAACAAAATAAAATAAAGCTATCTATTGGGTTTCACTAACAAGCACATTGGAAGACTTGACTACTGTTAAAAGACATGCATTACATGGTATAGAGCCACAAACCACAATGTAGTAAAATAAAAACAAACTTACATGTGTATCAAACCTATGTGAGGCTTACATTGATTGTTGATCTTGCACTCTCTATCAACTGTGCAAACTAGACTGCACATAAATGCCATAAAATTTATCTGAGATTTTAGTAAATAAGGCCCGTTGCTGTCCGGGTCACGCAGCCGTCACGGCCCGCCCCCATACGGTCCGGTCATGTCTGCGTTGTCCTGACTGTGCCCCCAAAATGGCGGCACAACACCGCTGGCCCGACTCCTCCTGCCCAGTGACCGCCTCTGCCTGTCAATCAGGCAGAGGCGCTCACTGGGCAGAGATGCTGATCGCATCTCTGGCATGTGCCGGTGCACTGCGGCACTAGCACACAAGCACTTCAGACCTGATCTCCTGTTGTGTGAATATGCACAGCAGGGATCAGGTCTGAATTAGGCCCTATATACAGCTGTCAGTAAGGCAGGGATGTGCTGCTGCCAGTGAGGCAGGGATGTGCTGCTGGTAGTGAAGCAGTGATGTGCTGCTGTCAGCGAAGCAGTGCTGTGCTGCTGTCAGCGAGACAGGGATGTGCTGCTGTCAGCGAGGCAGGGATGTGCTGCTGTCAGCGAAGCAGGGATGTGCTGCTGTCAGCGAAGCAGGGATATGCTGCTGTCAGCGAAGCAGGGATGTGCTGCTGTCAGCGAGGCAGGGATGTGCTGCTGTCAGCGAGGCAGGGATGTGCTGCTGTCAGCGAGGCAGGGATGTGCTGCTATGTGAGGTAGGGATGTATTGCTGTCATTGAAGCAGGAATGTGCTGCTGCAGTGAGGCAGAGATATGCAGCCCACTATCTCCCTATCACCCCTGCCTGAGTCACACACTTTCCCTGTCACCCCTGCCTCAGTTACCCACTATCTCCCAGTCACCGCTGCCTCAGTCAACCACTATATCTGCGATCCCTGCCTCAGTCACCCACTATACCAGTCACCCCTGCTTTAGTCACCCACTGTCACCCTATCACCCCTGCTTCAGTCACCCACTATCCCTGTCAACCCTGCCTCAGTCACCCACTATCTCCCAGTCACCCCTGCCTCAGTCAGCCACTATCCCTGTCACCCCTGCCTCAGTCTCTTACTGTCCCTGTCACCCCTGCCACAGTCATCCACTATCTCCCTATCACCCCTGCCTTAGTCATTTATTATACCTGTCACCCACTTTCTTCCCATACTTACCCAACCCCTTCCTATCACCCCTCCCTCAGTAACCCACTATCTCCCTGTCACCCACTATCTCCCAGTCACCCCGGCCTCAGTCACCCACTATCTCCCACTCATACATGCTTCAGTCACCCACTATCTCCCAGTCATCCCTGCCTCAGTCACCTACTGACACCAGTGCAGACATTTCTGCTGCGGCCTCTCCACTCTCCAGCGTGAACGTCCTGACGACTGAGGAAATCCGCTTCCTAGTTGAGGACTCCGGGAATGAACACTGCCGATATTGCTGTCAGATGACTTTCTACCCAACGGAGGATTTTTGATACTTCCAGCTTTGCCATGCAGTTTCGAGTGCCGCCTTGATGATTTGTGTACACTACCGTGGTGGCGTTGTCAGATTGTACTTGAACAGGCCTGTTCTGTACTAGAGGCAGGGCCAGTGTCAATTAATTGAACACTGCCTGCAATTCCAGAATGTATATCAGGAGGAGAGATTCCTCCCTGGTCCACCGACCCTGTAGAAAGTGTTGCTCCAACACCATGGCCCAGCCCAAAAGACTGGCATCCATTGTCAGGAGGACACAGTTGGAGATCCAGAAGGGATGGCCCCTGCTCAACTGTTGGTCCTGTAGCCACCAGCTCAGTGTCAGACGAACCTCCGGAGTCAAGGAGATCATTTGAGACATCATCCGATGAGGCAGGCCGTCCCACTTGGAGAGGATTAACCTCTGCAGAGGGCGGTAATGAAATTGAGCGTACTCTACCATATCGAAAGCCGACACCATGAGGTCTAGTACTTGCATCGCCGTGTGTATCAACACTCTTGGGCGAGAGAGGACGATACTGTCCTGAATTTTCAGGACTTTCTCTGGAGACAGAAACAATTGTTGGCTGTGTGTGTCCAGCAGTGCCCCTAGGTGCACAATGTTCCGAGCAGGGACCAGCGAGGACTTTTTTCAGTTGATGAGCCACCCGTGGACTTTTAGGAATTGGACCGCCAGTTCCAGATAACTGTGGAGAACCTCTTGGGAGTTCACCAGGATCAGCAAGTCGTCCAGATTTGGCAGGATCCTGATTCTCTGAT
Organism: Pseudophryne corroboree; assembly: GCF_028390025.1. Taxonomy (NCBI): domain Eukaryota; kingdom Metazoa; phylum Chordata; class Amphibia; order Anura; family Myobatrachidae; genus Pseudophryne; species Pseudophryne corroboree. Next base: position 598,600 of record NW_026968233.1, on the reverse strand, counting down.
GGTGAAGGGTCGTCATCACGGCCATGACCTTGGTGAATATCCGAGGTGCCGTGGCCAAACCAGAAGGCAGGACTTGAAATCCAAAAACAAACCAGGCACAACACTGCTTAGCTTCCATCATCAGATGAGATTGGACCAGTGGCGTAACTACTGCCCCCGCAGTCCTCGCGGTGGCTTGGGGGCGAGGGGCTGCGGGGGCGCCACTGATTTACAGCAGACTGACATGCGGACGAGCGTCCGCATGTCAGTCTGCAGTCTCCTTCCCTCCGCCGCTTTTTGGAGGGACACGGAGGGCACACAGCGCGCCTCCCTGTGTCCCTCCTGCTGCATCATCTCCGGCGGCCGCGGGTCTAATAGGGGGAAGTGCCGTCCGTGAGCTCTAATTGGCTCACGAACCGGCACTTCCCCCTATTAGACCCGCGGCCGCCGGAGATGATGCAGCAGGAGGGACACAGGAGAGACGAGCTGTGCCCTCCGTGTCCCTCCAAAAAGCGACGGCGGGGGGGGGGGGGTAAATATCTGGCACTGGGGGCATATATGGCACGGGGGGGGGAGGGAGGAATATCTGGCACTGGGGCATTTCTGGCACTGGGGGGAATATCTGGCACTGGGGGCATATCTGGCACTGGGGGGGATATCTGGCACTGGGGCATATATGGCACTGGGGGGAAATATCTGGCACTGGGGGCATATATGGCACTGGGGGGGGGTATCTGGCACTGGGGGCATATATGGCACGGGGGGCATATATGGCACTGGGGGGAATATCTGGCACTGGGGGCATATATGGCACTGGGGGGGAATATCTGGCACTGGGGGCATATGTGTACCTGGCACGTGGGGGGACGACTATATTTGGCACTGGGGCATGTAAGTACCTGGCACAGTGGGGGAATATCTGGCACTGGGGACATATGTGGCACTGGGAGCACAGCCCTAGCAACAAGGACTACCTCCTAGCAACGAGCATGACACCCAGTGCATGAAACATCTGGCAACGAGCATGACACCCAGTGCATGAAACACCTGGCAACGAGCATGACACCCAGTGCATGAAACCCCTGACAACGAGCATGACACCCTGAGCATGAAAACCCCTGGCACCGTGCATGGAACCAAGAGCATGAAACCCCTGGCAACGAGCATGACACCCAGTGCATGAAACCCCTGACAACGAGCAGGTAATTGAAAAGTAATTAGAAGCCTTACTGTAGGACTTAATGTGTAATGGGCATTACGGTGTGTGGCATAATGTATCACGGACATTGCGGTGTGTGTCATAATGTGTCGCAGGCATTACGGTGTATGGTATACTATATCGCGGGCATTGTGATATGTGGTATAATGTCTCAGGGTCATTGCAGTGTGTGGCATAATGTATCACGGACATTGCGGTGTGTGTCATAATGTGTCAGGCATTACGGTGTGTGGTATACCATATCACGGGCATTGTGGTATGTGGTATAATGTCTCAGGGTCATTGCAGTGTGGCATAATACATAACGGGCATTGCGATGTGTGGCATAGGGTATAACGGGCAGGGCATTGCGGTATGTGTCACAGGCATTACGGTGTATGGTATACTATATCACGGGCATTGTGGTATAATGTCTCAAGGTCATTGCAGTGTGTGGCATAATGTGTCACAGGCATTGTATGTGCTATAATGTATCGGGCATTGCAGTGTGTGGCATAATGTATCACGGACATTGCGGTGTGTGTCATAATGTGTCACAGACATTGTATGTGCTATAATGTATCAGGGGCATTGCAGTGTGTAGCATAATGTATAACGGGCATTGCGATTCCTGTCATAATGTGTCACAGGCATTACGGTGTGTGGCATAATGTGTCACAGACATTACGGTGTGTGGCATAATGTGTCGGGGGCATTACAGTGTGTGCATATTGTGTCGTGCATTATTGTGTGCGGCATAATGTCTAAGGGCCATTGCAGTATGTGGCATAATGTATACTGGGCATTACTATAAGGAGGAAAAATGACAAATAATGTAAGGGGCATGAATCAGGATTATTTTTCTTTCCTGTGGTGGCCAACGTATGGGCGTGCAGGTTGCAAAACTGGGGTATAAGGTAGTCTTTTCCTGCAATGCCACGCCCCTTTATGCGAAACCACACCCACTCCAACAAAACCACGCCCCTTTTTTGACGCGCGCGCCTTAGGCGCGCGCATATTTATCCCTTTCTTGCTCCCAATTATGGAGCATGAAGGGGGGGGGGGGGCGCCGAAGAATTTTTTGGCTTGGGGGAGAAAAATTTCTAGTTACGCCACTGGATTGGACATATCCAGTGTGATGCGGCTGTAGATGATTTTTGCTGTTTCTAACTTCTACATCAATGAATAAGTTTAAAAATAGAATGCATCAAGAGAACGGTGTTGGTAGTATAAAACTACCTACAGCACCTGGTATTCCCAGGTGGTCTCACATCCAAGAACAAACCAGGCCTAAGATCAGGTGATATTGGGCATATACAGTGTGGTGTGGCTGTAGATGAGCTTAGTGGTTTCTGTTAGAGTTCTTCTACTTCTAACTACTCGTACATAAATGAATAAGCGGACGATTTATTAAACCTGGTGAAATGATAATTTGCATGGTGATAAAGTACCAGCCAATCAGCTCCTAATTGCCATGTCACAGGCTGGGTTTGAAAAATGACAGTTAGGAGCTGCTCCGCCGAGACGGGCGTTTAGTCACGCTAATGCGATAGCTGAGTTTAATCACAGGCAGGCGCGTTGAGGCGATCTAGATACTCATCATGCATTACACATCTCCACCACTGTGTGGCTAATGCTCCACTAATCCAGTACTTTCGATCGTACAGTATAGCGGCGGATTGATCTACAGCTCTGGCAATACTGTAGGCGTAACGGGAGGCGGTGGAAAAAGTATGGAGTACTGTATGTGTATGGAGACGCAACTACAGTAATTGTGTAAAAGGAAGAATGTACAGTACAATGTATAAACTAGAGATGAGCGCCTGAAATTTTTCGGGTTTTGTGTTTTGGTTTTGGGTTCGGTTCCGCGGCCGTGTTTTGGGTTCGAACGCGTTTTGGCAAAACCTCACCGAATTATTTTTGTCGGATTCGGGTGTGTTTTGGATTCGGGTGTTTTTTTCAAAAAACCCTAAAAAACAGCTTAAATCATAGAATTTGGGGGTAATTTTGATCCCAAAGTATTATTAACCTCAAAAAACATAATTTACACTCATTTTCAGCCTATTCTGAACACATCACACCTCACAATATTATTTTTAGTCCTAAAATTTGCACCGAGGTCGCTGTGTGAGTAAGATAAGCGACCCTAGTGGCCGACACAAACACCGGGCCCATCTAGGAGTGGCACTGCAGTGTCACGCAGGATGTCCCTTCCAAAAAACCCTCCCCAAACAGCACATGACGCAAAGAAAAAAAGAGGCGCAATGAGGTAGCTGTGTGAGTAAGATTAGCGACCCTAGTGGCCGACACAAACACCGGGCCCATCTAGGAGTGGCACTGCAGTGTCACGCAGGATGGCCCTTCCAAAAAACCCTCCCCAAACAGCACATGACGCAAAGAAAAAAAGAGGCGCAATGAGGTAGCTGTGTGAGTAAGATTAGCGACCCTAGTGGCCGACACAAACACCGGGCCCATCTAGGAGTGGCACTGCAGTGTCACGCAGGATGGCCCTTCCAAAAAACCCTCCCCAAACAGCACATGACGCAAAGAAAAAAAGAGGCGCAATGAGGTAGCTGACTGTGTGAGTAAGATTAGCGACCCTAGTGGCCGACACAAACACCGGGCACATCTAGGAGTGGCACTGCAGTGTCACGCAGGATGTCCCTTCCAAAAAACCCTCCCCAAACAGCACATGACGCAAAGAAAAAAAGAGGCGCAATGAGGTAGCTGTGTGAGTAAGATTAGCGACCCTAGTGGCCGACACAAACACCGGGCCCATCTAGGAGTGGCACTGCAGTGTCACGCAGGATGTCCCTTCCAAATAACCCTCCCCAATCAGCACATGATGCAAAGAAAAAGAAAAGAAAAAAGAGGTGCAAGATGGAATTATCCTTGGGCCCTCCCACCCACCCTTATGTTGTATAAACAAAACAGGACATGCACACTTTAACCAACCCATCATTTCAGTGACAGGGTCTGCCACACGACTGTGACTGATATGACGGGTTGGTTTGGACCCCCCCCAAAAAAGAAGCAATTAATCTCTCCTTGCACAAACTGGCTCTACAGAGGCAAGATGTCCACCTCATCTTCACCCTCCGATATATCACCGTGTACATCCCCCTCCTCAAAGATTATCAATTCGTCCCCACTGGAATCCACCATCTCAGCTCCCTGTGTACTTTGTGGAGGCAATTGCTGCTGGTCAATGTCTCCGCGGAGGAATTGATTATAATTCATTTTAATGAACATCATCTTCTCCACATTTTCTGGATGTAACCTCGTACGCCGATTGCTGACAAGGTGAGCGGCGGCACTAAACACTCTTTCGGAGTACACACTTGTGGGAGGGCAACTTAGGTAGAATAAAGCCAGTTTGTGCAAGGGCCTCCAAATTGCCTCTTTTTCCTGCCAGTATAAGTACGGACTGTGTGACGTGCCTACTTGGATGCGGTCACTCATATAATCCTCCACCATTCTATCAATGTTGAGAGAATCATATGCAGTGACAGTAGACGACATGTCCGTAATCGTTGTCAGGTCCTTCAGTCCGGACCAGATGTCAGCATCAGCAGTCGCTCCAGACTGCCCTGCATCACCGCCAGCGGGTGGGCTCGGAATTCTGAGCCTTTTCCTCGCACCCCCAGTTGCGGGAGAATGTGAAGGAGGAGATGTTGACAGGTCGCGTTCCGCTTGACTTGACAATTTTGTCACCAGCAGGTCTTTCAACCCCAGCAGACCTGTGTCTGCCGGAAAGAGAGATCCAAGGTAGGCTTTAAATCTAGGATCGAGCACGGTGGCCAAAATGTAGTGCTCTGATTTCAACAGATTGACCACCCGTGAATCCTTGTTAAGCGAATTAAGGGCTGCATCCACAAGTCCCACATGCCTAGCGGAATCGCTCCGTGTTAGCTCCTTCTTCAATGCCTCCAGCTTCTTCTGCAAAAGCCTGATGAGGGGAATGACCTGACTCAGGCTGGCAGTGTCTGAACTGACTTCACGTGTGGCAAGTTCAAAGGGCATCAGAACCTTGCACAACGTTGAAATCATTCTCCACTGCACTTGAGACAGGTGCATTCCATCTCCTATATCGTGCTCAATTGTATAGGCTTGAATGGCCTTTTGCTGCTCCTCCAACCTCTGAAGCATATAGAGGGTTGAATTCCACCTCGTTACCACTTCTTGCTTCAGATGATGGCAGGGCAGGTTCAGTAGTTTTTGGTGGTGCTCCAGTCTTCTGTACGTGGTGCCTGTACGCCGAAAGTGTCCCGCAATTCTTCTGGCCACCGACAGCATCTCTTGCACGCCCCTGTCGTTTTTTTAAAAATTCTGCACCACCAAATTCAAGGTATGTGCAAAACATGGGACGTGCTGGAATTTGCCCATATTTAATGCACACACAATATTGCTGGCGTTGTCCGATGCCACAAATCCACAGGAGAGTCCAATTGGGGTAAGCCATTCCGCGATGATCTTCCTCAGTTGCCGTAAGAGGTTTTCAGCTGTGTGCGTATTCTGGAAAGCGGTGATACAAAGCGTAGCCTGCCTAGGAAAGAGTTGGCGTTTGCGAGATGCTGCTACTGGTGCCGCCGCTGCTGTTCTTGCGGCGGGAGTCCATACATCTACCCAGTGGGCTGTCACAGTCATATAGTCCTGACCCTGCCCTGCTCCACTTGTCCACATGTCCGTGGTTAAGTGGACATTGGGTACAACTGCATTTTTTAGGACACTGGTGAGTCTTTTTCTGACGTCCGTGTACATTCTCGGTATCGCCTGCCTAGAGAAGTGGAACCTAGATGGTATTTGGTAACGGGGGCACACTGCCTCAATAAATTGTCTAGTTCCCTGTGAACTAACGGCGGATACCGGACGCACGTCTAACACCAACATAGTTGTCAAGGACTCAGTTATCCGCTTTGCAGTAGGATGACTGCTGTGATATTTCATCTTCCTCGCAAAGGACTGTTGAACAGTCAATTGCTTACTGGAAGTAGTACAAGTGGGCTTACGACTTCCCCTCTGGGATGACCATCGACTCCCAGCGGCAACAACAGCAGCGCCAGCAGCAGTAGGCGTTACACGCAAGGATGCATCGGAGGAATCCCAGGCAGGAAAGGACTCGTCAGACTTGCCAGTGACATGGCCTGCAGGACTATTGGCATTCCTGGGGAAGGAGGAAATTGACACTGAGGGAGTTGGTGGGGTGGTTTGCGTGAGCTTGGTTACAAGAGGAAGGGATTTACTGGTCAGTGGACTGCTTCCGCTGTCACCCAAAGTTTTTGAACTTGTCACTGACTTATTATGAATGCGCTGCAGGTGACGTATAAGGGAGGATGTTCCGAGGTGGTTAACGTCCTTACCCCTACTTATTACAGCTTGACAAAGGGAACACACGGCTTGACACCTGTTGTCCGCATTTCTGGTGAAATACCTCCACACCGAAGAGCTGATTTTTTTGGTATTTTCACCTGGCATGTCAACGGCCATATTCCTCCCACGGACAACAGGTGTCTCCCCGGGTGCCTGACTTAAACAAACCACCTCACCATCAGAATCCTCCTGGTCAATTTCCTCCCCAGCGCCAGCAACACCCATATCCTCCTCATCCTGGTGTACTTCAACACTGACATCTTCAATCTGACTATCAGGAACTGGACAGCGGGTGCTCCTTCCAGCACTTGCAGGGGGCGTGCAAATGGTGGAAGGCGCATGCTCTTCACGTCCAGTGTTGGGAAGGTCAGGCATCGCAACCGACACAATTGGACTCTCCTTGTGGATTTGGGATTTCAAAGAACGCACAGTTCTTTGCGGTGCTTTTGCCAGCTTGAGTCTTTTCAGTTTTCTAGCGAGAGGCTGAGTGCTTCCATCCTCATGTGAAGCTGAACCACTAGCCATGAACATAGGCCAGGGCCTCAGCCGTTCCTTGCCACTCCGTGTGGTAAATGGCATATTGGCAAGTTTACGCTTCTCCTCCGACAATTTTATTTTAGGTTTTGGAGTCCTTTTTTTTCTGATATTTGGTGTTTTGGATTTGACATGCTCTGTACTATGACATTGGGCATCGGCCTTGGCAGACGACGTTGCTGGCATTTCATCGTCTCGGCCATGACTAGTGGCAGCAGCTTCAGCACGAGGTGGAAGTGGATCTTGATCTTTCCCTAATTTTGGAACCTCAACTTTTTTGTTCTCCATATTTTATAGGCAGAACTAAAAGGCACCTCAGGTAAACAATGGAGATGGATGGATTGGATAGTTTACTAGTATACAATTATGGACGGACTGCCACGGTTAGGTGGTATAAAAAAACCACGGTTAGGTGGTATATATTATAATAATAATACAATTATGGATGGACGGACTGCCTGCCGACTGCCGACACAGAGGTAGCCACAGCCGTGAACTACCGCACTGTACACTGGTTGATAAAGAGATAGTAGTATACTCGTAACAACTAGTATGACACTATGACGACGGTATAAAGAATGAAAAAAAAACCACGGTTAGGTGGTATATATTATAATAATAATACAATTATGGATGGACGGACTGCCTGCCGACTGCCGACACAGAGGTAGCCACAGCCGTGAACTACCGCACTGTACACTGGTTGATAAAGAGATAGTAGTATACTCGTAACAACTAGTATGACACTATGACGACGGTATAAAGAATGGAAAAAAAACCACGGTTAGGTGGTATATATTATAATAATAATACAATTATGGATGGACGGACTGCCTGCCGACTGCCGACACAGAGGTAGCCACAGCCGTGAACTACCGCACTGTACACTGGTTGATAAAGAGATAGTAGTATACTCGTAACAACTAGTATGACACTATGACGACGGTATAAAGAATGGAAAAAAAACCACGGTTAGGTGGTATATATTATAATAATAATACAATTATGGATGGACGGACTGCCTGCCGACTGCCGACACAGAGGTAGCCACAGCCGTGAACTACCGCACTGTACACTGGTTGATAAAGAGATAGTAGTATACTCGTAACAACTAGTATGACACTATGACGACGGTATAAAGAATGGAAAAAAAACCACGGTTAGGTGGTATATATTATAATAATAATACAATTATGGATGGACGGACTGCCTGCCGACTGCCGACACAGAGGTAGCCACAGCCGTGAACTACCGCACTGTACACTGGTTGATAAAGAGATAGTAGTATACTCGTAACAACTAGTATGACACTATGACGACGGTATAAAGATTTTAAAGAATGGAAAAAAAACCACGGTTAGGTGGTATATATTATAATAATAATACAATTATGGATGGACGGACTGCCTGCCGACTGCCGACACAGAGGTAGCCACAGCCGTGAACTACCGCACTGTACACTGGTTGATAAAGAGATAGTAGTATACTCGTAACAACTAGTATGACACTATGACGACGGTATAAAGAATGAAAAAAAAACCACGGTTAGGTGGTATATATTATAATAATAATACAATTATGGATGGACGGACTGCCTGCCGACTGCCGACACAGAGGTAGCCACAGCCGTGAACTACCGCACTGTACACTGGTTGATAAAGAGATAGTAGTATACTCGTAACAACTAGTATGACACTATGACGACGGTATAAAGAATGGAAAAAAAACCACGGTTAGGTGGTATATATTATAATAATAATACAATTATGGATGGACGGACTGCCTGCCGACTGCCGACACAGAGGTAGCCACAGCCGTGAACTACCGCACTGTACACTGGTTGATAAAGAGATAGTAGTATACTCGTAACAACTAGTATGACACTATGACGACGGTATAAAGAATGGAAAAAAAACCACGGTTAGGTGGTATATATTATAATAATAATACAATTATGGATGGACGGACTGCCTGCCGACTGCCGACACAGAGGTAGCCACAGCCGTGAACTACCGCACTGTACACTGGTTGATAAAGAGATAGTAGTATACTCGTAACAACTAGTATGACACTATGACGGTATAAAGAAAGAAAAAAAAATACCACGGTTAGGTGGTATATATTGTAATACAATTATGGATGGACGGACTGCCTGCCGAGTTCCGACTGCCGACACAGAGGTAGCCACAGCCGTGAACTACCGCACTGTACTGTGTCTGCTGCTAATATAGACTGGTTGATAAAGAGATAGTATACAATACATACAACAATATACTACTATACTGGTGGTCAGGCACTGGTCACCACTAGTCACACTGGCAGTGGCATTCCTGCAGCAAAAGTGTGCACTGTTTAATTTTAAATTAATATAATATTATGTACTCCTGGGGGCTCCTGCTATAACAACCTGCAGTGCTCCCCAGTCTCCCCCACAATTATTATAAGCTTTGCCTTTTATACATTGATGTGCAGCACACTGGGCTGAGCTGAGTGCACACAGACTGAGTCACACTGTGTGACTGGCTGCTGCTGTGTATCGTTTTTTTTCAGGCAGAGAACGGATATAGCAGAGAACGGATATATATTAAAATAAATAAAAGTTAACTAACAACAACTGCACTGGTCACTGTGGTAAACTCTGTCTGACTCTGCACAATCTCTCTCTCTCTTCTAATCTAATTTCTAATGGAGAGGACGCCAGCCACGTCCTCTCCCTATCAATCTCAATGCACGTGTGAAAATGGCGGCGACGCGCGGCTCCTTATATAGAATCCGAGTCTCGCGAGAATCCGACAGCGTCATGATGACGTTCGGGCGCGCTCGGGTTAACCGAGCAAGGCGGGAGGATCCGAGTCTGCTCGGACCCGTGAAAAAAACATGAAGTTCGTGCGGGTTCGGTTTCAGAGAAACCGAACCCGCTCATCTCTAGTATAAACACCGTGCTTTTAAAATATATGAGCGTCTGAGTTCGCTAATGCATAATGGGAATGGAGGACTAGCAGAAGGCGGAGGAAAACACCGTGCTTTACAAATGCGAGCGTCCGAGTCCTCTAAGGCATAAACCAACAGCAATGGGGCGGGGGCCGGGCGCTGTTTGCAGTACTTTCACACATGAAATTGGAAATCTCTCATGAGGCGTCGTGGGCTAGGGGTGAAGGCTCCCACCTCCCTCGCTGGGGGTCCAGGGTTCGAGACCTGATGTGCTTTCTTTCTTTTTTTTTTTTCTGTAATAATGCACTGTATTATTTTATTTACATTGTAAGACAGTCAATGGAAGGATGCACACAGGTTTCACATAAATCAAAGTACATCTGCAGGAGCGATTCTTTACGCTAAATGCACCTAAACAGCGGGAATGAAATGAGTGTATTCTGACGCTACCAACTGAGCAAAACAGTACTGTAGATCTTCAGCGTTTGTGTATTGCACAGGACCTGAATTTCCTCCCTGTGCAGGCCCCCAGGGGGGAAGGGCGATGGGGGTAGGGGGGAGACGATGGAAAATACTGTGCCTTTGAAATGCAATTACATGAGCGTCCGAGTACACTACGGCATACTGTAAACCAACACCAATGGGAAGGAAGTGCCAACCTTATTTTTAATGTGTTCCCGTGACATTCACTGTAACATTTTTTTTTTCTCTCCAATACAGTACATCCAATGGAAGGATGCACACAGGTTTCACATAAATCAAAGTACATCTGCAGGAGCGATTCTTTACGCTAAATGCAACCTACAGTACAGTACTGTAAGTGAGCAAAACAGTACTACAGTGGGCGTTTGTGTATTGCACATGACCTGCATTCCCTCCCTGTCTACTGCATGATCTGTGCAGGCTCCCATGGGGGAAGGGCAACAGGCTAGCAGGAGGCGGAGGAAAACACCGTGCTTTACAAATGCGAGCGTCCGAGTCCTCTAAGGCATAAACCAACAGCAATGGGGCGGGGGCCGGGCGCTGTTTGCAGTACTTTCACACATGAAATTGGAAATATCTCATGAGGCGTCGTGGGCTAGGGGTGAAGGCTCCCACCTCCCTTGTTGGGGGTCCAGGGTTCGAGACCTGATGTGCTTTCTTTCTTTTTTTTTTTTCTGTAATAATGCACTGTATTATTTTATTTACATTGTAAGACAGTCAATGGAAGGATGCACACAGGTTTCACATAAATCAAAGTACATCTGCAGGAGCGATTCTTTACGCTAAATGCAACCTACAGTACAGTACTGTAAGTGAGCAAAACAGTACTACAGTGGGCATTTGTGTATTGCACATGACCTGCATTCCCTCCCTGTCTACTGCATGATCTGTGCAGGCTCCCATGGGGGAAGGGCAACAGGCTAGCAGGAGGCGGAGGAAAACACCGTGCTTTACAAATGCGAGCGTCCGAGTCCTCTAAGGCATAAACCAACAGCAATGGGGCGGGGGCCGGGCGCTGTTTGCAGTACTTTCACACATGAAATTGGAAATCTCTCATGAGGCGTCGTGGGCTAGGGGTGAAGGCTCCCACCTCCCTCGCTGGGGGTCCAGGGTTCGAGACCTGATGTGCTTTCTTTCTTTTTTTTTTTTTTTTTTTCTGTAATAATGCACTGTATTATTTTATTTACATTGTAAGACAGTCAATGGAAGGATGCACACAGGTTTCACATAAATCAAAGTACATCTGCAGGAGCGATTCTTTACGCTAAATGCACCTAAACAGCGGGAATGAAATGAGTGTATTCTGACGCTACCAACTGAGCAAAACAGTACTGTAGATCTTCAGCGTTTGTGTATTGCACAGGACCTGAATTTCCTCCCTGTGCAGGCCCCCAGGGGGGAAGGGCGATGGGGGTAGGGGGGAGACGATGGAAAATACTGTGCCTTTGAAATGCAATTACATGAGCGTCCGAGTACACTACGGCATACTGTAAACCAACACCAATGGGAAGGAAGTGCCAACCTTATTTTTAATGTGTTCCCGTGACATTCACTGTAACATTTTTTTTTTCTCTCCAATACAGTACATCCAATGGAAGGATGCACACAGGTTTCACATAAATCAAAGTACATCTGCAGGAGCGATTCTTTACGCTAAATGCAACCTACAGTACAGTACTGTAAGTGAGCAAAACAGTACTACAGTGGGCGTTTGTGTATTGCACATGACCTGCATTCCCTCCCTGTCTACTGCATGATCTGTGCAGGCTCCCATGGGGGAAGGGCAACAGGCTAGCAGGAGGCGGAGGAAAACACCGTGCTTTACAAATGCGAGCGTCCGAGTCCTCTAAGGCATAAACCAACAGCAATGGGGCGGGGGCCGGGCGCTGTTTGCAGTACTTTCACACATGAAATTGGAAATCTCCCATGAGGCGTCGTGGGCTAGGGGTGAAGGCTCCCACCTCCCTCGCTGGGGGTCCTGGGTTCGAGACCTGATGTGCTTTCTTTCTTTTTTTTTTTTTTTTTCTGTAATAATGCACTGTATTATTTTATTTACATTGTAAGACAGTCAATGGAAGGATGCACACAGGTTTCACATAAATCAAAGTACATCTGCAGGAGCGATTCTTTACGCTAAATGCACCTAAACAGCGGGAATGAAATGAGTGTATTCTGACGGACTGTGCATCTTCGGTATTTGTGTATTGCATAAGACCTGTGAAGGCTCCCAGGAGGGAAGGGCGTAGGGCAAGACAGTGGAAAATACTGTGGTCAAAGAAAGGGCATATTTAAAACTAAGGGAAACTGTCACAAAGTACAGTAACTACAGTACTGTACGTTGAATGCCTGGAACGCACGACGTCTGAGACGCACGACGTCTGAGGCGCACGACGTCTGAGACGCTCATTGAGCATAAGGACGGTCATGGCTGCTGTACGGGACCGTCCCTATGCTCTGGGTGAGCTGCGTCTCCTCGTTCGCTGGCGGGACAGAACTCTCGCCAGCAACGAGGAGAAGGTGAGAGCTTATAGGAGGGCCAGCAGGGATATCCTCCGGACTTACAACCGGAGGAGAACGGTGAGGTCACTCCAGAGGAGATGGAGTGACCTCGTGAGGAGGACCCCACGACGCCTGCAGGCCATAAGGGATTGTAAGTACAGTACATTACTGTAGATTACTGTACTTTAAGTTACTGTAGTTACAGGTACAGTACATTATAGCAGGGGCTGCTGTAGCAGCAGGTATCCGGTCTATACAGCACTGTACAGTATTTGTGGTAAACAAATGGTTAAACAAGGACCAAACATTAACCCGGGTCAAAAGGTCAATTTGTTTTTTTGCGTCGACCTAGATGGTGCGGCTTTTGAAATTGGTTGACACCAGTTACTGTAGGTTGACATGGTCGTTAAGTTGACATGGAAAAAGATCGACATGCGTTTTACAAAAACAATTGTTATTTTTTTAAACTTGTGTATATACAGTAGTTCTTTACAATCCACGTGGTCTACGATTGTGCAGTGTACAGTATCATGCAGTGTACAGTATATGCAATGTATCACAGTGTATCGTGCTGCGTAATTGCAGCGTGTCATGCAGTGTACATTCAGTATATGGTATTGTGCAGTGAGTGTAATGCATAGTGAATCACATCGTGCAGCAGAGCCGGCCTTAGGCATAGGCAAACTACAATAGGCAAATGCCTAGGGCATTTGCTATGCTTAGGGGCACCAGCAGCTTCTGCTGATTAAAATGATATGCGGCATGCCTATATTTTGCGTGACTGCGGCTGTATCTGTATCTGGCTAGGGCCAGCACTGTCGTGCAGTGTACTGTATACACATGTGGTAATTGCAGTTTTTTGTGCAGTGTACATTGTATCATATTTTGCAGGGAAATGTGCAGTGTAATGTGCAGTTTGTCATATCACGCAGTGCATACACTATGCAGTGTCGTGCAGTGCATTGTGTGGTTTAATTGCAGTGTGTCGTGCAGTGTGCAGAAATTTGTGTTTCAGATAGTACAGTGTTCTAAGGGATGTTACTTTGGCAGAAATTATTCTAAGGGATGTTACAGTGGCCTAATGTGTTCTGACGTGCATTACTCTTGCATAATGTGTTATAAGGTTCATGACTGTGGCAGATCTCTACTTTGTGACGTAATGTGGATATACTACTGCACTACTGTGACGTACAGTACAGTAACGTGAATAAGGTGCTCTACTGTGTGACACAACGTGAATCAAGGACAGTACTGTGACGTGAATACGGTGCTCTACTGTGTGACACAACGTGAATCAAGGACAGTACTGTGACGTGAATAAACTGCACTACTGTGACATGACGTGAATAAGATGAATTCAGGTGAGTGCTGCATCATCTGTCATGGAATCAATTTATACTGTAATGAACAGTACTGAGATGGTTAAGGGTGGGAGGGCTGCATGCTGATGTGTGTCATAATGTTTATAAGGGCAATGCTAATGTGTGTTACAATGTCTATAAAGGTAGTGTTCTGTCTAATACCCTGGACCTACTGTACTGTAGCGATACTGTAAGTGTACTGTATGTCACATTTAGAAATGTCCCCCTTAAGTTTTGAAAACAGTACAGTACACTATGCCCTCCTGAGTGATTAGGTGCAGGGTACTAGAATGAACAATTCCATTGATTGTGATGTCATAAAGATGCTGTCAATGTTGAATTTCATTGACTGTACAGTATGCTGCCATTATACTGTATATATATTTTTACAGGGCTGGTAGCACGACGGCACAGGAGGCGGAACAGGCGCCGCCAAGCTGGTAAGTATTGTCAAATACAGTAGTGTACAGTACATAGTGATTTCTATAGTCCCACCCCCCTGTCCTGACCATCACAGATAACTCGCTGCAATCCGGATGGGAGAGAGGGTGGGACACTTCCTGTGAGATCTGGTTGCCCGTGATGTTAAGAATGTCTGTTTACAAAACTAACTGTAAATATTAAACACACAGTATAAATAACATTGTAGATAGCTGAATACCCGTGCTGCGCTACGGGATGAGGATGGTAAATTACAGTGATAGTTGTTTGTTAATTTACGTTTGACAGCTTCACTTACAGCACTGTTATTTTTTTTCTCGCAGTACCACCACCACCACCACCACCACCACCACCACCACCACCACCACCTGCGCTGCCAGGTATTGTGTAACGAGAATTCTGGTGCGACTGTCATCGTTACACTACTGTACATGTGTCCTGGATACTGTATAGTACATGTTACAAATTGACAGCTTCACTTACAGCACTGTTGTTTTTTTTCTCACAGTACCACCACCACCACCACCACCTGCACTGCCAGGTATTGTGTAACGAGAATTCTGGTGTGACTGTCATCATTACACTACTGTACATGTGTCCTGGATACTGTATAGTACATGTTACAAATTGACAGCTTCACTTACAGCACTGTTGTTTTTTTTCTCACAGTACCACCACCACCACCACCACCTGCGCTTCCAGGTATTGTGTAACGAGAATTCTGGTGCGACTGTCATCGTTACACTACTGTACATGTGTCCTGGATACTGTATAGTACATGTTACAAATTGACAGCTTCACTTACAGCACTGTTGTTTTTTTTCTCACAGTACCACCACCACCACCACCACCACCACCTGCACTGCCAGGTATTGTGTAACGAGAATTCTGGTGCGACTGTCATCGTTACACTACTGTACATGTGTCCTGGATACTGTATAGTACATGTTACAAATTGACAGCTTCACTTACAGCACTGTTGTTTTTTTTCTCACAGTACCACCACCACCACCACCACCACCACCACCTGCACTGCCAGGTATTGTGTAACGAGAATTCTGGTGCGACTGTCATCATTACACTACTGTACATGTGTCCTGGATACTGTATAGTACATGTTACAAATTGACAGCTTCACTTACAGCACTGTTGTTTTTTCTCACAGTACCACCACCACCACCACCACCACCACCACCGTCTGACCAGCAGAGCTCCGGAAGTGGTAATCATTATTTTTGTTACAGACACACTAGTTTCCTACAGTATTACTGTAATTTTTTTATTTTACAATACTTGTTATCTTGTACACACAGACCGCCTCGTTATTGATACGGAGCCAGAGGAGGAGGAGGAGGAAATGTGGGAGCCTTCAGGCCAGCCTGGTAAGAATTGTAATCTACTGTACAGTACTCTACATTCTACATTCATTGATTTATTAACAGTACCAATGGCTTGGGTTTGCGTGACCAGTGGTCAGGATTCCAGCAGTCAAGTGACCGACAGCGGTATCCTGATTGCAGAAATCCCATTGACTTTTCTTTTTGTTTTTTTTATATTCAACACAGATGTCACTTACGTGGACTCTGAGTCGGAGGAGCCACAGTATAGTAAGTACAGTAGGATTTTCTCAAGCCCATTCTTAAAAGTATTGACCAAGTCCACTTTTATTACTTTTCAGGCAGGGAATTCCAAACATGTACTGTACAGTATTTCCCTCACTGTGAAGACCCCTTTTCGCCTCTGTGTGCGAAATCGCCTCTCCTCCAACACGAGTTAAATACAGGCACAGTACAGTACTGTATGTCCCCTACCACTGGACAGTCATTCTGCTCCTACTGTATTATGAATATATCTCTGCCTCCTGTAGCACTGTACTACTGTGCAATTTTGTAGTAACTGTACTCTACTGTATTTTGTTTATAATATTTTTTTATTTTCCACTCAGTAATTATTGACAGTGAGGAGGAAGGGGAGAAGAAGCCCTCTCCCCAACTTGGTAAGTAAACTAAAGTATTGTACTGTACTGTACATTGTGTTAAACCAATGGGTTGGGTTTGCATGACCAGCAGTCAGGATTCTAGCGGTCAGGTGACCGACAGTGGCATCCTGATTGCAGCAATCCCAACAGGGTGAGGTACGGTATCCTAACCCTCCTCCACTACCCCCTGATTCTGGCCTCGACATTCTCGTCTCTGTGTGCGAAATCTACTCTCCTCCTCCAATTCCTGACTGAATTTTTGCTTTACTGTATTCAACACAGAATACAAAAGTATATTTCATGGAATTTTTGCTTTCACAGGCCCTACACTGTCACAGGCGGTGGCGGAGGAGGAGGACCAGGACTCTCTGTCCCTCACCACACTGCACCCATTAAGTAAGTCCAGTCCGGTACATCTTGCCTCTGTAGAGCCAGTTTGAGCAAGGAGAGATTGATTGCTTCTTTTTTAGGTGGGAGCCCAAACCAACCAGTCATTTCAGCCACAGTCGTGTGGCAGACCCTGTTTATACAACATAAGGGTGGGTGGGAGGGCCCAAGCACAATTCCATCTTGCACCACTTGGGTCACTTAGCTTAGTCATCCAGCGACCTCGGTGTTCAGAATAGACTGGAAATGAGTAGAAATGATGGTCATTGAGGTTAATAACACTATACAGTAGGATCAAAAATACCCCTAAATTCTTCGATTTAAGCTGTTTTTGAGAGGTTTTTGAAAAAAAGCACCAGGATCCAAAACAAGTCCGAATCCAAAAGCAAAACACAAAACCCGAAAAATTTCCGGTGCACATCTCCAGTTTTAATAAAGTCCAGGAGGGAAACATTCTCCTGATGAAGACACTGTACTGCAAGCAATAGGACACGAGGATGTGCACTGAGACTGGAGGGGGGAAGGTTCAGGGGGAATTTTAAGAAAAAATACTTCACAGAAAGTGCAGTGGACAAGTGGAATAGCCTCCCATCAGAGGTGGTAGAGCCTAAAACAGTAGAGCTACAGTATTTAAACATGCATGGAAGAGACATAAGGATATCCTTACAAAGAAATAAAGATCAAATAAGCTTTGATGTAAAAAATGGTTAAAAAAAAAGAGGCAGATTAGATGGGCAAAGTGGTTCTTACAGTATTTGTCGTCAAATTCAATGTTTCTGTATGTACAGTACAGTACAACATTGTGTTTAAAATAGTAAAGTAGTGTATTTCCTGGAATGAACCTTTTTTTTCTCATTAATGTTTTTTCACAGGCCCTACACTGGAACAGGCCGCCGAGGAGGAGGATGATGAGGATGATGAGGCGGCATTTAGTGGTAAGAATTATCACTGACATTGATTTGATTCCACCAGAGTAGCACTTTTCATCAGATTTTTCTGGAAAATGCGTAGAAATCGGATAAAAATTGCACAAATCGGAATAGTGGATGGGGGACTTTAGATGATTGTTTTTGTTTGAACTGGTGATATTGCCCATACAGTAGCAACCAATCACATTCCACATTAACATTTATCTACAGTAGTTACACTTACAGACGATAATGCAGTACAGTAGGTAATATTTGTAATTGTCAGAGAAGTATCTTCATATACTGTAGTTAGAATTCTCATATTTGCTATACAGGAGCAAACCGCTTCATCAGTGAGGTTCCTGCTTCCAGTGTAATAGGTTGTGGTTTCTAATCCTGGGTGTGATACTTGTAAAATGTGTATATTCAGTATAATAAAGAGGGTGTGACTTGTAAGGTGCGTGGACCAGTGAGGAAGTCTGCCACTAAAAAGACAGCGACAGCTATCAATTAACTTAATTCAATGGTGTCACAGAATAGGAGGAGAGGTTCCCCTCCTTCAGAGCAGGAGCCCGGCGGCAGATGACTCCGTTGCCTCCCAGAGTTCTGCCTCTGTGGATAACATCACCTGTTCTAAAAAAAACTCCCATCTTACTAAATCTCTCTCTCTCTCTCTCTCTCTCCCCCCATGTCACTGTCTCTCCATTCATCTCTCTCTCTAGATACTGTCAGTGATGAATTTCCCATTAGGCACGAGAGGCACGTACTGTACCTAGGGGCGGCATCTGTTTGGGGGCCGCAGTTGGATGCTTACAGTATGCTGATACTGTCATCCCAAAAATTACCACTACAGTAACTGCTAAATATTTTAAGTGTACTGTACAATATGCACATACAGTACAGTACTGTACAGTATGCATAATTCAAAGCAAAAAAGAGTTGCTACCTTAGTCTAGTCATAATCACCGGCATACGGGCCACTCACAAATTTTCTGATGGTCTCGGTGGGGTCCCTTGGAATCACCATGCCTGTCACAAGCATACCTTTTTTTACCCACCTGTCACTAGGCCTGGACACTAGTGTACTATTACTATACTTTTTACTGTATACTGTATTTTATAATATTCTTCTCTTTTACCCACAGACGACGAGCCAGAATACCATTTTGGTAAATAAATATACTGTACAGTAGCAATAGTTGGTACTGCAATTACAGTATTTTTTTTCTCCAACATTACTTTAAGTCCAACTGATATGACTAACTGTATTTTATCTTTTTACAGTCCGTCGCCAACCAGTGGAGGAGACACCTGGTAATAAAATAGAAATACATAATGCACTGTACTGTATTCTAACTTACTGTAACATGTATAACACTGAGCTGATCATCTTCACACCCTCTGACATAACCTTACAGTACATACTGTACTTTCTCTCCTTTTTCACCCTCTTCACTAC
Organism: Pseudophryne corroboree; assembly: GCF_028390025.1. Classification (NCBI taxonomy): domain Eukaryota; kingdom Metazoa; phylum Chordata; class Amphibia; order Anura; family Myobatrachidae; genus Pseudophryne; species Pseudophryne corroboree. The sequence continues at coordinate 579,072 of NW_026968233.1, read as the reverse complement.
ACAAATGCATGCTGCGTTTCCTGACTACTGATATAATAGTGTGTAGAGCGTAGCGAGGCACCGTGCCCACCGCGTGGCGAGCGAAGCAAGCATGCAAGGGGCTGCTTTCCGCTCGCCGCCCCTGTCGGGATTGTGTGGTCGGGATTCCGGCGTCTGTATTTTGACTGCCGGGATCCCGTCCAGCGGGATTACGTACTGATCTCCAGTCTGAGCCTGCCCTAGGCATAGGCATACTTGCCAAATGCCTTGGGGCACAAGCAGCTTCTGCTGATTAATATGATATGCAGCATGCCTACAGTATATTCTGTGCATACAAAATGCATTACTAATGTGCAGCATTATGTGTATACAGTACTTTGTTGTGTAACATATACTGTAGCAAGGGCACTACTGTGTGGTCTAATGTGAACAAAGAGCAATATGATGTGATGCAATGTGAATAAGTGGGAATACTTTGAGGAGTAATGTGGTACTATCATATGATGTAACGAGAATAAGAGACACTATTGCATGATATGTTGTGAATAAAGTTGCAGTACTGTGTGGCGTCATTTCAGATTGGGGAATTACTGTGTGGCCATGCCCCTTCCCAGCAAGAACATGCACCGTTTTGGGATGCACACCGAATGTGCACACTGTTGCTATTTTAAACATACAGTAGGTTGGAGGAGCACCAAAATGAGGACTGCTATGGTTGAGGGGTGATGGTGCTGGGAAAGGGGTACAGGGTCAGAGGCGGAAATAGCATCTGTGCAAGGGGGCAGCATCCAAAAACTTGACTAGGGAATCATATTATTTATGGCTGGCTCTGAGTACAGTCCACTATTATTGATAGTACTCCCTACAACACCACCTACAGTACTGTAACCCTCTTTTTTCTGAAGCGGTCATGAAATGTCATGACTGCTAATACATAAATGTCTACAGTATTTGTACTGTGGTGTTTTATTCCTTTGACAATTTGTTTATGACCTATTGAAGCTAAACTCTTGTACAGTACTTTATATTTTGAATACCAGCAATACAGTATAATACTGTACCTACAGTATACAGTAATAATTGTTTAGTATTTGAATGTGACTAAATGTTTTTTTTTTCTCCAATATAGTGCCAATGATTTATGGGGGCCCCAGACAGGGGCAAGATAGGTGGGCTGGCCCAGAAGCGGGCAGGCAGCAGCCCACTTATACAAGAGGTAAACTAAAGCAATGTTTAAATTACCTCGACAGCATACAGTAGTGTTTGATTTACTGTACTGACAATTAGAGATGAGCGCCGGAAATTTTTCGGGTTTTGTGTTTTGGTTTTGGGTTCGGTTCCGCGGCCGTGTTTTGGGTTCGACCGCGTTTTGGCAAAACCTCACCGAATTTTTTTTGTCGGATTCGGGTGTGTTTTGGATTCGGGTGTTTTTTTCCAAAAAACCTAAAAAACAGCTTAAATCATAGAATTTGGCGGTCATTTTGATCCCAAAGTATTATTAACCTCAAAAACCATAATTTCCACTCATTTTCAGTCTATTCTGAATACCTCACACCTCACAATATTATTTTTAGTCCTAAAATTTGCACCGAGGTCGCTGTGTGAGTAAGATAAGCGACCCTAGTGGCCGACACAAACACCGGGCCCATCTAGGAGTGGCACTGCAGTGTCACGCAGGATGGCCCTTCCAAAAAACCCTCCCCAAACAGCACATGACGCAAAGAAAAAAAGAGGCACAATGAGGTAGCTGTGTGAGTAAGATTAGCGACCCTAGTGGCCGACACAAACACCGGGCCCATCTAGGAGTGGCACTGCAGTGTCACGCAGGATGTCCCTTCCAAAAAACCCTCCCCAAACAGCACATGACGCAAAGAAAAAAAGAGGCGCAATGAGGTAGCTGTGTGAGTAAGATAAGCGACCCTAGTGGCCGACACAAACACCGGGCCCATCTAGGAGTGTCACTGCAGTGTCACGCAGGATGTCCCTTCCAAAAAACCCTCCCCAAACAGCACATGACGCAAAGAAAAAAAGAGGCGCAATGAGGTAGCTGTGTGGCCGACACAAACACCGGGCCCATCTAGGAGTGGCACTGCAGTGTCACGCAGGATGTCCCTTCCAAAAAACCCTCCCCAAACAGCACATGACGCAAAGAAAAAGAAAAGAAAAAAGAGGTGCAAGATGGAATTGTCCTTGGGCCCTCCCACCCACCCTTATGTTGTATAAACAAAACAGGACATGCACACTTTAACCAACCCATCATTTCAGTGACAGGGTCTGCCACACGACTGTGACTGATATGACGGGTTGGTTTGGACCCCCCCCCAAAAAAGAAGCAATTAATCTCTCCTTGCACAAACTGGCTCTACAGAGGCAAGATGTCCACCTCATCATCACCCTCCGATATATCACCGTGTACATCCCCCTCCTCACAGATTATCAATTCGTCCCCACTGGAATCCACCATCTCAGCTCCCTGTGTACTTTGTGGAGGCAATTGCTGCTGGTCAATGTCTCCGCGGAGGAATTGATTATAATTCATTTTAATGAACATCATCTTCTCCACATTTTCTGGATGTAACCTCGTACGCCGATTGCTGACAAGGTGAGCGGCGGCACTAAACACTCTTTCGGAGTACACACTTGTGGGAGGGCAACTTAGGTAGAATAAAGCCAGTTTGTGCAAGGGCCTCCAAATTGCCTCTTTTTCCTGCCAGTATAAGTACGGACTGTGTGACGTGCCTACTTGGATGCGGTCACTCATATAATCCTCCACCATTCTATCAATGTTGAGAGAATCATATGCAGTGACAGTAGACGACATGTCCGTAATCGTTGTCAGGTCCTTCAGTCCGGACCAGATGTCAGCATCAGCAGTCGCTCCAGACTGCCCTGCATCACCGCCAGCGGGTGGGCTCGGAATTCTGAGCCTATTCCTCGCACCCCCAGTTGCGGGAGAATGTGAAGGAGGAGATGTTGACAGGTCGCGTTCCGCTTGACTTGACAATTTTGTCACCAGCAGGTCTTTCAACCCCAGCAGACTTGTGTCTGCCGGAAAGAGAGATCCAAGGTAGGCTTTAAATCTAGGATCGAGCACTGTGGCCAAAATGTAGTGCTCTGATTTCAACAGATTGACCACCCGTGAATCCTTGTTAAGCGAATTAAGGGCTCCATCCACAAGTCCCACATGCCTAGCGGAATCGCTCCGTGTTAGCTCCTCCTTCAATGTCTCCAGCTTCTTCTGCAAAAGCCTGATGAGGGGAATGACCTGACTCAGGCTGGCAGTGTCTGAACTGACTTCACGTGTGGCAAGTTCAAAGGGCATCAGAACCTTGCACAACGTTGAAATCATTCTCCACTGCGCTTGAGACAGGTGCATTCCACCTACTATATCGTGCTCAATTGTATAGGCTTGAATGGCCTTTTGCTGCTCCTCCAACCTCTGAAGCATATAGAGGGTTGAATTCCACCTCGTTACCACTTCTTGCTTCAGATGATGGCAGGGCAGGTTCAGTAGTTTTTGGTGGTGCTCCAGTCTTCTGTACGTGGTGCCTGTACGCCGAAAGTGTCCCGCAATTCTTCTGGCCACCGACAGCATCTCTTGCACGCCCCTGTCGTTTTTTTTAAAATTCTGCACCACCAAATTCAAGGTATGTGCAAAACATGGGACGTGCTGGAATTTGCCCATATTTAATGCACACACAATATTGCTGGCGTTGTCCGATGCCACAAATCCACAGGAGAGTCCAATTTGGGTAAGCCATTCCGCGATGATCTTCCTCAGTTGCCGTAAGAGGTTTTCAGCTGTGTGCGTATTCTGGAAAGCGGTGATACAAAGCGTAGCCTGCCTAGGAAAGAGTTGGCGTTTGCGAGATGCTGCTACTGGTGCCGCCGCTGCTGTTCTTGCGGCGGGAGTCCATACATCTACCCAGTGGGCTGTCACAGTCATATAGTCCTCAGTCTGCCCTGCTCCACTTGTCCACATGTCCGTGGTTAAGTGGACATTGGGTACAACTGCATTTTTTAGGACACTGGTGAGTCTTTTTCTGACGTCCGTGTACATTCTCGGTATCGCCTGCCTAGAGAAGTGGAACCTAGATGGTATTTGGTAACGGGGGCACACTGCCTCAATAAATTGTCTAGTTCCCTGTGAACTAACGGCGGATACCGGACGCACGTCTAACACCAACATAGTTGTCAAGGCCTCAGTTATCCGCTTTGCAGCAGGATGACTGCTGTGATATTTCATCTTCCTCGCAAAGGACTGTTGAACAGTCAATTGCTTACTGGAAGTAGTACAAGTGGGCTTACGACTTCCCCTCTGGGATGACCATCGACTCCCAGCAGCAACAACAGCAGCGCCAGCAGCAGTAGGCGTTACACGCAAGGATGCATCGGAGAAATCCCAGGCAGGAGAGGACTCGTCAGAATTGCCAGTGACATTGCCTGCAGGACTATTGGCATTCCTGGGGAAGGAGGAAATTGACACTGAGGGAGTTGGTGGGGTGGTTTGCGTGAGCTTGGTTACAAGAGGAAGGGATTTACTGGTCAGTGGACTGCTTCCGCTGTCACCCAAAGTTTTTGAACTTGTCACTGACTTATTATGAATGCGCTGCAGGTGACGTATAAGGGAGGATGTTCCGAGGTGGTTAACGTCCTTACCCCTACTTATTACAGCTTGACAAAGGGAACACACGGCTTGACACCTGTTGTCCGCATTTCTGGTGAAATACTTCCACACCGAAGAGCTGATTTTTTTGGTATTTTCACCAGGCATGTCAACGGCCATATTCCTACCACGGACAACAGGTGTCTCCCCGGGTGCCTGACTTAAACAAACCACCTCACCATCAGAATCCTCCTGGTCAATTTCCTCCCCAGCGCCAGCAACACCCATATCCTCCTCATCCTGGTGTACTTCAACACTGACATCTTCAATCTGACTATCAGGAACTGGACTGCGGGTGCTCCTTCCATCACTTGCAGGGGGCGTGCAAATGGTGGAAGGCGCATGCTCTTCACGTCCAGTGTTGGGAAGGTCAGGCATCGCAACCGACACAATTGGAGTCGGACTCTCCTTGTGGATTTGGGATTTCGAAGAACGCACAGTTCTTTGCGGTGCTACTGCTTTTGCCAGCTTTAGTCTTTTCATTTTTCTAGCGAGAGGCTGAGTGCTTCCATCCTCATGTGAAGCTGAACCACTAGCCATGAACATAGGCCAGGGCCTCAGCCGTTCCTTGCCACTCCGTGTGGTAAATGGCATATTGGCAAGTTTACGCTTCTCCTCCGACAATTTTATTTTAGGTTTTGGAGTCCTTTTTTTACTGATATTTGGTGTTTTGGATTTGACATGCTCTGTACTATGACATTGGGCATCGGCCTTGGCAGACGACGTTGCTGGCATTTCATCGTCTCGGCCATGACTAGTGGCAGCAGCTTCAGCACGAGGTGGAAGTGGATCTTGATCTTTCCCTAATTTTGGAACCTCAACATTTTTGTTCTCCATATTTTAATAGGCACAACTAAAAGGCACCTCAGGTAAACAATGGAGATGGATGGATTGGATACTAGTATACAATTATGGACGGGCTGCCGAGTGCCGACACAGAGGTAGCCACAGCCGTGAACTACCGCACTGTACTGTGTCTGCTGCTAATATATAGACTGGTTGATAAAGAGATAGTATACTCGTAACTAGTATGTATGTATAAAGAAAGAAAAAAAAACCACGGTTAGGTGGTATATACAATTATGGACGGGCTGCCGAGTGCCGACACAGAGGTAGCCACAGCCGTGAACTACCGCACTGTACTGTGTCTGCTGCTAATATATATACTGGTTGATAAAGAGATAGTATACTCGTAACTAGTATGTATGTATAAAGAAAGAAAAAAAAACATGGTTAGGTGGTATATACAATTATGGACGGGCTGCCGAGTGCCGACACAGAGGTAGCCACAGCCGTGAACTACCGCACTGTACTGTGTCTGCTGCTAATATATAGACTGGTTGATAAAGAGATAGTATACTCGTAACTAGTATGTATGTATAAAGAAAGAAAAAAAAACCACGGTTAGGTGGTATATACAATTATGGACGGGCTGCCGAGTGCCGACACAGAGGTAGCCACAGCCGTGAACTACCGCACTGTACTGTGTCTGCTGCTAATATAGACTGGTTGATAAAGAGATAGTATACTCGTAACTAGTATGTATGTATAAAGAAAGAAAAAAAAACCACGGTTAGGTGGTATATACAATTATGGACGGGCTGCCGAGTGCCGACACAGAGGTAGCCACAGCCGTGAACTACCGCACTGTACTGTGTCTGCTGCTAATATAGACTGGTTGATAAAGAGATAGTATACTCGTAACTAGTATGTATGTATAAAGAAAGAAAAAAAAACCACGGTTAGGTGGTATATACAATTATGGACGGGCTGCCGAGTGCCGACACAGAGGTAGCCACAGCCGTGAACTACCGCACTGTACTGTGTCTGCTGCTAATATAGACTGGTTGATAAAGAGATAGTATACTCGTAACTAGTATGACTATAAAGAAAAGAAAAAAAACCACGGTTAGGTGGTATATACAATTATGGACGGGCTGCCGAGTGCCGACACAGAGGTAGCCACAGCCGTGAACTACCGCACTGTACTGTGTCTGCTGCTAATATATAGACTGGTTGATAAAGAGATAGTATACTCGTAACTAGTATGTATGTATAAAGAAAGAAAAAAAAACCACGGTTAGGTGGTATATACAATTATGGACGGGCTGCCGAGTGCCGACACAGAGGTAGCCACAGCCGTGAACTACCGCACTGTACTGTGTCTGCTGCTAATATATAGACTGGTTGATAAAGAGATAGTATACTCGTAACTAGTATGTATGTATAAAGAAAGAAAAAAAAACCACGGTTAGGTGGTATATACAATTATGGACGGGCTGCCGAGTGCCGACACAGAGGTAGCCACAGCCGTGAACTACCGCACTGTACTGTGTCTGCTGCTAATATAGACTGGTTGATAAAGAGATAGTATACTCGTAACTAGTATGTATGTATAAAGAAAGAAAAAAAAACCACGGTTAGGTGGTATATACAATTATGGACGGGCTGCCGAGTGCCGACACAGAGGTAGCCACAGCCGTGAACTACCGCACTGTACTGTGTCTGCTGCTAATATATAGACTGGTTGATAAAGAGATAGTATACTCGTAACTAGTATGTATGTATAAAGAAAGAAAAAAAAACCACGGTTAGGTGGTATATACAATTATGGACGGGCTGCCGAGTGCCGACACAGAGGTAGCCACAGCCGTGAACTACCACACTGTACTGTGTCTGCTGCTAATATAGACTGGTTGATAAAGAGATAGTATACTCGTAACTAGTATGTATGTATAAAGAAAGAAAAAAAAAACCACGGTTAGGTGGTATATACAATTATGGACGGGCTGCCGAGTGCCGACACAGAGGTAGCCACAGCCGTGAACTACCGCACTGTACTGTGTCTGCTGCTAATATAGACTGGTTGATAAAGAGATAGTATACTCGTAACTAGTATGTATGTATAAAGAAAGAAAAAAAAACCACGGTTAGGTGGTATATACAATTATGGACGGGCTGCCGAGTGCCGACACAGAGGTAGCCACAGCCGTGAACTACCGCACTGTACTGTGTCTGCTGCTAATATAGACTGGTTGATAAAGAGATAGTATACTCGTAACTAGGATGACTATAAAGAAAGAAAAAAAAACACGGTTAGGTGGTATATACAATTATGGACGGGCTGCCGAGTGCCGACACAGAGGTAGCCACAGCCGTGAACTACCGCACTGTACTGTGTCTGCTGCTAATATATAGACTGGTTGATAAAGAGATAGTATACTCGTAACTAGTATGTATGTATAAAGAAAGAAAAAAAAACCACGGTTAGGTGGTATATACAATTATGGACGGGCTGCCGAGTGCCGACACAGAGGTAGCCACAGCCGTGAACTACCGCACTGTACTGTGTCTGCTGCTAATATAGACTGGTTGATAAAGAGATAGTATACTCGTAACTAGTATGTATGTATAAAGAAAGAAAAAAAAACCACGGTTAGGTGGTATATACAATTATGGACGGGCTGCCGAGTGCCGACACAGAGGTAGCCACAGCCGTGAACTACCGCACTGTACTGTGTCTGCTGCTAATATAGACTGGTTGATAAAGAGAAAGTATACTCGTAACTAGTATGACTATAAAGAAAGAAAAAAAAAACACGGTTAGGTGGTATATACAATTATGGACGGGCTGCCGAGTGCCGACACAGAGGTAGCCACAGCCGTGAACTACCGCACTGTACTGTGTCTGCTGCTAATATAGACTGGTTGATAAAGAGATAGTATACTACTAATATTATATATACTGGTGGTCAGGTCACTGGTCACTAGTCACACTGGCAGTGGCACTCCTGCAGCAAAAGTGTGCACTGTTTAATTTTAATATAATATTATGTACTCCTGGCTCCTGCTATAACCTATAACTGGCACTGCAGTGCTCCCCAGTCTCCCCCACAATTATAAGCTGTGTGAGCTGAGCACAGTCAGATATATATATACATTGATGCAGCACACTGGGCTGAGCAGTGCACACAGATATGGTATGTGACTGAGTCACTGTGTGTATCGTTTTTTTCAGGCAGAGAACGGATATATTAAATAAAACAAACAACTGCACTGTCTGGTGGTCACTGTGGTCGTCAGTCACTAAACTCTGCACTCTCTTCTACAGTATCACAGCCTCAGGTCAATCTCTCTCTCTCTCTCTCAACCCTAATCTAAATGGAGAGGACGCCAGCCACGTCCTCTCCCTATCAATCTCAATGCACGTGTGAAAATGGCGGCGACGCGCGGCTCCTTATATAGAATCCGAGTCTCGCGATAGAATCCGAGCCTCGCGAGAATCTGACAGCGTCATGATGACGTTCGGGCGCGCTCGGGTTAACCGAGCAAGGCGGGAAGATCCGAGTCGCTCGGACCCGTGAAAAAAAACATGAAGTTCGTGCGGGTTCGGATTCAGAGAAACCGAACCCGCTCATCTCTACTGACAATACAGTACTGTACATTGTAAATAACAAGATTGTCTAATATAGAGTAAAGTACTGTATTGCCATTACTACACTGTAAAGTATTCAGTATTTGTTTTGTAATACTGTCCTTTTTTTCCCACAGAACAGTTGCAGCGTGCCATCCAGCTCCTGCGGGTGGTGGTCCACCTCTTAGTGGACCACTTTTTTAATTTGTTATTAAGAGCATTTTAATTTTTTTTTTTTTTTTAATAAATATGTTTGTTATTGTACTCCATTGTATAGTATCTTTTTCTACTGTATAAGATAGGCATACTGTACACCATACAATTATCTGGCAGATAATCTGCAAGATCTGGCTGTTTGTAATGAAATTCTCTCCTAATTTAGCTGTGGTGTACCTCCTGAGTGTGCTGGGGTGCTTTCTGGCCAGTTTGGGGTGATTTGGAGCAAGTTTGGTCGGCCATCTGGCCGACATGTGCTGTCGACTGTTTGGCAAACATGTGTTTTCCCTCCAGCATGTGTGTGTCAGGCATTTTGTGTGTGTCAGGCATTTTGTGTGTGTCAGGCATTGCTGTGTGGTTCCACAAATGTTAGCGTGTCAAAGTGCTGACCACTGACACCACTACAGTATTTCACTTTGGACCGCATGCCTTTTGTGGAACCACACAGCCCAGCATGACTTATTGCTGGGCTGTGTGGTTCCACAAATGTTAGCGTGTCAAAGTGCTGACCACTGACACCACTATTTCACTTTGGACCGCATGCCTTTTGTGGAACCACACAGCCCAGCATGACTTATTGCTGGGCTGTGTGGTTCCACAAATTTTCTTGGAAAACAAATGAACATGAGTGTCTTTACTTTAATACTTTTTTTTTTTTCCCCCACAGATATCTATATACACAAGAAAAGAATGTAACGAAGAACAAACTACTTTTTTGTTTTAATTAACTTTCAAACTTTATTTAAAAAAAACACCTTTTTTTTCTTCAATAAACTTTTAAAAATAGAAGTTTCCTGTGGTTTTTATTAAAATATGAAATGCAAGATGCCTAACCAAGTTGTTTTACATACAGTATACCACTCTTAATTGAATTCCCATCATACAGTAGTACTAATTTATACAGTACAGGAAGTTGGGAATACAAACATTGGAAACCACGTCATGTTTATTTTAAGAAACACTTTATTTACGGACAAAATCATTTGGAACATGTAACATCACACATACTGTATTGTAATAAGAAAGCCAACATCACACATACTGTACGGTACTTTAATCAAAAGGTAACAGCACAAATACAGTAACAATATCAACTTTAACATTTTTATAATTTATTTTTTTGTGGTGGTGGTGCGGGGTAATGGTTTTTGTACTTTATTTTTAGGTTTTGCTTTTTTGAATTATTTTTCGTTTTTGTCTTTTGCTTTTTAACACTGTCGCATACGGACACCAGAATAGAGGACTGACAACAGCAGCCCCTGGATGGAAACGCAGCCCAAGGCCCCAGATGGACACAGCACAATGGACTCGGCTGCTACTGGATAGATACAGCAGCGCCCAAAAAATCAACAGGAATAAAAGGGGCAACTTGTACCAGGCCCTTACATTACCAGGAATGTGGTGAGCCAAGTTCATGCACTCCCCTTTGAGTAACCGAGCTGCTCCAAGTGGATTCAGCACAGTGCATGCAGCCCCAGAAAATGTACAGGTCATACAGGTACATTGACACAATTTTTTAGCTTCAGCTGTGTGAAGCTGATGTGCTGAAGCTAGGAGGTAGGTAATGATCTGGTTTCATCATAGTGGAGCTTCCAAGTCATTTTCCTCTTCGTTCTCAGCGCAGCGTTTATGGTATCCCTTATCTTCCTCTTTTCTGGATCACCAATCCTCACGCGGCGTTCACACCTAGCCATGATGTCATGTACCAGATTTTTGGGCAGCGGAAGTTTGCCCTTGGAACCATCAAAGTTCACACGATTGGCCCACGTCAAGTATTTGTCGTACTGTACATGGTGCTGGAACAGAGAATATGCATATTTCTGAATATGTCCATTTGAAGCTCTGTACAGATGGTCGTCCAGGGAAGTTGAGATGACAGCCAGGGCAATATTGTTCAGAGAGCCTCCGAATGTATTGAGAAGTGGCCTGTGAGCAGGTGTGCTGGTCATCATTGGTGTTCCTGGCAACAGCACACTTGAATCCAGGCCTCTGCGGTCGTCCAGCCCGCTGCGGTCGTCCAGCCCTCTGCGGTCCTCCAGGCCTCCTCTGCGGTCCTCCAGGCCTCCTCTGCGGTCGTCCAGGCCTCCTCTGCGGTCGTCCAGGCCTCCTCTGCGGTCGTCCAGGCCTCTTCTGCGGTCCTCCAGGCCTCCTCTGCGGTCGTCCAAGCCGCTGACTTCGTCCAGTCCGCTGCTGTGGTCCAGGCCTCTGCGGTCCTCCAGGGCTCCTCTACGGTCGTCCAGGCCTCCTCTATGGTCGTCCAGGCCTCCTCTGCGGTCCTCCAGGTTTCCTCTGCGGTCCTCCAGGTTTCCTCTGCGGTCCTCCAGGTCTCTTCTGCGGTCCTCCAGGCCTCCTCTGCGGTCGTCCAAGTCGCTGACTTCGTCCAGTCCGCTGCTGTGGTCCAGTCCGCTGCTGTGGTCCAGGCCTCTGCGGTCCTCCAGGTTTCCTCTGCGGTCCTCCAGGTTTCCTCTGCGGTCCTCCAGGTTTCCTCTGCGGTCGTCCAGGTTTCCTCTGCGGTCGTCCAGGTTTCCTCTGCGGTCGTCCAGGCCTCCTCTGCGGTCGTCCAGGCCTCCTCTGCGGTCGTCCAGGCCTCCTCTGCGGTCGTCCAGGCCTCTTCTGCGGTCCTCCAGGCCTCCTCTGCGGTCGTCCAAGCCGCTGACTTCGTCCAGTCCGCTGCTGTGGTCCAGGCCTCTGCGGTCCTCCAGGGCTCCTCTACGGTCGTCCAGGCCTCCTCTACGGTCGTCCAGGCCTCCTCTGCGGTCCTCCAGGTTTCCTCTGCGGTCCTCCAGGTTTCCTCTGCGGTCCTCCAGGTCTCTTCTGCGGTCCTCCAGGCCTCCTCTGCGGTCGTCCAAGTCGCTGACTTCGTCCAGTCCGCTGCTGTGGTCCAGTCCGCTGCTGTGGTCCAGGCCTCTGCGGTCCTCCAGGTTTCCTCTGCGGTCCTCCAGGTTTCCTCTGCGGTCCTCCAGGTTTCCTCTGCGGTCGTCCAGGTTTCCTCTGCGGTCGTCCAGGTTTCCTCTGCGGTCCTCTAGGCCTCCTCTGCGGTCGTCCAAGCCGCTGACTGCGTCCAGTCCGCTGCTGTGGTCCAGGCCTCTGCGGTCCTCCAGGCCTCCTCTACGGTCGTCCAGGCCTCCTCTACGGTCGTCCAGGCCTCCTCTATGGTCCTCCAGGTTTCCTCTGCGGTCCTCCAGGTCTCTTCTGCGGTCCTCCAGGCCTCCTCTGCGGTCGTCCAAGTCGCTGACTTCGTCCAGTCCGCTGCTGTGGTCCAGGCCTCCTCTACGGTCGTCCAGGCCTCCTCTGCGGTCCTCCAAGTTTCCTCTGCGGTCGTCCAGGTTTCCTCTGCGGTCCTCCAGGTCTCTTCTGCGGTCCTCCAGGCCTCCTCTGCGGTCGTCCAAGCCGCTGACTTCGTCCAGTCCGCTGCTGTGGTCCAGGCCTCTGCGGTCCTCCAGGGCTCCTCTACGGTCGTCCAGGTCTCCTCTGCGGTCGTCCAGGTCTCCTCTGCGGTCCTCCAGGCCTCCTCTGCGGTCGTCCAAGCCGCTGACTTCGTCCAGTCCGCTGCGGTCCTCCAGGCCTCCTCTGCGGTCCTCCAGGCCTCCTCTGCGGTCCTCCAGGCCTCGGTCGTCCAGGCCGCTGACTTGAACCGCTTGGTGGTGTGTTGCAATTATGGTGCGGCAAACTCCAACTTGCCATTCTTCCCTCGTTTGTTCAATGACTTTCTTCATGGCTTCTACCATCTGTTCCTTTATGCCTTCTTTAAGGCCAGCCACATCGGTCTGCAGCTGATTGACCTGTCCACCAACTTCTGACTCCATATTGGTCACCTTACTGAGTAGCTCCTTTAGTAAAACAGGACAGGTACACTGGCAGTCCTGCACTTTGGTGTTCACATCTGTGAAATGCAACCTTCTTCGTGGTGAATGTGTCATGTCTTCTTGTCCAGGGGTGGCTACATGGTCCAAAAAAGAAGCTTCCTGATGCAGCGTGTTTGTCACGTCCTCTAGCACCGGTATTTCCAGATTCATTGGCTGAACACTGTGATCTGCAGGAGATGGAACAATTACATCATTTGCCACACCACATATCAGCTCCAACTTATTATTCTTTGCCTTGGCATTTTTTCGTGGTTTCACCACATTTTCTTTCTGAGCCGCCTTGGCAGTTTTCTTCTTCTTTTGTGGGACTACTGCAGCAAGTTTCTGTGCCACTGATGGGTGGGTTTTGGCACTCCCGTAAAATCTGGTAGTCTGCATTCTTTGTCTTTTGTCTAAAAATATAAAAACCACAATAAGAAAACATGTAAAGCACAGCATGCTAAAAATAGCAAACAACTGTACATTTTCAAATAAAGTGCACAACAGTAAAGTGCAAATACTGTACAGTATTATACTTTTTTCCCTGTGCCTCCCAACATGAACCTCTGCAGGAGGGACAGAATGCTCTGTTACGGACTTCAGTTTAAATATACAGTATGATTACCATCACCTGTGCGAACAACTATACTGTACAGTAGTTACTGTATTTGATAAGATAGGTGTTTCACCACAAGTGATAGCAATCATTCAGTACTACTGCACATAGTACACCGGGATAAGCGAGGTCTATGTACATTACGTTATACCGAGCTGGATCGCTTAGCAACCTGACAAAATGGCCGCCGACCGTGAACTCCCAGCACGTGGCAGCGCTTGGATATGGAGTGAGATACAGTATGGTACAGTCCAGGGGGCAATGCTGAAGGAGCGTCACAATCCCCTAGCTCAATAACCAGAGCCATCTTAACAGCAGTGTGGGCCCCTGGACACAGCAATGCACTGGGGCCCCTACCCACCCACCAGCGGAAGGGGTGGGGGGAGCTATCAGCGGCAGCTTTGATGTTCCGCGGGGGATAGGGGGGGTTCTATCTTTCGCTCAGTATGTACAGTAGGACCTGGAGAAATAATTTCTGCTAATTATTCCTTTACTGCACAGATGGGGCAGGAAGGAGAACACTAAACTGTAGAAGGGGGCATTGTGCTGAATGAAGGGGCCCTGGTACATGACTTCCAGGGTGGTAGGGGGTGTTTAATACACAGGGGAGGAGTGGATAATGGAGTGGGCTTAATATTCATCATTTTCCGGGGGTCAGGGCAGCGTGCTTTACTGCAGATATCTCCAGTTCCTGGAAATACTGTAGATTTCTTAGCTCTAATGGGGAAAAAAAAAACTAGAGTCCCACCTGTCAGGAGGTACTGGGGACACTTGTCAGGAGATACTGAGGACACCTGTCAGGACGTACTGGGGACTTGGGGATCAGACTTTAGAAGCCAGAGCAATCCACCGACAAAAATATAAAACTGCATATTACAGTAGGAGTGTGGAGCTGGAGCAGGGAACAGCTGCTTGAAGGCTGATATCTCTGGTTCTGGGCATAGTAGAGGCAAGCTGCCAGTGTCCACTGAAAGGGGGGAGTCACAGCTTTTGGAGTATACCCTCCGAAAAACTCTAAGGCAAAAAGAAACCTAGATATCTGGCTGTGAAAAACAATTAACAGGTTTGGATGGGGACCACTGCTTTGAAGCCTGCTATCTCTGGTTCCCCAGGGCCGATTTTCAAAAATCTGGTACCCCTGGAAAGAGGGGACCCTCAGCTATCAGACTAGGTCCCTTTTACTCCTGGGGCCCTTGGGCAAGAGCCCATTGAGCCCATATGAAAAGACGGCCCTGTCAATTACACCGGCGAGGTCTATGCACATTACGGTATACCGAGCTGGATCGCTTAGCAACCTGACAAAATGGCCACCGACCGTGAACTCCCAGCACGTGGCAGCGCTCGGATATGTAGTGAGATACAGTATGGCATACATTTCACACTCCAGGGGGCAATGCTGAAGGAGCGTCACAATCCCCTAGCTCAATTACACCGGGATAAGCGAGGTCTATGCACATTACGGTATACCGAGCTGGATCGCTTAGCAACCTGACAAAATGGCCGCCGACCGTGAACTCCCAGCACGTGGCAGCGCTCGGATATGTAGTGAGATACAGTATGGCATACATTTCACACTCCAGGGGGCAATGCTGAAGGAGCGTCACAATCCCCTAGCTCAATTACACTGGGATAAGCGAGGTCTATGCACATTACGGTATACCGAGCTGGATCGCTTAGCAACCTGACAAAATGGCCGCCGACCGTGAACTCCCAGCACGTGGCAGCGCTCGGATATGTAGTGAGATACAGTATGGCATACATTTCACACTCCAGGGGGCAATGCTGAAGGAGCGTCACAATCCCCTAGCTCAATTACACTGGGATAAGCGAGGTCTATGCACATTACGGTATACCGAGCTGGATCGCTTAGCAACCTGACAAAATGGCCGCCGACCGTGAACTCCCAGCACGTGGCAGCGCTCGGATATGTAGTGAGATACAGTATGGCATACATTTCACACTCCAGGGGGCAATGCTGAAGGAGCGTCACAATCCCCTAGCTCAATTACACTGGGATAAGCGAGGTCTATGCACATTACGGTATACCGAGCTGGATCGCTTAGCAACCTGACAAAATGGCCGCCGACCGTGAACTCCCAGCACGTGGCAGCGCTCAAATATGGAGTGAGAGATGGTATACATTTTAAAATACACCGGGATAAGTTGTACAGGCCAGGGAGCAATGCACAGGGACATTCATCATTTACGTATATAAATAATTGTAAACCGTAAATGAAAGAATTACCGGTCAAATACTGTATGACGAAACTTTGTCAATGAGCTGGAACACGTGAGCCTAGCAGAAGTTTTCGAAGGCAGAAACAGAGAGCAAATTATCAGGAGATTTCTGAAAGGTCGGAGAAGATCCAGACAGCAAGTCTGCCTACGAGGAAACAGCTTTGCAAAGTGGGTAGCGGGCGGTGACTGAGACGCTCTTTTATTCACATTCAAAAGTACAGTATGCTCTGTGATTGGTGTAAGGATGAATGCGCCTATATTGGCACCAATCACAGCGGTAAGAATTCCTTTTGTGTGAATGTGAATAAAAGAGCGTCTCAGTCACCGCCCCGCTACCCACTTTGCAAAGCTGTTTCCTCGTAAGCAGACTTGCTGTGTGGATCTTCTCCGACCTTTCAGAAATCTCCTGATAATTTGCTCTCTGTTTCTGCCTTCGAAAACTTCTGCTAGGCTCACGTGTTCCAGCTCATTGACACAGTTTCGTCATACAGTATTTGACCGGTAATTCTTTCATTTACGGTTTACAATTATTTATATACGTAAATGATGAATGTCCCTGTGCATTGCTCCCTGGCCTGTACAACTTATCCCGGTGTATTTTAAAATGTATACCATCTCTCACTCCATATTTGAGCGCTGCCACGTGCTGGGAGTTCACGGTCGGCGGCCATTTTGTCAGGTTGCTAAGCGATCCAGCTCGGTATACCGTAATGTGCATAGACCTCGCTTATCCCAGTGTAATTGAGCTAGGGGATTGTGACGCTCCTTCAGCATTGCCCCCTGGAGTGTGAAATGTATGCCATACTGTATTTCACTACATATCCGAGCGCTGCCACGTGCTGGGAGTTCACGGTCGGCGGCCATTTTGTCAGGTTGCTAAGCGATCCAGCTCGGTATACCGTAATGTGCATAGACCTCGCTTATCCCAGTGTAATTGAGCTAGGGGATTGTGACGCTCCTTCAGCATTGCCCCCTGGAGTGTGAAATGTATGCCATACTGTATCTCACTACATATCCGAGCGCTGCCACGTGCTGGGAGTTCACGGTCGGCGGCCATTTTGTCAGGTTGCTAAGCGATCCAGCTCGGTATACCGTAATGTGCATAGACCTCGCTTATCCCAGTGTAATTGAGCTAGGGGATTGTGACGCTCCTTCAGCATTGCCCCCTGGACTGTGAAATGTATGTCATACTGTATCTCACTACATATCCGAGCGCTGCCACCTGCTGGGAGTTCACGGTCGGCGGCCATTTTGTCAGGTTGCTAAGCGATCCAGCTTGGTATACCGTAATGTGCATAGACCTCGCTTATCCCGGTGTAATTGAGCTAGGGGATTGTGACGCTCCTTCAGCATTGCCCCCTGGACTGTGAAATGTATGCTATACTGTATCTCACTACATATCCGAGCGCTGCAACGTGCTGGGGGTTCACGGTCGGTGGCCATTTTTAGTGTGCATAGAACTCGCTTATCCACATAGGCCCCTGTGTTTTTAACTACTATATTGAGATGCACATTTCTAGGCCTACAGTATTTAATATACAGTAAGCAGCATTGTTGTTAGGCAATAATTGAAGAATTTACATACAGTACTGACATGTACTGTATGTAATGCTTGTACATCATGTCAGTCGACCCTTATGCTGTACACTACTGTAAGTCTCACAGGGCCCATGCACTTCCAAGGAGGGTTATTTACTGTACTGTATCTGTTTCATACAGGAAACTAATTGCAGTCCATAACACTGAAGTGGTATTTTCAGTACTGTACAGTATACAATACTTAAATTTGAACATCAGGTACTGGATAGTAAACATGTACAGTATTAACTTCTATCATAAAACTCTTATGCATTTTCAGATGTGTAAATTTTAGACTACAGTATTCACAAATGTTTTTTCTCCATACAGGAATTATAGTTGGACAACATGCCAGTAACTATCAACAAAACGATGAGCAAGATAATCGCCAACATGAAAAAAGAAAATAAAACCATCAAAGAGATCCATGCATGGCTCAAGGAAAGTGGCATTATAGTCACTTTAGAAACGGTGCGCTATCATGCATTCGAGAGAACAACGCCCAGATTTGTATTTCCTACAAAATGCACATGGTACGTACACTACTGTAATGTTTAAATGACTTGCTTTATACCATAAAATTTTTTTTGAAATAAAATAAAAACTTCATCAATTGTAACTGTGATTGTGCTGTTCATGAATTCATATTTTTCATACTGTATTGTACTGTAGGAGAGTGCAACAAATTGTGGAGGAACTAACTCGTGAGGATGATGAGCGTACTGCTCTGCAAATAAAACGAATTCTCCATTCCAAGTATGACCTGGACATATCGGCCACCAGCATCAGAAGGATGCGACGGAAAATGGGATGGACCTTTGGCGCAACAAGGTAAAATACTGAAAGCAGTATAAACCATACAGTAAATGCACTGTTAATAATCCCTTGATACGTGATATAATAATGCCATAAATCATTATACAGAGTGTGTACTTTATACTATATACAGTATGTGTGTGTGTATATACTGTATATATTCTATCCCAAAAGAGATACCTACTGTATAGGCACTCAGAGACAGCAATGAAGCATTGCCGGCTTATTGTGATGATTACATACTGTATACTGTGTGTGTGTGTGTGTGTGTGTGTGTGTGTGTGTGTGTATGTACAGTATGTATATATATATTACTCTGTATGTACCTTAATGTACTGTATGTACAGTTTAATGTATACAGTAGGTATATAATACAGTATACTGCACATACAGTCTACTGTATATACAGTAATCTGTAAATCTGTAATTTCATAACTGTATCTGATTTCATTATTTTTGGCTCTTCACAGGATATCTCCAATGATAAGAGATGTGAATAAAGAAAAGAGAGTGGAACAGGCACGGCGATGGATTGAGAGTGGTGAAACATTTGATGATGTCATTTTCACAGATGAATCGTCTGTTGCCCTTGAGCGGTTCTCCAGAATGTCATTCAGGAAACGTAACCATATCTCTTTAAAACCACGCCCAAAGCATCCATTGAAAGTCCATGTATGGGGAGGCATATCACGATTAGGAGCTGGTCCCCTATTATTTTTTGAAGGTACAGTACTATACTTTATTCTGTGCCTGTGTTCTGTAAAAATACATGCTGTACTGTAGAGTACGTGTAACTGCACAATAAAAGGAGTTGCTTATTAATGAACAACATTTTTTGATTTCTGTAGGAATCATGGATAAGAAATTTTTCCAAGAAACAATAGTAGAGGAATGTATGGTGCCATTTGTGAATAAATATTACCCAACTCACCATAGGATATTCCAAGACAATGATCCTAAACACTCCGCCTCAGCCAAATTTATGGAAGAGAAAGGTATGAATTGGGAACGCACACCACCAGAGTGAGTATTCTTTCAACAGTGTACAAGTAAAATTTTGGATAGCACTCTAGTACTGTAAAAAAAAAATTTGTTTAATAAACAGTACAATATTGTATGTTTAATTTTCTCTATTTACTGTAATGTAATTAATTTTTTCTATACGCTTTTTTTTTATTTTTATATAGATCACCAGACATGAACCCAATCGAATTAGTGTGGGCTCAATTGAAGAGGTACGTTAGGAGTGTTGCAAAGCCAACAACAAAACAGCAACTGGTGGATGGGATAAAGAAATTTTGGCTAGAAGTACTCACACCTGAACATTGTAATAATTATATAAATCACCTGTATGAAGTATTACCTGTTGTAGTCGAAAGAAATGGTCAAGCCACAAATATGTAGTTCTGTACTGTATTTTCTGTTTAAAATTTTAAATTGGTGCATTATTAAAAAAAATTATAAAATTGCCTTTGTCTGATTATTGCATAAACTAATGTAGAATATTATACAGTAGTAATGTTATTGATGTGTATGAACAGTTATTTTCAGTTTTATAAGTCCTGAATAAGAGTACTGTACATTTTGATCAGTGCAGTACATGGAATCGGATGTTGTAATACATTTTTTTTACATTAATATTGATGTTTTTCCAATAAATATTCAATTTTACAGTATGGTACGGTATAGTACATGAGGGTACCTGTACAGTATGATACATCATTATGGGGGAGAAATACTGTATCCACTAAATGTACAGTAAAATGTTTTTTTCTTATTACAAACACACAAATGCATCTCAGATGGAAATATGCTATACACAGCAGACAGCTTATGGTGACAGAACTTCCCTACTGTATCCCCACCCATAGTCGTGGTATATTTTAGATTGCCTAATGAGACACTCCTGCAGCATTGCCAATGATTCATGTAAAACCTGTGTGCAAACAGTATCTGTATTGAATGCAAAGTACAGTAAGAGTACAGTATACAGTATTATCAGAGCCAAACCTGACCAACATGATGCCCTAGGCTAGATTTTGGCTGATGCCCTCTTGCACAGATGCTACGTAGTTCCGCCTCTAACCCTGCACCCCTTTCCCAGCACCATCACCCATTTTGGCGCTCCTACCCCCTATAATCTAAATAAGAACAATGTGCACATTTAGTGCCAGCCCAAAACAGTGTACAGTATGTTCTTGCTGGGAAGGGGCATGGTAACACAATAATACCCGAAGATGAAATGACACAACACAGTACTGCAACTTTATTCACATTATATCATGCAGTGGTGTCTCTTATTCTCATGACATCATATCATAGTACCACATTACTCCAAACAGTAATGCCCCTTATTCACATTACACCCCACCACATTCATCTTTATTTACATTAGACCACAGGTTCTCAAACTCAGTCCTCAGGACCCCACACAGTGCAGGTTTTGCAGGTCTCACAGAATCACAAGTGAAAAAATTAGCTCCACCTACTGTATGGACCTTCTAAAATGTGTCAGTTAGTAATGAATACATCTGTGCACTTGCTGGTTTACCTGCAAAACATGCACTGTGTGGGGTCCTGAGGACCAAGTTTGAGAACCACTGCATTAGACCATGCAGTAGTGCCCTTTCCTTATGTTACACCAGAAAATATTGTAGTACACCTTATACACATACAGTACAGTAATGCCACACATTAGTAATGCATTTCATATTTAAATTTTCTGATTTAATTTCATAGAGCCGCAGTCACTCACAGAATATAGGCATGTACTGTAGCATCTCATTTTATTCAGCAGAAGCTGATTATTCCCGTTTGGCTAGTTTGCCGCCTCTGTACAGTATATTACAATAGAAAAAAGTTATAGTGTCAGTGAAAAAAGCACCTCATGACAGATACTGTACACAAGCTCATGTCTAAATACTGTATACTGTAAGCAGTGACATTAAGGGGTACAGTACTGTATATGCAATTGCGGTCGAATTCCGGCAGGAATACGGAAAAAATGGACACGGGATCCCCCATCTTTTTAGAACCAGCACCGGGCTCTGCGCCTGGTCCTGGTGCAAAAAATAAGGGGGACAAAAAAGCGTAGGGGTTCCCCATATTTTTTGAATCAGCACTGGGCTCCACTAGCTGGACAGATAATGCACAGCCGGGGGACACTTTTATACCGGTCCCTGCGGCCATGGAATTAAATACCCAACTAGTCACACCTGGCCGGAGTACCCTGGAGGAGTGGGGGCCCCTTAAATCAAGGGGACCCCCCCTCCAGCCACTCGATTATCTCTATCACCCCTGTGTATTGTAGCTAGGGGATTGTGACGCTCCTTCAGCATTGCCCCGTAGCCTGCAAAATCTGTGCTGTTATTTGCTCCATAGCTGAGTGCCTCCTAGGAGCTAGGAGTCACAGGCGGTAGCCATTTCAATTGAGTCTGCCCTGCTATAGAATTGTATGTGTACATTACCGTACAGTGCATAGAACCTTTACAGTAGAAACTCTCCTGCAGCTTTGGCCTGCTTTACTGTATGTACTGTAAAACTTGTGTTTTGTCAGTTTGCTATGCGACCGAGCCCGGTGTAACGTACTGTAATGTGCATAGACCTCGCTTATCTCTGTGTATTTTGGCTAGGGGATTGTGACGCTCCTTCAGCATCGCCCCGTAGCCTGCACAGCTTATGCCATTTCTCATTCCATACCCAACTGCTGCCTGCCACGAGGTGGGGGTTCATGGGTAGTGGTCGTTTTGACAGTGTGCTATGCGATTGAGTCCGGTGTACCGTAATACTGTATGCAATCCTACAGTAGCTTATCCCTATCTCCCCTGTGTATTTTGGTTAGGGGATTGTGACGCTCCTTCAGCATTGCCCCATAACCTGCACAAGGGTTCAGGGGCGGCGGCCATTTTGCCAGTGTGCTACAGTATGTGATCGAGTCCGGTGTACCATAATGTGCATACTGTGTATTTTAGCTAGGGGATTGTGACGCTCCTTCAGCATTGCCCCCTGGAGTGTGAAATGTATGCCATACTGTATCTCACTACATATCCGAGCGCTGCCACGTGCTGGGAGTTCACGGTCGGCGGCCATTTTGTCAGGTTGCTAAGCGATCCAGCTCGGTATACCGTAATGTGCATAGACCTCGCTTATCCCAGTGTAATTGAGCTAGGGGATTGTGACGCTCCTTCAGCATTGCCCCATAGTCTGTACAATCTGGACTATTACTTGCTCCGTAGCCTAGGGCCTCTGTGGGGCAAGGAGTCATAGGTGGTAGCCATTTCTATTCAGTCTGCCCAGCTACAGAATTGTACAGTATGTGTACTGTACGGAGCATAGAACCTTAACCTGCATAGAACCTGCACATTATGGTACACCGGACTCGATCGCATAGAACCGCTCATGCAGCTTTGCCCTGGTTTATGTGAATAAAAAAAATAATAAAGTGTCTGAAAAAAACTAACATGCATTCGTACTTAAGGAATCGAACCCTGGACTCTGAGTATAGGAAGCGAAACACTTCACCACTTCGCCGCAGACAAATGTATAAATCCGTTGGTTTTGATTATGCTGTAATGGCTACGGGATTAGGACGATAACATACTGTACAAAATTCCTAATCTTGAGAGGCAATAGTGAACTTGTAACACACATCCATTTGCGACAGTGTACACTACTGGTTTTACAGTACTGTATGTTTTGTCTGCGGGACTTGGACGCTCACATACAGTATTCATAAAGTATTGTAGATGGATCATATACTGTATGCTGTACTATTTGCGTCAGTGTCGTATATACAGTACTGTATTAAATAATGCAGCGTAATGAGTACAGTATTTACTGTATGCAGCGTAATGAGACGCCTTAGTAAAGTAGTCCTTATTATGTATTTCAGTATTGTATTTTACGGGAGACCACACGCATGCGCAGTGGTGATTGTAAAAAGCGACATCTGGTGGCTGATCGCAGGTATTACACGTAAAGGTAACGCCAAACGTCAAATGTCTGTCTCCGTGCGATTAGATAGCCTCTCTGTGACTAGGCGCGCCTCGCTACGCCCCAGTACGCTGCGTATGGTCGAACGGGACAAACGCCGCAGCCACTCAAGATAAAGGTGGCTACATCTGTACTTTATCACCTTGCACTTTATCAGTTCACCAGGCTTAATAGATCTGCCCCAATGTTTCAAAATGGAATGCATCAAGAGAACGGTGTTGGTATTGTAAAAATACACACAGCTCCTGGTATTTCCTGGTGGTCTCCCATCCAAGTACTAAAACCAGGACCAACACTGCTCAGCTTCCATGATCAGGAGAGATTGGGCAAATCCAGTGTGCTGTGGCTGTAGATGAGCTCGTGGTTTCTGTTAGAGCTCTTCTACTTCTAACTTCTGGTACATAAAAGAATATGTGTAAAAATTAAATGTACAGTACCAAGAAAAGGGTGTTGGTAGTTTAAAAACACCTAAAGAATCTGATAATACATGGATGGGAGACTGCTTGGTAGTAACAAAGTCCAATACTGCTTTGCTTCAAAGATCAAATGAGATTGGGCATATCCAGTGTGGTGTGGCTTTAGATAAGCTTTGTGGTTTCTGTTAGAGCTCTTCTACTTCTAACTACTGGTACATTAATGAATATGTATAAGGTTGTAGTTTATCCAATATCCCTTTACTACCTTACCTCCCCCCCCCCTCCCCTCCCCTCCCCTCCTTATAGCTTCCTTTGTTCTCTCCTCCTCGTGTGTGCGTTATTTGTTTTCTCATACGTCCTAGAGGATGCTGGGATCACATTAAGAACCATGGGGTATAGACGGGATCCGCAGGAGACATGGGCACTTTAAGACTTTCAAAGGGTGTGAACTGTCTCCTCCCTCTATGCCCCTCCTCCAGACTCCAGTTTTAGAATTGTGCCCAGTGAGACTGGATGCACTACAGGGGAGCTCTACTGAGTTTCTCTGAAAAGACTTATGTTAGTTTTTCTTATTTTCAGGGAGGCTGCTGGCAACAGTCTCCCTGCTTCGTGGAACTTAGGGGAGAGAAGTATGACCAACTTCTAGTGAGTTCAATGGCTCTGCTTCTGGCTGACAGGACACCATTAGCTCCTGAGGGTGCTGATCGCTGGGTACGCCTAGATGCCCACTCCCGTAGCCTGCCATCACCCCCTTACAGAGCCAGAAGTCAGAAGACAGGCGAGTAGCAGAAGAACAGAAGACTTCTTCTCCAGTGACGGCATTCTGAGGTACCACGCAGCGAGTGGAATGCTGTGCGCCATGCTTCCACACAAACACAGGCACTGCAGGGTGCAGGGCATGTGGGTGGGTGGGGGGGGGGGCACCCTGGGCAGCATAAATTCCTCACAAAAGGCTGGCAAAAGTGGACATTAGTGCCTGGGCACTGTCCTTACCCCGCCAGCGTAATTAATTATTTGTTTCTGAGCGGGACAGAAGCGTGCCATTACAGCGGCGGGGCTTCTTCCTCACCTCACCAGCACATCTATAGAGCGTTACAAGTCTATCACTATAGAGTTTATTATTTCCCAGACTGTGTACTTTTGGCGCTGGGTTGTGAGCTGAAAAATCCTCTCTGTCCCTCTGACAGATTTACTGTAGGTCTATCCCCCATAAGCCGATGTGTCTGTGGGTACTTGGTACATGTGTGTCAACATGTCGGTGGCTGAATGTTTTTCCCAAGAGGAAACTATATTAGGAATGCAGACATATGATGGTGGCCCTGTTGGCACCACCAATAACTGACTGGGTGAAAGTTTCAATAATATCAGAGTGAGGTTGGATAAATCTGTGTCCCAGACACAGACGTAGAGAATAGATGTGATGTTCATGGCTATGCTTCTTTTCCCTCAGGCCCGCAAAAATGTTACTACACACTGATACTGACTCGGATACTGATTCCTATGTCGACCATAATATTTCCTGATTAGATCCAATATTGGCAAGGAGCATTCAGTACATGATTGTGGATATTAAGGACATATTAACATCACTGAGGACCCTGCTGTTCCTGACAAAGGGGTCTATATGTATGTATATATAGATATATAATGAAAGCTGATGTAACGTTCCTCCATCCCTGTTTGAGAAAGTCTGGGCCAGCTCGACAAGATGGTTTCAAATCCCCAAAAAGTTTCCGATTGTTTATTCATTTCCTGCTGCGGACAGAATAAAGTGGGAGTCACCCCCTGTTCTGCACGGGGCCCTGTCACAAATCCAGCGGATCGTATGCAGGAAGCTACATTATTTCTAGTTATGTAACCACGGGTACATTACTTAGACCTGCCATTACATGCGCATGGGTGAGTAATAGTATTCAAGAATTGGTCGAATACCTTGTCTTCCGATATAGATATCTTGGAGAGATGGGATACTCCTTACGTTGGATCATATCAAGGACACTGCAGCATACTTACGACTGCAAGGGATATAGGACTCTTGAGTTCACGGGCCAATTTCATGGCAGTCTCGGATAGGAGGGCATTGTGGATTCACCAAGGGAATGCTGATGCTGACTCCAAGAAGAGAGGGAGTCTCTTCACTATGAAGGTGAAGCCTTGTTTGGCAACGGCCTAGTTAATTTGATCTCGGCAGCTCCCGCAGGTAAGTCAACCTTCTTGCCCTATGTTCCCTCTCTACGGATGAAGACGCATCATTGTCTAACGCAGTCATTTTGTCCCAATAGATATGCAAGAAGTTAAGATTCCCCTTTCTTTGCAGGTAGAGGAAGGAGAAGAGGGAAGAGGTCTGTAGCCTCTTCAAGATCGCAGGAGCAGAGATCGTCCTCTGCTTCTGCCAAATCCACTGCATGACGCTGGGGCTCTCTTGCAGGAGCCCACACCAGTGGGGGCACGTCTAAAACACTTCAGTCAGTTCTGGATTAATTTGGACCTGGACTCGTGGGTTTTACAAATAGTGTCACAAGGGTACAAACTGGGGTTTCAAGACGTTCCCCCTCACCGATTGTTCAAATCGGCCTTAGTCAGCAGGGAGAAGGTTTTTATTCAAGCCTCTTCGTGCTCCCGAAGCCGGACGGCTCAGTCAGACCAATCTTAAATCTGAAATCCCTCAATTTCTACCTAAAGAAATTCAATTTCAAGATGGAATCTCTCAGGGTAGGGATCTCCAGTCCGGAGGAAGGAGATTTCATGGTTTTGGTAGACATAAGGATGCCTAATTACATGTTCCCGTTTAGCCACTGCATCAAGCTACCTGAGGTTTGCAATTCAGGATTGTCATTACCAATTTCAGACGTTGCCGTTTGGTCTGTCCACGGCTCCGAGGATTTTCACCAGGGTGATGGTGGAAATGATGGTTCTCCTTCGCAAGCAAGGAGTCACAATTATGCCGTACTTGGATGATCTCCTGATAAAGGCGAGATCCAGGGACCAGTTGGTGCAAAACATCTACTCTCCCTGACAGTTCTTCAACAACATGGTTGGCTCCTAAACTTGCCAAAATCGCAGTTGGTCCCAATAACGTGGTTGTTGTTTCTGGGAGTCATACTGGACACAGAAGAGGCTTTCTTCCAGTGGAAAGGCTATGGAGTTCCAGAGTCTGGTCAAACAAATTCTGAAACCAGCAAGAGTGTTAATCCATCAATGCATTCTGTTGCTGGGGAAGATGGTTGCGGCCTACGAGGCCATTCAGTTTGGCAGGTTCCATGCCACAGTGTTCCAGTGGGACCTGTTGGACAAGTGGTCCGGATCCCACCTACACATGCACCGGAGGATAATCCTGTCTTCCAAGACCAGAATCTTACTCCATTGGTGGCTGCACAGTTCTCACCTCCTAGAGGGGCGATGGTTCGGGATCCAGGACTGGATCCTAGGGACCATGGATGCAACCCTCCGAGGCTGGGGAGCAGTCACACAGGGGGAAAACATCCAAGGAAGATGGTCAAGTCAGGAAAGTTTTCTCCACATAAATGTTCTGGAGTTAAGGGCCATTTAATAACTGCAGACACAGTACACACTGGGGCGGGTGCCCAGCATCCTCTACGGACTAAGAGAAAAGGATTTACCGGTAGGTATTAAAATCCTATTTTCTCTAACGTCCTAGAGGATGCTGGGGACTCCGTAAGGACCATGGGGATAGATAGGCTCCGCAGGAGACATGGGTACTTTAAGAAAGACTTTAGTTCTGGGTGTGCACTGGCTCCTCCCTCTATGCCCCTCCTCCAGACCTCAGTTTGATACTGTGCCCGGTGGAGACTGGGTGCTTTTCAGGAGCTCTCCTGAGCTTTCTGACAGAAAGTATTTTGTTAGGTTTTTAATTTTCAGGGAGCACTGCTGGCAACAGACTCCCTCATCGAGGGACTGAGGGGAGAGAAGCAGCCCTACTCTCTGAGTTGCAAGGTCCTGCTTCTTAGGCTACTGGACACCATTAGCTCCAGAGGGATTGGTACGCATGATCTCACCCTCGCCGTCCGTCCCAGAGCCGCGCCTCCGTCCCCCTTGCAGAGCCGGAAGATAGTAGACGGGTGAGTATGAGAAGAAAAGAAGACTTCAGAGGCGGCAGAAGACTTCATGATCTTCACTGAAGTAACGCACAGCACTGCAGCTGTGCGCCATTGCTCCCATACACCTCACACACTCCGGTCACTGTAAGGGTGCAGGGCGCAGGGGGGGGGGGGCACCCTGGGCAGCAATATAAACCTCTTTTTGGCAAAAATATAACACATATACAGCGGGGCACTGTATATATGTATGAGCCCCCGCCAATTTTACAGTTTAAGCGGGACAGAAGCCTGCCGCCGAGGGTGCGGGGCTTCTCCCTCAGCACTCACCAGCGCCATTTTTTCTTCACAGCACCGCTGAGAGGAAGCTCCCCGGACTCTCCCCTGCTTATACCACGGTAGACAAGAGAGTTGAAAAGAGGGGGGGGGGCACATAATTTGGCGCAAATTACATACAGCAGTACTACTGGGCAAACATTAAGTTACTGTGTATTCCTGGGTTATATAGCGCTATGGTGTGTGCTGGCATACTCTCTCTCTGTCTCTCCAAAGGGCCTTGTGGGGAAACTGTCTTCAGAGAAAGCATTCCCTGTGTGTGTGGTGTGTCGGTACACGTGTGTCGACATGTCTGAGGAAGAAGGCTATATTAGAGAGGAGCAGGAGCAAATGAATGTGGTGTCTCCGCCGACAGCTGATTGGATGGATATGTGGAATGTTTTAAATGCTAGTGTAAACTCATTGCACAAAAGATTAGACAAGGCTGAAGCTTTGGGACAGTCAGGGTCTCAACCCATGCCTGATCCTATGTTGCAGGGACTGTCAGGGTCTCATAAGCGCCCACTATCCCAGATTGTTGACACAGATACAGACACGGATTCTGACTCCAGTGTCGATTACGATGATGCAAAGTTACAGCCAAAATTGGCAAAATCCATTCGATATATGATTATGGCAATAAAAGATGTTTTGCACATCAGAGAGGAACCCCCTGTCCCTGACAAGAGGGTACATATGTACAAGGTGAAAAAGCCTGAGGTAACCTTTGAGGGGGTCACACGAGCTGAACGAGTTATGTGAAAAAGCTTGGGAATCTCCAGATAAAAGACTGCAGATTTCCAAAAGGATTCTTATGGCGTATCCTTTCCCATCAATGGATAGGTTACGATGGGAATCCTCCCCTAGGGTGGACAAAGCATTAACACGCTTATCCAAGAAGGTAGCCCTCCCGTCCCAGTATACGGCTACCCTCAAAGAGTCTGCTGACCGCAAACAGGAGATTACCCTGAAGTCCATTTATACACATTCAGGTACCTTACTCAGACCGGCAATTGCGTCGGCCTGGGTGTGTAGTGCTGTAGCGGCATGGACGGATACCTTATCTGAGGGGATGGATACCCTAGATAAGGATACTATTTTATTGACCCTGGGGCATATAAGAGATGCTGTCCTATATATGTGTGTATGCAAACTACAGGTGGTGCTGCAGGGCTCACACCCTTTTACTTGTCTTGTAGAGCAACTCTGGAGCTGTTTCTGGGTCCAGCTGCTGCAAGAAATCAGCTTGAATGCTTCAGGGGCTGGGGCATGGCCAACATGAGCCCACACTGATGGGGGGTGGGGGTGTATAAAGCGATTTAGGGGTCATCTAAGCGCAACCCCACAAAGGCCGCCATGCCCTGCGTGACCCTTTTCTCTTTTCATATGCAGACGAGGGTTGCAGCCAACTATGCCCACTGCTTGGATGACATCACTATATGCAAATCCATCTGCTGCAGGCCTTCCCCCAGGAATGCTTGCAGTAGTTGTTGCATTTGGTTTGTTGTTTGGGGGTGCTTCAGTATTAGGCAGCCTTCTGCCCTCCCACATTCGTCTGAAAATGTGTTCTCCCTGCAGTTGTTGTTCCCAGATGAGAGTTCCCTTGTGCTTCCTCAGTTGAATCTCCTTAACTTGACAGGGGTGTGCCCGAGCAGCCGCCCTCCACAGCCCTATCCCAACACATACTTATCTTGCATATGAGATCTCTTGATCATGAAGATAGTTCTCACAGGGTGAGGTTCATCCATTACATTTTAAAGTAGGAAGGTACAAATTACATATTCAAATTACATATATGTGCTGGATTCAAATGTTTCCCCCCCTTCCTTTCTCAATTGTGCCCATCAGCAGCTATTCTAATGTTGCTGCCAATGGGTGTGACGCATTCATTTCTTCTGTGGGGTACACTGGACTCCACAAGGATTCACATTGTATATGTACACCAGAGTAGGATCTTGATCTGAGGCACCAACAGGCATAAAGCTTTTGACTGTTCCCAAGATGCTCAGCGCCCCCTCCTCTATAACCTCGCTTCCATGAACAGGGAGCTCAGTTTGTAGTTGGTGCCTTCAGTAGCAGGCCACTTAACAGGGGGCTGCCTCAGGCAGCCTATTCTTAGCTATTAATTTTGGCAAGAAAAGAAGAACTTTTTTTATAAGAATCTATAAGGGCTGCAGCAGGCTAGGTCTAATAGACCTCTTTACTGCAGCTCCATCACTCCCAGTGGCGCAGTATACTCCCGTGCCCCGGTTGCTGGGTCACTGCAGCGGAGGCTCCGGTTTCTTCCTAAGGTCAGTCACACACACACCGCCCTCCGGGATCACGAGGCCGCTGATGGGGGCGGGCCGTGTGCGCACTGGCGTGGACACTGATTACTGGGCAGCCGCTCCACTAGCCACCAGGGACAGTTAAGGAGCACAGCTCTGGGGTTTTTTCTCCTATATTAACCCCATTTTGTACTACCCGCAGTGCATTGTGATAGGTAATGGGGCCTGATTCAGGTTGGATCGCAATCCAACTGCAAAAACTGCTAAGAGCATACGCATCCGCCTGCATTTTCTGGGGCACCCCGCAGATAATGCGATCACCTCTGCCTGTGAATCGGTGAAGGGGGGGGGGGGTCAACAACACTCCATTTCCAAGTCGGAGATGGAGCGGTGCGGGGGCACGGTTTCAAAATGGGGTCGGCAACGGAGAAACAGGAGGCGTGGTCAGAGCAGCTGCATGACATCACATGGGCCGGACTCTGCCAGTGGAGCCCCAGCGTCATGAGGTAGATTTTGTAGAGGCCGGGGAGGACTTCTGTTCCTGGGAACTAGCTGTGTTGTGCAGCTTTATTCCTCTGCCCCTACCTCTGGCAAGAAAGGACGCACCTCGCACTTTCTTGTTTCTTTGTGACCGAAAGGACTGCATTTGATAATGCTGTTTCTTATGCTGTGAGGGAACATAAGGTAAAAAATTTGATTTTCCAACTGTAGCTGTGCGTGTTAATGCTTTGTCCATCCTACGGGAGGATTTCCATCGTAACCTATCCGTTGATGGAAAAGGATACGCCATAAGAATCCTTTTGGAAATCTGCAGTCTTTTATCTGGAGATTCCCAAGCTTTTTCACATAACTCGTTCAGCTCGTGTGACCCCCTCAAAGGTTACCTCAGGCTTCTTTCCCTTGTACATATGTACCCTCTTGTCAGGGACAGGGGGTTCCTCTGTGATGTGCAAAACATCTTTTATTGCCATAATCATATATCGAATGGATTTTGCCAATTTTGGCTGTAACTTTGCATCATCGTAATCGACACTGGAGTCAGAATCCGTGTCGGTATCTGTGTCAACAATCTGGGATAGTGGGCGCTTATGAGACCCTGACAGTCCCTGCAACATAGGATCAGGCATGGGTTGAGTCCCTGACTGTCCCAAAGCTTCAGCCTTGTCTAATCTTTTGTACAATGAGTTTACACTAGCATTTAAAACATTCCACATATCCATCCAATCAGGTGTCAGCGGAGACACCACATTCATTTGCTCCCGCTCCTCTCTAATATAGCCTTCTTCCTCAGACATGTCGACACACGTGTACCGACACACCACACACACAGGGAATACTTTTTCTGAAGACAGTTTCCCCACAAGGCCCTTTGGAGAGACAGAGAGAGAGTATGCCAGCACACTCCCCAGCGCTATATAACCCAGGAACAACACAGTAACTTAATGTTTGTTCAGTAGCGCTGCTGTATGTAATTTGCGCCGAATTATGTGCCCCCCCTCTCTTTTCAACCCTCTTCTCTACCGTGGTATAAGCAGGGGAGAGTCCGGGGAGCTTCCTCTCAGCGGTGCTGTGGAGAAAAAATGGCGCTGGTGAGTGCTGAGGGAGAAGCCCCGCCCCCTCGGCGGCGGGCTTCTGTCCCGCTTAAACTGTAAAATTGGTGGGGGCTCATACATATATACAGTGCCCAGCTGTATATATGTTATATTTTTGCCAAAAAGAGGTTTATATTGCTGCCCAGGGCGCCCCCCCTGCGCCCTGCACCCTTACAGTGACCGGAGTATGTGAGGTGTATGGGAGCAATGGCGCACAGCTGCAGTGCTGTGCGCTACCTCAGTGAAGATCATGAACTCTGTGGAGCCCGTCTATCCCCATGGTCCTTACAGAGTCCCCAGCATCCTCTAGGACGTTAGAGAAACTAGGATTTTAATACCTACCGGTAAATCCTTTTCTCTTAGTCTGTTGAGGATGCTGTGAGTACTGTGTCTGCAGTTATTAAATGGCCCTTAACTCCAGAACATTTATGTGGAGACAACTTTCCTGACTTGACCATCTTCCTTGGACGTTTTCCCCCTGTGTGACTGCTCCCCAGCCTCGGAGGGTTGCATCTGTGGTCCCTAGGATTCAGTCCTGGATCCCGTACCATCGCCCCTCTAGGAGGTGAGAACTGTGCAGCCACCAATGGAGTGAGATTCTGGTCTTGGAAGACAGGATTATCCTCCGGTGCATGTGTAGGTGGGATCCGGACCAATTGTCCAACAGGTCCCACTGGAACACTCTGGCATGGAACCTGCCAAACTGAATGGCCTCGTAGGCCACAACAATCTTCCCCAGCAACTGAATGCATTGATGGATTAACACTCTTGCTGGTTTCAGAATTTGTTTGACCAGACTCTGGATCTCCATAGCCTTTCCACTGGAAGAAAACCTCTTCTGTGTCCAGTATGTGTTATAATTCCAGCACTCTGGTCAGAGAAGATCTTATGGCAAGGACCGGAGCACTGGAACGGAATGCTGGGGAAGGGAGCAGGACAGGAAAATAGCCCCTGGCGCCCTAACTCTGTTGTCTCACCCGTGTTGTCAGAAATCCCCTGCGAGACTATGGTTTCTTGAGCCCTTGGCAGCCGCGTTTGAAGGGCGGATTATGTCTGCCCAACTTCGATGCCCCCCGGTCTTAATGAGAGACAAAGGGAAACCCGAGACAGGGTGATAACAAGAGGCCCTCTAACTAAACAACCTGGCCAGGGGATAAGCAAACTCAAAACTATAATATGTGCGGAGAAACCGCCAGGAAAAAGGACAACCAAAATATCCACTTGTCCAATTCTCCTACCCGGCACCGCCGAGTACCAGAGAGGACTTGTGGAAGCGGAACCCTCCGCAAATGCTCCAAACACAAAATATAAAAGGTAAAGCGGCTGAGCCGCAACACACGGCAGAGCCGCAACTCACGAACACCACTGGATATAAAACGGTGATCAGTCAGGACTCCAGGGAACCAAACAACCTCTTGGGATGAGATGACAACTCCCGAATACCGGACTTCTGCGGACTGGAATGACCGGATACAGCAGGACTGGAAACAGACTCTCAGCAAACAAAGGCAGCATGCAGGAAGCTATTACCGGCATCTGTGAGAAGCCCTGGGAGTGTATTTAACAAGGAGTCCTCCAATCAGCTGCTAATGGCTGATTAGAATAAATGCCGTGCAGCTGCCTTGCTGCACGGCCAGAGAGCAGGTGAATATCTTAATTTCCTAAAGCCTAGCAACGGGGAACGCGGTCCGCCAGTGTCGTCCCCGTTGCTATGGTCCGTGCGGCTCAGCGCGCCCGGCGTCTAGCGTTACTAGGGAGCCGGCGGCTGTACGTGCACAGCATCTCTAGTTGCTAGGCGCCGGGCCGCGCAGACCATCAAGCGGACCCCGGCGCCTAACAGTACCCCCCCTTGAGGAGGGGTCAAGGAACCCCTAAAGCCAGGTTTCTGAGGAAATTCCCAAAAAAATGCCCTCTTGAGCCTCGGGGCATGAAGATCCTTATCCAGGACCCAAGACCTTTCCTCCGGACCATAGCCTTTCCAGTGAACCAGAAAATACAGCCGATCCCGGGACAATTTGGAATCGAGAACCTTCTCTACCAAGAACTCCTGTTGTCCCTGTACATCCACTGGAGATCTACCCTGAGAGATCTTCCGAGGAAATCTACTGGAAGAAACGTATTGTTTCAACAGGGAACAATGAAACGTATTTCCAATCCTGAGAGATCTTGGTAAACGTAACCGAAAGGCAACTGGGTTGACTCTTTTAATAATAAGAAATGGCCCAATAAATTTGGGTCCCAGTCTAGCTGAGGATTGTCGAAGCCTGATGTTGCGAGTCGACAACCACACCCTATCTCCCACCTTAAAAGTGCAAGGACGTCGGAGCCTGTCAGAAAATTTCTTCTCTCGAAAGGCCGCTTTTCTGAGAGCAAGGTGCACCTTTTTCCAAATGGCTCTGAGATGGGAGGTTAAGGTAAGCGAGGAGACTGAGGAATGATGAAAAAAAGAATTAGCTCTGGGGTGAAAACCAAAAACTGAAAAGAATGGAGACTCTTTAGTGGAGGAATGACAAGAATTATTGTAAGCAAATTCAGCCAACGGAAGAAACTCGGACCAATCATTCTGGAGTTTGGCTGAATACAAGCGCAAATATTGTTTCAATGATTGGTTAACTCGTTCGGTTTGCCCGTTGGATTGTGGGTGGTAACCGGATGTTAACGACAATTTCATCTTCAATGAGGCACAAAAACATTTCCAGAATTGTGCGATGAATTGTGGACCCCGATCAGAAACAATATCAGTAGGCAACCCATGAAGCCTGAATACATGGCGGAGAAACAAAACTGCCAACCCTTGGGCAGAAGGCAATCGGGGAAGAGCAATAAAATGAGCCATTTTACTAAAACGTTCCACTACCACCCATATGACTCGGAATCCGGCTGAAAGGGGAAGGTCAACCACAAAATCCATGAAATATGAGACCACGGCCTGAGAGGAACATTTAAGGGCATAAGTTGCCCGATGGGCAAGGAACGGGGAACTTTATGCTGTGCACAAACCTGACATGAATAAACAAATTCCTTGACGTCTTTAGAAAGACCAGGCCACCATACTGAGCGAGAGACTAACTCCAATGTCTTAGAGACTCCTGGATGCCCTGAAACTTTGTTATCATGGAATTCCGTTAAAACAGTAACTCTCAAAAACTCAGGGACGTAAAGACGACCAGCAGGAGTAATTCTAGGAGCTTGGTGTTGAAGCTGTTTTAACTGGGTAAATAAATCTTGTGTGAGGCCCGCCCAGATGACCGAAGATGGAAGTATGGGGGTAACAGGATTGTTATTGTGAACCAGAAGAAAGCTATGTGACAGGGCATCAGCCTTAGTATTCTTGGAACCAGGCCTGAAAGTGATTATAAATTTGAAACGCGTAAAAAATAATGCCCAACGTGCCTGCCGGGCATTAAGCCGCTTAGCCGATTCAATGTATTGCAGGTTCTTATGGTCAGTCAATACCGAAATAGTATGTTTTGCTCCCTCCAGCCAATGCCTCCACTCCTCGAAAGCCCATTTTACCGCCAGTAACTCCCGATTACCAACGTTATAGTTGGATTCAGCGGAGGAGAATTTCCTGGACATAAAGGCACAAGGATGTAACTCCAGAGACTCCGGATCCTTTTGAGAAAGGATAGCCCCCACTCCAACCTCCGAGGCATCAACCTCCACCACAAAGGGCAATTCCGGATTAGGATGTCTGAGGACTGGAGCCGAGACAAAGGCTTGTTTCAAGGCCCGGAAGGACAACTCAGCTTCACGCGACCAGTTGGTAGGATCCGCTCCTTTCTTTGTCAGAGCTACAATGGGAGCAACCAGGTCAGAAAAAGAATGAATGAACCTCCTATAATAATTCGCAAACCCTAAAAAACGCTGAATTGCTTTTAAATTGGTGGGTTGCGCCCAACTAAGGATGGCCTGGAGTTTCTTTGGTTCCATGGAAAATCCCTGAGGGGAAATTATGTACCCTAAAAAAGATACTTCCGTGACATGAAACTCACACTTCTCCAGCTTGGCATATAAATGATTCTCACATAACTTTTGAAGAACCAGACGCACCTGGGTAACATGTTGTTCCATTGATTTAGAAAAAATCAGGATGTCGTCTAAGTAAACGACCACGAATTTCCCTAGGAAGTCACGGAGCACATCGTTAATGAGGTCTTGAAAAACTGCCGGAGCATTGGACAGGCCGAACGGCATCACCAGGTATTCGTAGTGACCCGACTGAGTACTGAAGGCCGTTTTCCACTCATCTCCAGATTTAATTCGGATGAGGTTGTACGCTCCTCTAAGGTCAATTTTAGAAAAAATCACAGCAGAACGTAACTGATCAAAGAGTACAGAAATCAACGGCAAAGGATAGGTGTTTTTAACTGAGATCTTATTCAGGGCTCTAAAATCAATGCAAGGTCTAAGCGAGCCATCCTTTTTCTCCACAAAGAAGAAGCCTGCACTTAAAGGAGATTTTGATGGTCTAATAAATCCTTTCTCAAGGCTCTCCTTTACATAATCATTCATAGCCGCAGTTTCTGGCCCGGATAATGCATATAATCTTCCCTTTGGCAATGCGGCACCAGGAATTAACTCAATAGCACAATCATAAGGCCGATGGGGAGGCAGAATGTCCGCATTGCCTTTGGAGAAAACATCAGCAAACTCCTGGTATTCCACCGGAATGAGTTCTGGAATGATAGCTGCTACTCTGACTGGAAACGTGATACATTCCTTATCACAAAAAGTACCCCAATGTGAAATTTCCCCCGACCGCCAATCAATGGTGGGATTATGAAAGGCCAGCCAAGGGTGACCCAGAACAACTGGAACTGCTGGGCAATGTATAAGAAAGAACTCGATTTTCTCGGAATGTAGAGCTCCTACTGTAAGTAGTACAGGGGGTGTACGGAGAGAAATAATCCCATTAGACAGCGGACTCCCATCTAAGCCATGCATGGTGACACATCTACCCAAAGGTAACTGAGGAATGCCTAAGGCCTTAGCCCAAGTTAAATCCATAAAGTTTCCTGCAGCTCCACTGTCAACAAAAGCCGACACCGAAGAACTGAGGCTGCCAAAGGAAACTTTAACTGGGACTAAAAGGGAGTTATTCGAGGAGATAAGCTGCAGACCTAGGTGAACCCCCTCACAATTCACCTGGTCAAAGCGTTTCCCGACTTGTTCGGACAATTACGAGCAAAATGTCCCTTACCCCCACAGTACAGACAAAGACCAGAATTTTGCCTTCTGGCTCTTTCTTCAGGAGACAGCCGGGAGAGACCCATCTGCATGGTCTCCTCTACGTCTTCAGGAATGGAATATACACACGGACTTGACCTTACAGGTGCTCCTTTTTCAGCCCTCCGCTCTCTGAGACGACGATCAATCTTAATAGAAAGCTCCATGAGTTTATCGAGAGTCTCAGGAGCGGGGTACTGAAGGAGACTGTCTTTTATAGACTCTGATAAGCCGAGGCGAAACTGACTGCGCAGGGCTGGGTCATTCCAGCCACAGTCGTTCGACCAACGGCGAAACTCCGTACAATAAACCTCTGCAGGATTTCTACCCTGTCTGAGAGCGCGCAACTGACTTTCAGCGGACGCCTCTCTATCAGGGTCATCATACAAGAGCCCTAAAGACTCAAAAAAAGCGTCAACTGACAACAATGCCGGATCCTCTGCTCTTAAACCAAATGCCCAGGTCTGAGGATCCCCCTGGAGCAAAGAAATAATAAACCCGACCCGCTGAGATTCAGTACCCGAGGAAGTCGGTCTTAAACGAAAATAAAGTTTACAGGATTCTTTAAAATTAAAAAACTCTTTTCTATCACCAGAAAAATGGTCAGGCAAATGCATCTTTGGTTCAGGGACTACCCTTGGGGAAGCTCGCAAAAGATCTTCCTGCGACTTCACCCGAAGAGAAAGATCCTGAACCATCTGAGTAAGTTCTTGAATCTGGCTGACTAAGAGCTGACCAGGATTTGGCCCTAAACCTGTTGGATTCATGAGGCCGATAAACTCTCACAAAACTGAATGAGAAAAAATTAAACCCCGTTTAATTTTAAGTTTTGGTATGGCCGGTAATAATGTTATGATTCCAGCACTCTGGTCAGAGAAGATCTTATGGCAAGGACTGGAGCACTGGAACGGAATGCTGGGGAAGGGAGCAGGACAGGAAAATAGCCCCTGGCGCCCTAACTCTGTTGTCTCACCCGTGATGTCAGAAATCCCCTGCGAGACTATGGTTTCTTGAGCCCTTGGCAGCCGCGTTTGAAGGGCGGATTATGTCTGCCCAACTTCGATGCCCCCCGGTCTTAATGAGAGACAAAGGGAAACCCGAGACAGGGTGATAACAAGAGGCCCTCTAACTAAACAACCAGGCCAGGGGCTAAGCAAACTCAAAACTATAATATGTGCGGAGAAACCGCCAGGAAAAAGGACAACCAAAATATCCACTTGTCCAATTCTCCTACCCGGCACCGCCAAGTACCAGAGAGGACTTGTGGAAGCGGAACCCTCCGCAAATGCTCCAAACACAAAATATAAAAGGTAAAGCGGCTGAGCCGCAACACACGGCAGAGCCGCAACTCACGAACACCACTGGATATAAAGCGGTGATCAGTCAGGACTCCAGGGAACCAAAC
Organism: Pseudophryne corroboree; assembly: GCF_028390025.1. Lineage (NCBI taxonomy): Eukaryota > Metazoa > Chordata > Amphibia > Anura > Myobatrachidae > Pseudophryne > Pseudophryne corroboree. The sequence continues at coordinate 540,433 of NW_026968233.1, read as the reverse complement.
GACCTCTTGGGATGAGATAACAACTCCCGAATACCGGACTTCTGCGGACTGGAATGACCGGATACAGCAGGACTGGAAACAGACTCTCAGCAAACAAAGGCAGCATGCAGGAAGCTATTACCGGCGTCTGTGAGAAGCCCTGGGAGTGTATTTAACAAGGAGTCCTCCAATCAGCTGCTAAAGGCTGATTAGAATAAATGCCGTGCAGCTGCCTTGCTGCACGGCCAGAGAGCAGGTGAATATCTTAATTTCCTAAAGCCTAGCAACGGGGAACGCGGTCCGCCAGTGGCGTCCCCGTTGCTATGGTCCATGCGGCTCAGCACGCCCGGTGTCTAGCGTTGCTAGGGAGCCGGCGGCTGTACGTGCACGGCGTCTCTAGTTGCTAGGCGCCGGGCCGCGCAGACCATCAAGCGGACCCCGGCGCCTAACAGTATGACTCCCAAAAACAACAACCGCGTCATTGGGACCAACTGCGATTTTGGCAAGTTTAGGAGCCAACCATGTTGTTGAAGAACTGTCAGGGAGAGTGCAATGTTTTGCACCAACTGGTCCCTGGATCTCGCCTTTATTAGGAGATCATCCAAGTATGGGATAATTGTGACTCCTTGCTTGCGAAGGAGAACCATAATTTCCGCCATCACCCTGGTGAAAATCCTCGGAGCCGTGGACAGACCAAACGGCAATGTCTGAAATTGGTAATGACAATCCTGAATTGCAAACCTTAGGTAGCTTGAGGCAGTGGCTAAATGGGAACATGTAAGTAGGCATCCTTTATGTCTACCAAAACCATGAAATCTCCGTCCTCCGGACTGGAGATCACTGCCCTGAGAAATTCCATCTTGAAATTGAATTTCTTTAGGAAGAAATTGAGGGATTTCAGATTTAAGATTGGTCTGACTGAGCCGTCCGGCTTCGGGACCACGAAGAGGCTTGAATAAAAACCTTCTCCCTGCTGACTAAGGCCAATTTGAACAATCGGTGAGGGGGAACGTCTTGAAACCCCAGTTTGTACCCTTGGGACACTATTTGTAAAACCCACGAGTCCAGGTCCGAATGAATCCAGAACTGACTGAAGAGTTTTAGACGTGCCCCCACTGGTGTGGGCTCCTGCAAGAAAGCCCCAGTGTCATGCAGTGGATTTGGCAGAAGCAGAGGACAATCTCTGGTCCTGCGATCTTGAAGAGGCTACAGACTTCTTCCTTTTCCTTCCTCTACCTGCAAAGAAAGGGGAATCTTAACTTCTTGCATATCTATTGGGCCAAAATGACTGCGGTAGATAATGATGCGTCTTCATCCGTTGAGAGGGAACATAGGGCAAGAAGGTTGACTTACCATTGAAATGAGGATGCATCTTGCTGCCTTTCCAATGAAGCAAGTTTAATTTAGTAATAGGTGAAAAACCATCCTTACAAAGGTGTTAATCAGAGACTTGGCTTTGTGGACACTTTTCAGAGAACAAATTTGTTAGCATAAAAATAAAGCCAGAAAATGAAGAGCTGTTTAATCACTCAATTGGATTTTTCTGCCAGCATATTTTTTTTCTCTGCAACCCACTGCTAAATTGTGCTTCCTAGCTGTTTTTATAAAATCACTGAATCAAATCTAACTCTGATTACATCAGAGAAGGCCAGGTACCCTACACCATAACAGGGGGTTTGAAATTTTGACTTGTCTACTTAAAGATCACCAAAATCTGATAACAAGGTCAATTAGGTCCCTAGGTGGGATTGAACCACCAACCTTATGGTTAATAGCCGTACATACTAACTGATTGCGCCACAGAGACACTTTGCAAAAGTCCATACTGACAAAGGCTAATAAGCATTCATCTAAAACGTTTCCTAGAAAAACTTTAAAAAGTCAATAATCTGGAGAGTTTTTGTAAGATGTTTCTTCCATCAACCAACGAAGAAACACATTGGTACTTTCCCATGATGAGTGAGTGCTTCAGGATCTCTTGCACTTACATGTGCAGCAGAGTACAGCAATGGAAGCATGCTGGGCCCATAACCCAGAGGTAGGCAGATTGAAACTATCCTCTGCTATATGCATTTTTTTTGTTAATTAAAGTAATCCAAAACTGGGATTGATATTTTGTCTCTTTTATTTTTACTTAAAGTACAATAACTTTTACCATTTTAATTTGTTTTAATAGTATATTGACAGTATTGTTTTCTTTCAAAAATCCACTTCATTTTCTTTACCCTATTATTAAAATGGTAATTGACAAAAACAAACTACATTGTCACCAGAAGAGCAATACAAAATGTACAAGTGATATATTAAAATCATCTTTCCAGCTTGAATTTCAATGATGCATTGGGTCAACAATTTTGTGAGAAACATCTTCACCCTTAAATAAAGATTTTCTTAATTCCTTACCTGTGTGCTAATTAGATATCACCTTGTTTTCACATTAAACAGACTTCCACATGAGAAAGCAGCAAGGATGCAGTGGCGTTAATGATTCCTGGTGTCAACCTGTATTATTTCAGTAGACATTGAAATGACGATACATCTTGCTGCCTTTCCAATGAAGCAAGTTTAATTTAGTAATAGGTGAAAAACCATCCCTACAAAGGTGTTAATCAGAGACTTGGCTTTGTGGACACTTTTCAGAGAACAAATTTGTTAGCATAAAAATAAAGCCAGAAAATGAAGAGCTGTTTAATCACGCAATTTGATTTTTTTGCCAGCATATTTTTTTTCTCTGCAACCCACTGCTAAATTGTGCTTCCTAGCTGTTTTTATAAAATCACTGAATCAAATCTAACTCTGATTACATCAGAGAAGGCCAGGTACCCTACACCATAACAGGGGGTTTGAAATTTTGACTTGTCTACTTAAAGATCACCAAAATCTGATAACAAGGTCAATTAGGTCCCTGGGTGGGATTGAACCACCAACCTTTTGGTTAATAGCCGTACATACTAACTGATTGCGCCACAGAGACACTTTGCAAATGTACATACTGACAAAGGCTAATAAGCATTCATCTAAAACGTTTCCTAGCAAAACTTTAAAAAGTCAATAATCTGGAGAGTTTTTGTAAGATGTTTCTTCCATCAACCAACGAAGAAACACATTGGTACTTTCCCATGATGAGTGAGTGCTTCAGGATCTCTTGCACTTACATGTGCAGCAGAGTACAGCAATGGAAGCATGCTGGACCCATAACCCAGAGGTAGGCAGATTGAAACTATCCTCTGCTATATGCATTTTTTTGTTTGTTAATTAAAGTAATCCAAAACTGGGATTGATATTTTGGCTCTTTTATTTTTACTTAAAGTACAATAACTTTTACCATTTTAATTTGTTTTAATAGTATATTGACAGTATTGTTTTCTTTCAAAAATCCACTTCATTTTCTTTACCCTATTATTAAAATGGTAATTGACAAAAACAAACTACATTGTCACCAGAAGAGCAATACAAAATGTACAAGAGATATATTAAAATCATCTTTCCAGCTTGAATTTCAATGATGCATTGGGTCAACAATTTTGTGAGAAACATCTTCACCCTTAAATAAAGATTTTCTTAATTCCTTACCTGTGTGCTAATTAGATATCACCTTGTTTTCACATTAAACAGACTTCCACATGAGAAAGCAGCAAGGATGCAGTGGCGTTAATGTTTCCTGGTGTCAACCTGTATTATTTCAGTAGACATTGAAATGAGGATACATCTTGCTGCCTTTCCAATGAAGCAAGTTTAATTTAGTAATAAGTGAAAAACCATCCCTACAAAGGTGTTAATCAGAGACTTGGCTTTGTGGACACTTTTCAGAGAACAAATTTGTTAGCATAAAAATAAAGCCAGAAAATGAAGAGCTGTTTAATCACGCAATTTGATTTTTTTGCCAGCATATTTCTTTTTCTCTGCAACCCACTGCTAAATTGTGCTTCCTAGATGTTTTTATAAAATCACTGAATCAAATCTAACTCTGATTACATCAGAGAAGGCCAGGTACCCTACACCATAACAGAGGGTATGAAATTTGACTTGTCTACTTAAAGATCACCAAAATCTGATAACAAGGTCAATTACGTCCCTGGGTGGGATTGAACCACCAACCTTTTGGTTAATAGCCGTACACACTAACTGATTGCGCCACAGAGACACTTTGCAAAAGTACATACTGACAAATGCTAATAAGCATTCATCTAAAACGTTTCCTAGAAAAACTTAAAAAAGTCAATAATCTGGAGAGTTTTTGTAAGATGTTTCTTCTATCAACCAACGAAGAAACACATTGGTACTTTCCCATGATGATTGAGTGCTTCAGGATCTCTTGCACTTACATGTGCAGCAGAGTACAGCAATGGAAGTATGCTGGGCCCATAACCCAGAGGTAGGCAGATTGAAACTATCCTCTGCTATATGCATTGTTTTGTTTGTTAATTAAAGTAATCCAAAACTGGGATTGATATTTTGGCTCTTTTATTTTTACTTAAAGTACAATAACTTTTACCATTTTAATTTGTTTTAATAGTATATTGACAGTATTGTTTTCTTTCAAAAATCCACTTAATTTTCTTTACCCTATTATTAAAATGGTAATTGACAAAAACAAACTACATTGTCACCAGAAGAGCAATACAAAATGTACAAGTGATATATTAAAATCATCTTTCCAGCTTGAATTTCAATGATGCATTGGGGCAACGATTTTGTGAGAAACATCTTCACCCTTAAATAAAGATTTTCTTAATTCCTTACCTGTGTGCTAATTAGATATCACCTTGTTTTCACATTAAACAGACTTCCACATGAGAAAGCAGCAAGGATGCAGTGGCGTTAATGTTTCCTGGTGTCAACCTGTATTATTTCAGTAGACATTGAAATAAGGATGCATCTTGCTGCCTTTCCAATGAAGCAAGTTTAAATTAGTAATAGGTGAAAAACCATCCTTACAAAGGTGTTAATCAGAGACTTGGCTTTGTGGACACTTTTCAGAGAACAAATTTGTTAGCATAAAAATAAAGCCAGAAAATAAAGAGCTGTTTAATCACTCAATTGGATTTTTCTGCCAGCATTTTTTTTTTCTCTGCAACCCACTGCTAAATTGTGCTTCCTAGCTGTTTTTATAAAATCACTGAATCAAATCTAACTCTGATTACATCAGAGAAGGCCAGGTACCCTACACCATAACAGGGGGTTTGAAATTTTGACTTGTCTACTTAAAGATCACCAAAATCTGATAACAAGGTCAATTAGGTCCCTGGGTGGGATTGAACCACCAACCTTTTGGTTAATAGCCGTACATACTAACTGATTGCGCCACAGAGACACTTTGCAAATGTACATACTGACAAAGGCTAATAAGCATTCATCTAAAACGTTTCCTAGCAAAACTTTAAAAAGTCAATAATCTGGAGAGTTTTTGTAAGATGTTTCTTCCATCAACCAACGAAGAAACACATTGGTACTTTCCCATGATGAGTGAGTGCTTCAGGATCTCTTGCACTTACATGTGCAGCAGAGTACAGCAATGGAAGCATGCTGGGCCCATAACCCAGAGGTAGGCAGATTGAAACTATCCTCTGCTATATGCATTTTTTTTTGTTAATTAAAGTAATCCAAAACTGGGATTGATATTTTGGCTCTTTTATTTTTACTTGAAGTACAACAACTTTTACCATTTTAATTTGTTTTAATAGTATATTGACAGTATTGTTTTCTTTCAAAAATCCACTTCATTTTCTTTACCCTATTATTAAAATGGTAATTGACAAAAACAAACTACATTGTCACCAGAAGAGCAATACAAAATGTACAAGTGATATATTAAAATCATATTTCCAGCTTGAATTTCAATGATGCATTGGGGCAACGATTTTGTGAGAAACATCTTCACCCTTAAATAAAGATTTTCTTAATTCCTTACCTGTGTGCTAATTAGATATCACCTTGTTTTCATATTAAACAGACTTCCACATGAGAAAGCAGCAAGGATGCAGTGGCGTTAATGTTTCCTGGTGTCAACTTGTATTATTTCAGTAGACATTGAAATGAGGATGCATCTTGCTGCCTTTCCAATGAAGCAAGTTTAAATTAGTAATAGGTGAAAAACCATCCTTACAAAGGTGTTAATCAGAGACTTGGCTTTGTGGACACTTTTCAGAGAACAAATTTGTTAGCATAAAAATAAAGCCAGAAAATGAAGAGCTGTTAAATCACTCAATTGGATTTTTCTGCCAGCATATTTTTTTTCTCTGCAACCCACTGCTAAATTGTGCTTCCTAGCTGTTTTTATAAAATCACTGAATCAAATCTAACTCTGATTACATCAGAGAAGGCCAGGTACCCTACACCGTAACAGGGGGTTTGAAATTTTGACTTGTCTACTTAAAGATCACCAAAATCTGATAACAAGGGAAATTAGGTCCCTGGGTGGGATTGAACCACCAACCTTATGGTTAATAGCCGTACATACTAACTGATTGCGCCACAGAGACACTTTGCAAAAGTCCATACTGACAAAGGCTAATAAGCATTCATCTAAAATGTTTCCTAGAAAAACTTTAAAAAGTCAATAATCTGGAGAGTTTTTGTAAGATGTTTCTTCCATCAACCAACGAAGAAACACATTGGTACTTTCCCATGATGAGTGAGTGCTTCAGGATCTCTTGCACTCACATGTGCAGCAGAGTACTGCAATGGAAGCATGCTGGGCCCATAACACAGAGGCAGGCAGATTGAAACTATCCTCTGCTATATGCATTTTTTTTTGTTAATTAAAGTAATCCAAAACTGGGATTGATATTTTGTCTCTTTTATTTTTACTTAAAGTACAATAACTTTTACCATTTTAATTTGTTTTAATAGTATATTGACAGTATTGTTTTCTTTCAAAAATCCACTTCATTTTCTTTACCCTATTATTAAAATGGTAATTGACAAAAACAACCTACATTGTCACCAGAAGAGCAATACAAAATGTACAAGTGATATATTAAAATCATCTTTCCAGCTTGAATTTCAATGATGCATTGGGTCAACAATTTTGTGAGAAACATCTTCACCCTTAAATAAAGATTTTCTTAATTCCTTACCTGTGTGCTAATTAGATATCACCTTGTTTTCACATTAAACAGACTTCCACATGAGAAAGCAGCAAGGATGCAGTGGCGTTAATGTTTCCTGGTGTCAACCTGTATTATTTCAGTAGACATTGAAATGAGGATACATCTTGCTGCCTTTCCAATGAAGCAAGTTTAATTTAGTAATAGGTGAAAAACCATCCCTACAAAGGTGTTAATCAGAGACTTGGCTTTGTGGACACTTTTCAGAGAACAAATTTGTTAGCATAAAAATAAAGCCAGAAAATGAAGAGCTGTTTAATCACTCGATTGGATTTTTCTGCCAGCATATTTTTTTTCTCTGCAACCCACTGCTAAATTGTGCTTCCTAGCTGTTTTTTATAAAATCACTGAATCAAATCTAACTCTGATTACATCAGAGAAGGCCATGTACCCTACACCATAAGAGGGGGTTTGAAATTTTGACTTGTCTACTTAAATATCACCAAAATCTGATCACAAGTTTAATTACATCCCTGGGTGGGATTGAACCACCAACCTTTTGATTAATAGCCGAACACACTAACCGATTGCGCCACAGAGACACTTTGCAAAAAGTGCATACTGACAAAGGCTAATAAGCATACATCTAGAACGTTTCCTAGAAAAACATTAAAAAATCAATAATCTGGAGAGTTTTTGTAAGATGCTTCTTCCATCAACCAACGAATAAACACATTGGTACTTTCCCATGATGAGTGAGTGCTTCAGGATCTCTTGCACTTACATGTGCAGCAGAGTACTGCAATGGAAGCATGCTGGACCCATAACCCAGAGGTAGGCAGATTGAAACTATCCTTTGCTATATGCATTTTTTTTGTTAATTTAAGTAATCAAAACTGGGATTGATATTTTTGCTCTTTTATTTTTACTTAAAGTACAATAACTTTTACCATTTTAATTTGTTTTAATAGTATATTGACAGTATTGTTTTCTTTCAAAAATCCACTTAATTTTCTTTACCCTGTTATTAAAATGGTAATTGACAAAAAAAAACTACATTGTCACCAGAAGAGCAATACAAAATGTACAAGTGATATATTAAAATCATCTTTCCAGCTTGAATTTCAATGATGCATTGGGGCAACAATTTTGTGAGAAACATCTTCACCCTTAAATAAAGATTTTCGTAATTCCTTACCTGTGTGCTAATTAGATATCACCTTGTTTTCACATTAAACAGACTTTCACATGAGAAAGCAGCAAGGATGCAGTGGCGTTAATGTTTCCTGGTGTCAACCTGTATTATTTCAGTAGACATTGAAATGAGGATGCATCTTGCTGCCTTTCCAATGAAGCAAGTTTAATTTAGTAATAGGTGAAAAACCATCCCTACAAAGGTGTTAATCAGAGACTTGGCTTTGTGGACACTTTTCAGAGAACAAATTTGTTAGCATAAAAATAAAGCAAGAAAATTAAGAGCTGTTTAATCACGCAATTTGATTTTTTTGCCAGCATATTTCTTTTTCTCTGCAACCCACTGCTAAATTTTGCTTCCTAGATGTTTTTATAAAATCACTGAATCAAATCTAACTCTGATTACATCAGAGAAGGCCAGGTACCCTACACCATAACAGGGGGTATGAAATTTGACTTGTCTACTTAAAGATCACCAAAATCTGATAACAAGGTCAATTACGTCCCTGGGTGGGATTGAACCACCAACCTTTTGGTTAATAGCCGTACACACTAACTGATTGCGCCACAGAGACACTTTGCAAAAGTACATACTGACAAAGGCTAATAAGCATTCATCTAAAACGTTTCCTAGCAAAACTTTAAAAAGTCAATAATCTGGAGAGTTTTTGTAAGATGTTTCTTCCATCAACCAACGAAGAAACACATTGGTACTTTCCCATGATGAGTGAGTGCTTCAGGATCTCTTGCACTTACATGTGCAGCAGAGTACTGCAATGGAAGCATGCTGGGCCCATAACCCAGAGGTAGGCAGATTGAAACTATCCTCTGCTATATGCATTTTTTTTTGTTAATTAAAGTAATCCAAAACTGGGATTGATATTTTGTCTCTTTTTTTTTTACTTAAAGTACAATAACTTTTACCATTTTAATTTGTTTTAATAGTATATTGACAGTATTGTTTTCTTTCAAAAATCCACTTAATTTTCTTTACCCTATTATTAAAATGGTAATTGACAAAAACAAACTACATTGTCACCAGAAGAGCAATACAAAATGTACAAGTGATATATTAAATTCATCTTTCCAGCTTGAATTTCAATGATGCATTGGGTCAACAATTTTGTGAGAAACATCTTCACCCTTAAATAAAGATTTTCTTAATTCCTTACCTGTGTGCTAATTAGATATCACCTTGTTTTCACATTAAACAGACTTCCACATGAGAAAGCAGCAAGGATGCAGTGGCGTTAAAGTTTCCTGGTGTCAACTTGTATTATTTCAGTAGACATTGAAATGAGGATGCATCTTGCTGCCTTTCCAATGAAGCAAGTTTAATTTAGTAATAGGTGAAAAACCATCCTTACAAAGGTGTTAATCAGAGACTTGGCTTTGTGGACACTTTTCAGAGAACAAATTTGTTAGCATAAAAATAAAGCCAGAAAATGAAGAGCTGTTTAATCACTCAATTGGATTTTTCTGCCAGCATATTTTTTTTCTCTGCAACCCACTGCTAAATTGTGCTTCCTAGCTGTTTTTTATAAAATCACTGAATCAAATCTAACTCTGATTACATCAGAGAAGGCCAGGTACCCTACACAATAAGAGGGGGTTTGAAATTTTGACTTGTCTACTTAAATATCACCAAAATCTGATCACAAGGTCAATTACGTCCCTGGGTGGGATTGAACCACCAACCTTTTGGTTAATAGCCGAACACACTAACCGATTGCGCCACAGAGACACTTTGCAAAAAGTACATACTGACAAAGGCTAATAAGCATACATCTAGAACGTTTCCTAGAAAAACATTAAAAAATCAATAATCTGGAGAGTTTTTGTAAGATGTTTCTTCCATCAACCAACGAATAAACACATTGGTACTTTCCCATGATGAGTGAGTGCTTCAGGATCTCTTGCACTTACATGTGCAACAGAGTACTGCAATGGAAGCATGCTGGACCCATAACCCAGAGGTAGGCAGATTGAAACTATCCTTTGCTATATGCATTTTTTTTTGTTAATTTAAGTAATCAAAACTGGGATTGATATTTTTACTCTTTTATTTTTACTTAAAGTACAATAACTTTTACCATTTTAATTTGTTTTAATAGTATATTGACAGTATAGTTTTCTTTCAAAAATCCACTTAATTTTCTTTACCCTATTATTAAAATGGTAATTGACAAAAAAAACTACATTGTCACCAGAAGAGAAATACAAAATGTACAAGTGATATATTAAAATCATCTTTCCAGCTTGAATTTCAATGATCCATTGGGGCAACAATTTTGTGAGAAACATCTTCACCCTTAAATAAAGATTTTCGTAATTCCTTACCTGTGTGCTAATTAGATATCACCTTGTTTTCACATTAAACAGACTTCCACATGAGAAAGCAGCAAGGATGCAGTGGCGTTAATGTTTCCTGGTGTCAACTTGTATTATTTCAGTAGACATTGAAATGAGGATGCATCTTGCTGCCTTTCCAATGAAGCAAGTTTAATTTAGTAATAGGTGAAAAACCATCCTTACAAAGGTGTTAATCAGAGACTTGGCTTTGTGGACACTTTTCAGAGAACAAATTTGTTAGCATAAAAATAAAGCCAGAAAATGAAGAGCTGTTTAATCACTCAATTGGATTTTTCTGCCAGCATATTTTTTTTCTCTGCAAACCACTGCTAAATTGTGCTTCCTAGCTGTTTTTATAAAATCAATGAATCAAATCTAACTCTGATTACATCAGAGAAGGCCAGGTTCCCTACACCATAAGAGGGGGTTTGAAATTTTGACTTGTCTACTTAAAGATCACCAAAATCTGATAACAAGGTCAATTACATCCCTGGGTGGGATTGAACCACCAACCTTTTAGTTAATAGCCGTACACACTAACTGATTGCGCCACAGAGACACTTTGCGAAAGTGCATACTGACAAAGGCTAATAAGCATTCATCTAAAACGTTTCCTAGAAAAACTTTAAAAAGTCAATAATCTGGAGAGTTTTTGTAAGATGTTTCTTCCATCAACCAACGAAGAAACACATTGGTACTTTCCCATGATGAGTGAGTGCTTCAGGATCTCTTGCACTTACATGTGCAGCAGAGTAAACATAGAAACATAGAATTTGACGGCAGATAAGAACCACTTGGCCCATCTAGTCTGCCCCTTTTTTATTTTATCCTTTAGGCAATCTCAACCCTTTTTTTAACCTTGATTCTTTGTAAGGATATTCTGTCCCAAGCATGTTTAAATTGCCCTACAGTCTTAGCCTCTACCACCTCTGATGGGAGGCTATTCCACTTATCCACTACCCTTTCTGTGAAGTAATTTTTCCTTAAATTTCCCCTGAACCTCCCCCCCTCCAGTCTCAATGTATGCCCTCGAGTTCTAATGCTTCTTTTCCTTTGAAGAATGTTTCCCTCCTGAACTTTGTTAAGACCCTTTATATATTTGAAAGTTTCTATCATGTCTCCCCTTTCCCTTCTCTCCTCCAAACTATACATGTTAAGATCTTTTAGCCTTTCCGGGTAAGTTTTGTGATGTAGGCCATGCACCATTTTAGTTGCCCTTCTTTGTACACTCTCTAATGTATTTATATCCTTCTGGAGATAGGGTCTCCAGAACTGGACACAGTATTCCAGATGGGGCCTTACCAATGACCGATACAGTGGCATTATCACTTCTTTTTTCCTGCTACTGATTCCTCTCCCTATGCAACCAAGCATCTGACTTGCCTTTCTCATTGCTTTGTTGCATTGCTTTCCTGCCTTCAAGTCACTTGAAATAGTGACTCCTAAATCTCTTTCCTCCTCAGTAGTTTCCATTATAGTACCCTTGATACTATACTTAGCCTTTGGGTTTTTGAGACCCAAGTGCATGATTTTGCATTTTTTAGCATTAAACTGTAGTTGCCACGTTCTTGACCATTTCTCAAGCCTACCTAGGTCATCAATCATTTGTTTGACCGCTCCCGGTGTGTGTACCCTGTTGCATATCTTTGTATCATCTGCAAAAAGGCATATCTTCCCTTCAATACCATCTGCAATGTCACCAACAAAGATATTAAAGAGAACTGGACCAAGTACAGATCCCAGGGGTACTCCACTGGTAACATTTCCCTCCATAGATTGCACTCCATTAACTACAACTGTCTGTTTCCTATCCTGCAACCAGGTTCTTATCCATTTCACTAATTTATAATCCACCCCCAGGCTTTCAAGTTTATTTAGCAGTCTGTGATGTGGGACAGTGTCAAATGCCTTACTAAAGTCGAGATATGCTACATCTACAGCTCCCCCTTGATCTATTATTTTCATCACAGAGTCAAAAAAAGTCAATAAGATTTGTTTGGCATGATCTCCCACCAGTAAATCCATGCTGTTTTGGATCCTGTAAGTTGTTTGATTTAAGATATTCCACTACTCTTTCTTTTAATAGTTTTTCCATTACTTTCCCTACTACTGATGTAAGGCTTACTGGTCTGTAGTTACTTGCTTCTTCCTTGCTTCCACTTTTGTGCAGTGGAACTACATTTGCTCTTTTCCAGTCCTCTGGAATATCACCTGTATTTAGTGACTGGTTAAATAATTCTTTTAAAGGTGTAACCAGGACATCTTTTAGCTCTTTGAGTATCCTTGGGTGTATTCCATCTGGTCCCATTGATTTATCCACTTTTAGTTTTGAAAGTTCTGTTAGGACCTTCTCCTCTGTAAATGTATTTTCATCTACCTTATTTTTATGAATGTCCTTGCAATTTAACTGTGGCCCCATCCCTTCTTCTGTAGTAAATACTGAGCAAAAATAATTATTTAGGTGATCTGCTATTGCCTTGTCTCCCTCCACCAAATGCCCACTCTCTGTCTTAAGTCTTATTATTCCTCCATTTGATTTTCTCCTTTCACTTATATACTTAAAAAAAGTTTTGCCCCCTTTATCTACTGACTGGGCCATTTTCTCCTCAGCTTCTGCCTTTGCACGTCTGATCACTTTCTTAGCATCCTTCCGTCTGTCCAGATACTTCTCTTTGTCGTTATTATTTTGAGTCTGTTTGTATTTCCTAAAAGCCATCTTTTTTGCTTTCACACTAGTTGATACTACTTTTGTGAACCACACTGGCTTCCTTTTCCTGGTGCTTTTCCTAACCATTTTGATACAAAGGTCTGTTACACTTAGTAATGCACTTTTAATTTTTTTCCACCTCTCCTGCACCCCTTCCAAGTTCCTCCAGTCTGCCAATGAATCACTTAAACATCTCCCCATTTTTGCAAAGTCTGCATTTCTAAAATCCAACACCTTTGTTTTTGTGTGAGAGGAGTTGGATCCTGTCTTTATACTAAACCATACTGCTTGATGATCACTGGATCCCAGGTGCTCACCCACATATATATCAGATATTCTATCACCATTTGTAAGAATTAGATCTAATATTGAGTCTTTGCGAGTGGGCTCCCTCACCAATTGCTTGAGAGATGCTCCCTGTAAGGAATGTAGAAATTTGCCACTTGTAGCTGAACTTGCAAAAGACCCCTCCCAATTTACATCAGGTAAATTAAAGTCTCCCATGATTATGACTTCTCCCTTAAAAGCCATTTTAGAGATGTCCAACAATAGGTTCCTGTCCAAATCCTGCCCCTGGCCTGGTGATCTATAGATCACCCCAATGCGAATAATGTCATTCTTCCCAGTTTCTATGGTGACCCAAAGGGCCTCAGTTTTGGCTTCAATATTTTGTATTAAAGTGGCATTTATGCTTTTTTTCACATACATTGCTACCCCTCCTCCTATTCTTCCTATTCTATCTTTCCTAAATAAATTGTATCCTGGTATAGTTAAGTCCCAGTCATGATTCTCATTGCACCAAGACTCTGTAATAGCCACAAAATCCAGGTTATCCCTTGTCATTATCGCAATTAGCTCTGGAATTTTGTCTCCTAAGCTCCTAGCATTTGCAGACATAGCTTTAAAAAATGTTTCTGTGCATTTGTTAGTAGTAGCCATGTCCAGAGCGTACAAAATAAATGACAAGTTTAAAGTTGAAATTACCTGTTTGGGGATGTTGCTCAGTATTTGTTTTCTTTTACTAATCAGTAATCATACTCTGTCCTTTACACCACGACTATACCTTACTAAATATAAAGACATAGTACACCTGACCACAATGGGTTAATGTTCAAAAGAGGTAATCACCAGTTAGTATGCAATACTAAACTGTTTCACTGAGCAACTTCCCCACACATGCAATGACATTTTCAAGAAATCATTACATAAAGAAACATACATAAGTTTGCATAAGAGAGAACTGTAGTGAGCAGATTGGGGATGCCTTTTCCTAGGTTTTGTAAAAACGGATGATATGCATAAGATGAATTACATACTTTTGAGCATTAAGGCAGTCCTTTTGTGGTAGTGTTGGTGTGTTGATGTTTTCCTTCTGGTTTTCTTCGGTTTAACGCAGGTATAACGCTATTTTTATAATAACACTTTTATGTCAGCACTTCTATGAAAGCACTGCCAGCCGACGTCTATCCAGCCGTATACAGCAATGGAAGCATGCTGGGCTCATAACCCAGAGGTAGGCAGATTGAAACTATCCTCTGCTGTATGCATTTTTTTTTTAATTAAAGTAATCCAAAACTGGGATTGATATTTTGGCTCTTTTATTTTTACTTAAAGTACAATAACTTTTACCATTTTAATTTGTTTTAATAGTATATTGACAGTATTGTTTTCTTTCAAAAATCCACTTAATTTTCTTTACCCTATTATTAAAATGGTAATTGACAAAAGCAAACTACATTGCCACCAGAAGAGCAATACAAAATGTACAAGTGATATATTAAAATCATCTTTCCAGCTTGAATTTCAATGATGCATTGGGGCAACGATTTTGTGAGAAACATCTTTACCCTTAAATAAAGATTTTCTTAATTCCTTACCTGTGTGCTAATTAGATATCACCTTGTTTTCGCATTAAACAGACTTCCACATGAGAAAGCAGCAAGGATGCAGTGGCGTTAATGTTTCCTGGTGTCAACTTGTATTATTTCAGTAGACATTGAAATGAGGATGCATCTTGCTGCCTTTCCAATGAAGCAAGTTTAATTTAGTAATAGGTGAAAAACCATCCCTACAAAGGTGTTAATCAGAGACTTGGCTTTGTGGACACTTTTCAGAGAACAAATTTGTTAGCATAAAAATAAAGCCAGAAAATGAAGAGCTGTTTAATCACTCAATTGGATTTTTTTTGCCAGCATATTTTTTTTCTCTGCAACCCACTGCTAAATTGTGCTTCCTAGCTGTTTTTTATAAAATCACTGAATCAAATCTAACTCTGATTACATCAGAGAAGGCCAGGTACCCTACACAATAAGAGGGGGTTTGAAATTTTGACTTGTCTACTTAAATATCACCAAAATCTGATCACAAGGTCAATTACGTTCCTGGCTGGGATTGAACCACCAACCTTTTGGTTAATAGCCTTACACACTAACCAATTGCACCACAGAGACACTTTGCAAAAAGTATATACTGACAAAGGCTAATAAGCATTCATCAAGAACGTTTCCTAGAAAAACTTTAAAAAGTCAATAACCTGGAGAGTTTTTGTAAGATGTTTCTTCCATCAACCAATGAAGAAACACATTGGTACTTTCCCATGATGAGTGAGTGCTTCAGGATCTCTTGCACTTACATATGCAGCAGAGTACTGCAATGGAAGCATGCTGGGCCCATAACCCAGAGGTAGGCAGATTGAAACTATCCTTTGCTATATGCATTTTTTTTGTTAATTAAAGTAATCCAAAACTGGGATTGATATTTTGGCTCTTTTATTTTTACTTAAAGTACAATAACTTTTACCATTTTAATTTGTTTTGATAGTATATTGACAGTATTGTTTTCTTTAAAAAATCCACTTAATTTTCTTTACCCTATTATTAAAATGGTAATTGACAAAAACAAACTACATTGTCACCAGAAGAGCAATACAAAATGTACAAGTGATATATTAAAATCATCTTTCCAGCTTGAATTTCAATGATGCATTGGGGCAACGATTTTGTGAGAAACATCTTCACCCTTAAATAAAGATTTTCTTAATTCCTTACCTGTGTGCTAATTAGATATCACCTTGTTTTCACATTAAACAGACTTCCACATGAGAAAGCAGCAAGGATGCAGTGGCGTTAATGTTTCCTGGTGTCAACCTGTATTATTTCAGTAGACATTGAAATGAGGATGCATCTTGCTGCCTTTCCAATGAAGCAAGTTTAATTTAGTAATAGGTGAAAAACCATCCCTACAAAGGTGTTAATCAGAGACTTGGCTTTGTGGACACTTTTCAGAGAACAAATTTGTTAGCATAAAAATAAAGCCAGAAAATGAAGAGCTGTTTAATCACTCAATTGTATTTTTTTGCCAGCATATTTTTTTTATCTGCAACCCACTGCTAAATTGTGCTTCCTAGCTGTTTTTTATAAAATCACTGAATCAAATCTAACTCTGATTACATCAGAGAAGGCCAGGTACCCTACACAATAAGAGGGGGTTTGAAATTTTGACTTGTCTACTTAAATATCACCAAAATCTGATCACAAGGTCAATTACATTCCTGGGTGGGATTGAACCACCAACCTTTTGGTTAATAGCCTTACACACTAACCAATTGCGCCACAGAGACACTTTGCAAAAGTACATACTGACAAATGCTAATAAGCATTCATCTAAAACGTTTCCTAGAAAAACTTAAAAAAGTCAATAATCTGGAGAGTTTTTGTAAGATGTTTCTTCTATCAACCAACGAAGAAACACATTGGTACTTTCCCATGATGAGTGAGTGCTTCAGGATCTCTTGCACTTACATGTGCAGCAGAGTACAGCAATGGAAGCATGCTGGGCCCATAACCCAGAGGTAGGCAGATTGAAACTATCCTCTGCTATATGCATTTTTTTGTTTGTTAATTAAAGTAATCCAAAACTGGGATTGATATTTTGGCTCTTTTATTTTTACTTAAAGTACAATAACTTTTACCATTTTAATTTGTTTTAATAGTATATTGACAGTATTGTTTTCTTTCAAAATTCCACTTAATTTTCTTTACCCTATTATTAAAATGGTAATTGACAAAAGCAAACTACATTGTCACCAGAAGAGCAATACAAAATGTACAAGTGATATATTAAAATCATCTTTCCAGCTTGAATTTCAATGATGCATTGGGGCAACGATTTTGTGAGAAACATCTTTACCCTTAAATAAAGATTTTCTTAATTCCTTACCTGTGTGCTAATTAGATATCACCTTGTTTTCGCATTAAACAGACTTCCACATGAGAAAGCAGCAAGGATGCAGTGGCGTTAATGTTTCCTGGTGTCAACTTGTATTATTTCAGTAGACATTGAAATGAGGATGCATCTTGCTGCCTTTCCAATGAAGCAAGTTTAATTTAGTAATAGGTGAAAAACCATCCCTACAAAGGTGTTAATCAGAGACTTGGCTTTGTGGACACTTTTCAGAGAACAAATTTGTTAGCATAAAAATAAAGCCAGAAAATGAAGAGCTGTTTAATCACTCAATTGGATTTTTTTTGCCAGCATATTTTTTTTCTCTGCAACCCACTGCTAAATTGTGCTTCCTAGCTGTTTTTTATAAAATCACTGAATCAAATCTAACTCTGATTACATCAGAGAAGGCCAGGTACCCTACACAATAAGAGGGGGTTTGAAATTTTGACTTGTCTACTTAAATATCACCAAAATCTGATCACAAGGTCAATTACGTTCCTGGGTGGGATTGAACCACCAACCTTTTGGTTAATAGCCTTACACACTAACCAATTGCACCACAGAGACACTTTGCAAAAAGTATATACTGACAAAGGCTAATAAGCATTCATCAAGAACGTTTCCTAGAAAAACTTTAAAAAGTCAATAATCTGGAGAGTTTTTGTAAGATGTTTCTTCCATCAACCAATGAAGAAACACATTGGTACTTTCCCATGATGAGTGAGTGCTTCAGGATCTCTTGCACTTACATGTGCAGCAGAGTACTGCAATGGAAGCATGCTGGACCCATAACCCAGAGGTAGGCAGATTGAAACTCAAAGTTATTAAAAATATTGTATTAAATGAACTTCAGAGTGACTGTGTGTATAAGGTGTATAAGATACATTATTAGGTAGACACTGAGTGATGTGGGGAGTATAAGAAAACCTTGACATAGTGTTAAGTAGGTAAATAGGTTGAAGTAGTGGAAGTTGGAGAGGAGACTGTAAGGCAATCCGAGCAGAAGAATTGCAGAAATGCAGGTGAGAAAAGCAGTGTAGGCTCAAGGGGTGTAGATTTAGTATGAAATGAGTCAAAAGCGTAGATAAGGTGGGTGCAGAAATGTATTTGGAGTGTAAGAAATGAAAGGATTGTGAGAGGTTTAAGAAGCAATGGTAATTATTAGAGATGAGCGGGTTCGGTTTCTTTGAATCCGAACCCGCACGAACTTCACTTTTTTTTCCACGAGTCCGAGCGACTCGGATCTTCCCGCCTTGCTCGGTTAACCCGAGCGCGCCCGAACGTCATCATGACGCTGTCGGATTCTCGCGAGGCTCGGATTCTATCGCGAGACTCGGATTCTATATAAGGAGCCGCGCGTCGCCGCCATTTTCACTCGTGCATTGAGATTGATAGGGAGAGGACGTGTCTGGCGTCCTCTCCATTAGAATAGAGATAGATAGATTAGATAGAGAGAGATTGTGCAGAGTCGCAGACAGAGTTAGTTTACCACAGTCAGTGACCAGTGCAGTTGCTAGTTAACTTTTATTTAATATAATATATCCGTTCACTTCTCTCTGCTATATCCGTTCTCTGCCTGAAAAAAAAAACGATACACAGCACAGTCAGTCACACAGTGTGACTCAGTCTGTGTGCACTCAGCTCAGCCCAGTGTGCTGCACAGTCATCAATGTATAAATTAAAAGCTTATAATTAATTGTGGGGGAGACTGGGGAGCACTGCAGGTTGTTAGCAGGAGCCAGGAGTACAATTATATTAATTAACAGTGCACACTTTTGCTGCAGGAGTGGTGACCAGTGCCTGACCACCAGTATAGTATTGTTGTATACTACTAATATCTCTTTAAATATCAACCAGTCTATATTAGCAGCAGACACAGTACAGTGCGGTAGTTCACGGCTGTGGCTACCTCTGTGTCGGCACACGGCAGGCAGTCCGTCCGACCAGAATTGTATTATTTATTATTATATACCTACCACCTAACCGTGGTTTTTTTTTCATTCTTTATACCGTCATAGTGTCATCCTAATTGTTACGAGTATACTACTATCTCTTTATCAACCAGTGTACAGTGCGGTAGTTCACGGCTGTGGCTACCTCTGTGTCGGCACACGGCAGGCAGTCCGTCCGACCAGAATTGTATTATTTATTATTATATACCTACCACCTAACCGTGGTTTTTTTTTCATTCTTTATACCGACATAGTGTCATCCTAATTGTTACGAGTATACTACTATCTCTTTATCAACCAGTGTACAGTGCGGTAGTTCACGGCTGTGGCTACCTCTGTGTCGGCACACGGCAGGCAGTCCGTCCGACCAGAATTGTATTATTTATTATTATATACCTACCACCTAACCGTGGTTTTTTTTTCATTCTTTATACCGTCATAGTGTCATCCTAATTGTTACGAGTATACTACTATCTCTTTATCAACCAGTGTACAGTGCGGTAGTTCACGGCTGTGGCTACCTCTGTGTCGGCACACGGCAGGCAGTCCGTCCGACCAGAATTGTATTATTTATTATTATATACCTACCACCTAACCGTGGTTTTTTTTTCATTCTTTATACCGTCATAGTGTCATCCTAATTGTTACGAGTATACTACTATCTCTTTATCAACCAGTGTACAGTGCGGTAGTTCACGGCTGTGGCTACCTCTGTGTCGGCACACGGCAGGCAGTCCGTCCGACCAGAATTGTATTATTTATTATTATATACCTACCACCTAACCGTGGTTTTTTTTTCATTCTTTATACCGTCATAGTGTCATCCTAATTGTTACGAGTATACTACTATCTCTTTATCAACCAGTGTACAGTGCGGTAGTTCACGGCTGTGGCTACCTCTGTGTCGGCAGTCGGCAGGCAGTCCGTCCATCCATAATTGTATTATTATTATAATATATACCACCTAACCGTGGTTTTTTTTTCATTCTTTATACCGTCATAGTGTCATACTAGTTGTTACGAGTATACTACTATCTCTTTATCAACCAGTGTACAGTGCGGTAGTTCACGGCTGTGGCTACCTCTGTGTCGGCAGTCGGCAGGCAGTCCGTCCATCCATAATTGTATTATTATTATAATATATACCACCTAACTGTGGTTTTTTTTGCATTCTTTATACCGTCGTCATAGTGTCATACTAGTTGTTACGAGTATACTACTATCTCTTTATCAACCAGTGTACAGTGCGGTAGTTCACGGCTGTGGCTACCTCTGTGTCGGCAGTCGGCAGGCAGTCCGTCCATCCATAATTGTATTATTATTATAATATATACCACCTAACCGTGGTTTTTTTTTCATTCTTTATACCGTCGTCATAGTGTCATACTAGTTGTTACGAGTATACTACTATCTCTTTATCAACCAGTGTACAGTGCGGTAGTTCACGGCTGTGGCTACCTCTGTGTCGGCAGTCGGCAGGCAGTCCGTCCATCCATAATTGTATTATTATTATAATATATACCACCTAACCGTGGTTTTTTTTTCATTCTTTATACCGTCGTCATAGTGTCATACTAGTTGTTACGAGTATACTACTATCTCTTTATCAACCAGTGTACAGTGCGGTAGTTCACGGCTGTGGCTACCTCTGTGTCGGCAGTCGGCAGGCAGTCCGTCCATCCATAATTGTATTATTATTATAATATATACCACCTAACCGTGGTTTTTTTTTCATTCTTTATACCGTCGTCATAGTGTCATACTAGTTGTTACGAGTATACTACTATCTCTTTATCAACCAGTGTACAGTGCGGTAGTTCACGGCTGTGGCTACCTCTGTGTCGGCAGTCGGCAGGCAGTCCGTCCATCCATAATTGTATTATTATTATAATATATACCACCTAACCGTGGTTTTTTTTTCATTCTTTATACCGTCGTCATAGTGTCATACTAGTTGTTACGAGTATACTACTATCTCTTTATCAACCAGTGTACAGTGCGGTAGTTCACGGCTGTGGCTACCTCTGTGTCGGCAGTCGGCAGGCAGTCCGTCCATCCATAATTGTATTATTATTATAATATATACCACCTAACCGTGGTTTTTTTTTCATTCTTTATACCGTCGTCATAGTGTCATACTAGTTGTTACGAGTATACTACTATCTCTTTATCAACCAGTGTACAGTGCGGTAGTTCACGGCTGTGGCTACCTCTGTGTCGGCAGTCGGCAGGCAGTCCGTCCATCCATAATTGTATTATTATTATAATATATACCACCTAACCGTGGTTTTTTTATACCACCTAACCGTGGCAGTCCGTCCATAATTGTATACTAGTATCCAATCCATCCATCTCCATTGTTTACCTGAGGTGCCTTTTAGTTCTGCCTATAAAATATGGAGAACAAAAAAGTTGAGGTTCCAAAATTAGGGAAAGATCAAGATCCACTTCCACCTCGTGCTGAAGCTGCTGCCACTAGTCATGGCCGAGACGATGAAATGCCAGCAACGTCGTCTGCCAAGGCCGATGCCCAATGTCATAGTACAGAGCATGTCAAATCCAAAACACCAAATATCAGAAAAAAAAGGACTCCAAAACCTAAAATAAAATTGTCGGAGGAGAAGCGTAAACTTGCCAATATGCCATTTACCACACGGAGTGGCAAGGAACGGCTGAGGCCCTGGCCTATGTTCATGGCTAGTGGTTCAGCTTCACATGAGGATGGAAGCACTCAGCCTCTCGCTAGAAAACTGAAAAGACTCAAGCTGGCAAAAGCACCGCAAAGAACTGTGCGTTCTTTGAAATCCCAAATCCACAAGGAGAGTCCAATTGTGTCGTTTGCGATGCCTGACCTTCCCAACACTGGACGTGAAGAGCATGCGCCTTCCACTATTTGCATGCCCCCTGCAAGTGCTGGAAGGTGCACCCGCAGTCCAGTTCCTGATAGTCAGATTGAAGATGTCAGTGTTGAAGTACACCAGGATGAGGAGGATATGGGTGTTGCTGGCGCTGGGGAGGAAATTGACCAGGAGGATTCTGATGGTGAGGTGGTTTGTTTAAGTCAGGCACCCGGGGAGACACCTGTTGTCCGTGGGAGGAATATGGCCGTTGACATGCCAGGTGAAAATACCAAAAAAATCAGCTCTTCGGTGTGGAGGTATTTCACCAGAAATGCGGACAACAGGTGTCAAGCCGTGTGTTCCCTTTGTCAAGCTGTAATAAGTAGGGGTAAGGACGTTAACCACCTCGGAACATCCTCCCTTATACGTCACCTGCAGCGCATTCATAATAAGTCAGTGACAAGTTCAAAAACTTTGGGTGACAGCGGAAGCAGTCCACTGACCAGTAAATCCCTTCCTCTTGTAACCAAGCTCACGCAAACCACCCCACCAACTCCCTCAGTGTCAATTTCCTCCTTCCCCAGGAATGCCAATAGTCCTGCAGGCCATGTCACTGGCAAGTCTGACGAGTCCTCTCCTGCCTGGGATTCCTCCGATGCATCCTTGCGTGTAACGCCTACTGCTGCTGGCGCTGCTGTTGTTGCCGCTGGGAGTCGATGGTCATCCCAGAGGGGAAGTCGTAAGCCCACTTGTACTACTTCCAGTAAGCAATTGACTGTTCAACAGTCCTTTGCGAGGAAGATGAAATATCACAGCAGTCATCCTACTGCAAAGCGGATAACTGAGTCCTTGACAACTATGTTGGTGTTAGACGTGCGTCCGGTATCCGCCGTTAGTTCACAGGGAACTAGACAATTTATTGAGGCAGTGTGCCCCCGTTACCAAATACCATCTAGGTTCCACTTCTCTAGGCAGGCGATACCGAGAATGTACACGGACGTCAGAAAAAGACTCACCAGTGTCCTAAAAAATGCAGTTGTACCCAATGTCCACTTAACCACGGACATGTGGACAAGTGGAGCAGGGCAGGGTCAGGACTATATGACTGTGACAGCCCACTGGGTAGATGTATGGACTCCCGCCGCAAGAACAGCAGCGGCGGCACCAGTAGCAGCATCTCGCAAACGCCAACTCTTTCCTAGGCAGGCTACGCTTTGTATCACCGCTTTCCAGAATACGCACACAGCTGAAAACCTCTTACGGCAACTGAGGAAGATCATCGCGGAATGGCTTACCCCAATTGGACTCTCCTGTGGATTTGTGGCATCGGACAACGCCAGCAATATTGTGTGTGCATTAAATATGGGCAAATTCCAGCACGTCCCATGTTTTGCACATACCTTGAATTTGGTGGTGCAGAATTTTTTAAAAAACGACAGGGGCGTGCAAGAGATGCTGTCGGTGGCCAGAAAAATTGCGGGACACTTTCGGCGTACAGGCACCACGTACAGAAGACTGGAGCACCACCAAAAACTACTGAACCTGCCCTGCCATCATCTGAAGCAAGAAGTGGTAACGAGGTGGAATTCAACCCTCTATATGCTTCAGAGGTTGGAGGAGCAGCAAAAGGCCATTCAAGCCTATACAATTGAGCACGATATAGGAGATGGAATGCACCTGTCTCAAGTGCAGTGGAGAATGATTTCAACGTTGTGCAAGGTTCTGATGCCCTTTGAACTTGCCACACGTGAAGTCAGTTCAGACACTGCCAGCCTGAGTCAGGTCATTCCCCTCATCAGGCTTTTGCAGAAGAAGCTGGAGGCATTGAAGAAGGAGCTAACACGGAGCGATTCCGCTAGGCATGTGGGACTTGTGGATGCAGCCCTTAATTCGCTTAACAAGGATTCACGGGTGGTCAATCTGTTGAAATCAGAGCACTACATTTTGGCCACCGTGCTCGATCCTAGATTTAAAGCCTACCTTGGATCTCTCTTTCCGGCAGACACAGGTCTGCTGGGGTTGAAAGACCTGCTGGTGACAAAATTGTCAAGTCAAGCGGAACGCGACCTGTCAACATCTCCTCCTTCACATTCTCCCGCAACTGGGGGTGCGAGGAAAAGGCTCAGAATTCCGAGCCCACCCGCTGGCGGTGATGCAGGGCAGTCTGGAGCGACTGCTGATGCTGACATCTGGTCCGGACTGAAGGACCTGACAACGATTACGGACATGTCGTCTACTGTCACTGCATATGATTCTCTCAACATTGATAGAATGGTGGAGGATTATATGAGTGACCGCATCCAAGTAGGCACGTCACACAGTCCGTACTTATACTGGCAGGAAAAAGAGGCAATTTGGAGGCCCTTGCACAAACTGGCTTTATTCTACCTAAGTTGCCCTCCCACAAGTGTGTACTCCGAAAGAGTGTTTAGTGCCGCCGCTCACCTTGTCAGCAATCGGCGTACGAGGTTACATCCAGAAAATGTGGAGAAGATGATGTTCATTAAAATGAATTATAATCAATTCCTCCGCGGAGACATTGACCAGCAGCAATTGCCTCCACAAAGTACACAGGGAGCTGAGATGGTGGATTCCAGTGGGGACGAATTGATAATCTGTGAGGAGGGGGATGTACACGGTGATATATCGGAGGGTGAAGATGAGGTGGACATCTTGCCTCTGTAGAGCCAGTTTGTGCAAGGAGAGATTAATTGCTTCTTTTTTGGGGGGGGTCCAAACCAACCCGTCATATCAGTCACAGTCGTGTGGCAGACCCTGTCACTGAAATGATGGGTTGGTTAAAGTGTGCATGTCCTGTTTTGTTTATACAACATAAGGGTGGGTGGGAGGGCCCAAGGATAATTCCATCTTGCACCTCTTTTTTCTTTTCTTTTTCTTTGCATCATGTGCTGATTGGGGAGGGTTTTTTGGAAGGGACATCCTGCGTGACACTGCAGTGCCACTCCTAGATGGGCCCGGTGTTTGTGTCGGCCACTAGGGTCGCTAATCTTACTCACACAGCTACCTCATTGCGCCTCTTTTTTTCTTTGCGTCATGTGCTGTTTGGGGAGGGTTTTTTGGAAGGGACATCCTGCGTGACACTGCAGTGCCACTCCTAGATGTGCCCGGTGTTTGTGTCGGCCACTAGGGTCGCTAATCTTACTCACACAGTCAGCTACCTCATTGCGCCTCTTTTTTTCTTTGCGTCATGTGCTGTTTGGGGAGGGTTTTTTGGAAGGGCCATCCTGCGTGACACTGCAGTGCCACTCCTAGATGGGCCCGGTGTTTGTGTCGGCCACTAGGGTCGCTTATCTTACTCACACAGCGACCTCGGTGCAAATTTTAGGACTAAAAATAATATTGTGAGGTGTGATGTGTTCTGAATAGGCTGAAAATGAGTGTAAATTATGTTTTTTGAGGTTAATAATACTTTGGGATCAAAATTACCCCCAAATTCTATGATTTAAGCTGTTTTTTAGGGTTTTTTTAAAAAAACACCCGAATCCAAAACACACCCGAATCCGACAAAAAAAATTCGGTGAGGTTTTGCAAAAACGCGGTCGAACCCAAAACACGGCCGCGGAACCGAACCCAAAACCAAAACACAAAACCCGAAAAATTTCCGGCGCTCATCTCTAGTAATTATGTTAGATGTTTTAAGTGTTTGCAGGTAAAATTGCATTGGTGCAGCTGTGCTTAAAAAACAAAATTACAATAATACAGATACAGGCATTTGTAGGTGAAATGGATGGTTTATGAAATGTCCAAGTAAGGTAGTTCTGTGCTATGTAATCAGATGCAACAATCAGGAGGTGAGTGATCTGAGGAGTAAGTGACTCACATTTGTTATTAGTTCTTCAGTTTTCTTTGTTTTGTTAGATTGGTGTGCTTCTGTTTTCCTTCTTTTTCACTTCAATTGAACGCTGATTGAACACTGCTGTTATGTGTCAATTTTATCACGCTTTGATAAAAATGCACGCTTAGATCAATAAATGCACAGCCAAATGGCTTTGCACAGCCTACACCATTGGACTTAAGTAGAAGACTATTACAAGTGAAACCAATAATTGAAATCTGTAACCACACCCCACCCCACCCCCTCAAATGCCAGGCAATAAATTACCTTAAAAACAACAACCAGGCATTCCACAAAGATTAAACTGGGTCTATATCATTCAAAACTTTAAAAAAGTACTTCAAAATCACATACTATGCAATAATGTTTCAATTTGCATTACCCAGCAGAATTAGCTTTGCATATATAGATATAGTGCAGCAGAATATATTGGTGGTTGTAGTCAATTGTAATTACCTGGAGGTGACAAGAAGAGAAGAAACGTCAATTCACAATCGATATCAGCTGAAGATAAATTAATGCTGATTGAACACTGCTGTTGTGTCAATTTTATCACGCTTTGATAAAAATGCATGCTTAGATCAATAAATGCACAGCCAAATGGCTTTGCACAGCCTACACCATTGGACTTAAGTAGAAGACTATTACAAGTGAAACCAATAATTGAAATCTGTAACCACACCCCACCCCCTCAAATGCCAGGCAATAAATTACCTTAAAAACAACAACCAGGCATTCCACAAAGATTAAACTGGGTCTATATCATTCAAAACTTTAAAAAAGTACTTCAAAATCACATACTATGCAATAATGTTTCAATTTGCATTACCCAGCAGAATTAGCTTTGCATATATAGATATAGTGCAGCAGAATATATTGGTGGTTGTAGTCAATTGTAATTACCTGTAGGTGACAAGAAGAGAAGAAACGTCAATTCACAATTGATATCAGTTGAAGATAAATTAATGCTGATTGAACACTGCTGTTATGTGTCAATTTTATCACGCTTTGATAAAAATGCACGCTTAGATCAATAAATGCACAGCCAAACGGCTTTGCACAGCCTACACCATTGGACTTAAGTAGAAGACTATTACAAGTGAAACCAATAATTGAAATCTGTAACCACACCCCACCCCCTCAAATGCCAGGCAATAAATTACCTTAAAAACAACAACCAGGCATTCCACAAAGATTAAACTGGGTCTATATCATTCAAAACTTTAAAAAAGTACTTCAAAATCACATACTATGCAATAATGTTTCAATTTGCATAACCCAGCAGAATTAGCTTTGCATATATAGATATAGTGCAGCAGAATATATTGGTGGTTGTAGTCAATTGTAATTACCTGTAGGTGACAAGAAGAGAAGAAACGTCAATTCACAATCGATATCAGCTGAAGATAAATTAACGCTGATTGAACGCTGCTGTTATGTGTCAATTTTATCACGCTTTGATAAAAATGCACGCTTAGATCAATAAATGCACAGCCAAACGGCTTTGCACAGCCTACACCATTGGACTTAAGTAGAAGACTATTACAAGTGAAACCAATAATTGAAATCTGTAACCACACCCCACCCCCTCAAATGCCAGGCAATAAATTACCTTAAAAACAACAACCAGGCATTCCACAAAGATTAAACTGGGTCTATATCATTCAAAACTTTAAAAAAGTACTTCAAAATCACATACTATGCAATAATGTTTCAATTTGCATTACCCAGCAGAATTAGCTTTGCATATATAGATATAGTGCAGCAGAATATATTGGTGGTTGTAGTCAATTGTAATTAACTGTAGGTGACAAGAAGAGAAGAAACGTCAATTCACAATCGATATCAGCTGAAGATAAATTAACGCTGATTGAACGCTGCTGTTATGTGTCAATTTTATCACGCTTTGATAAAAATGCACGCTTGGATCAATAAATGCGCAGCCAAACGGCTTTGCACAGCCTACACCATTGGACTTAAGTAGAAGACTATTACAAGTAAAACCAATAATTGAAATCTGTAACCAAACCCCCCCCACCTCAAATGCCAGGCAATAAATTACCTTAAAAACAACAACCAGGCATTCCACAAAGATTAAACTGGGTCTATATCATTCAAAACTTTAAAAAAGTACTTAAAAATCACATACTATGCAATAATGTTTCAATTTGCATTACCCAGCAGAATTAGCTTTGCATATATAGATATAGTGCAGCAGAATATATTGGTGGTTGTAGTCAATTGTAATTACCCAGTAGAATTAGCTTTGCAAATATAGATATAGTGCAGCAGAATATATTGGTGGTTGTAGTCAATTGTAATTACCCAGCAGAATTAGCTTTGCATATATATAGTGCAGCAGAATATATTGGTGGTTGTAGTAAATTGTAATTACCCAGCAGCAGCTCTACTGCACTCAACATAACCAGTGCTCACAATATATATAATGCTATATACTATGCCATAGTGGTGCTTACTATATAACACCTCCTACTGCGTTCCCCCTGGCAATGAGCATGACACCCAGAGAGTGAAACCCCTGGCAATGAGCATGACACCCAGCACATGAAACTCTTGGCGTTGAGCAGTTTTTGTAAAAGTAATTAGAAGCTTTACTGTAGGGCATAGTGTATCACAGATATTGTGGTGAGTGACATAATATGTTCCAAAGGGCATTAATGTGTGGGGCTTAACATGGTGGAAATTACTGTACTTTTTTCCCTGTGGTGGCCGAGGTCTGTTGGTGCAGGGTCAAGAACTAGGGTGTAAGGTAGTCTTTGCCTGCAAGGCTACGCTCATTTTATGGAGACCATACCCATACATTTAAGTGTGGCATATACCTGCGCTTGCTCGCGGGGTGAGAACATCTCCCTAATTGAATTCAGCGATATGAATAGAGGTTGTGCAGCAGCCACAGAAAGGGTTAATCTCTGCAGCTTGTCACTAAATTACATTGTTGCAATTTTAGCTGAGAGCTGCAATAATTACTCTAATACATAACACAGCCAACACTTCTATATTCACACAATATACTGCATGGTGAATATAGAAGTGGTGCTTGCTAAACAGCACCTCCTACTGCATTCCACATCACCGCTGGTCACACTCATATCAGGCCCATAATGCTGTATACTATGCCATAGTGGTGCTTACTATATAACACCAGGTGCTGTGCAGTGGTCAAAACACACTAACTGGTCCCATGCTGTTGTTGAACTAAAGGCCTATACACACGATGAGATTCGGTCTATGCTAATAGGTTTAAAAAGGTTACATAAAAGCTACTTTATGTATTTATTCATTAAAGTTTTTAAGTTGTATTTTACAACCATACAATGATATGATATATAATGTATCGTATAATCATTACATAATGTTGATGGCATTGAATTGTCTCTGCCTTGACTAGTGGCAGCAGCTTCAGCACTAAGTGGAAGTGGATCTTGATCTTTCCCTATTTTACCCTCCACCTTTTTGTTCTCCATTTTTTAATGTGTGGAATTATATGCCAGTAATATATCTGGAATTAGACGGTGGTAATGTCTGGAATTAGATACCACTAGATAGATACCAGATATCACTGTGACTGGAATGATGACATATGCACAGTGACAGGACACTACCACAGCACCCTACAGCAGCCATATGCGGCACAAGACACTGGAGTATTAGTAATGTACTGTAGTATACTGAGCACCACAAGACAATGAGCAGTGATACGGAGCACTGATGAGATTACTAGAACTGACACTGAGCAGCCAGATGCAGCACTGGACTATTAGTAATGTTCTGTAGTATACTGAGCACCACAATGCAGCACAAGACAATGAGCAGTGATACTGAGCACTGATGAGGATACTAGAACTGACACTGAGCAGCAAGATGCAGCACTGGACTATTAGTAATGTACTCTAGTATACTGAGCACCACATTGCAGCACAAGACAATGAGCAGTGATACTGAGCACTGATGAGGATACTACTGAGAACTGACACTGAGCAGGAGAGACACAC
Source organism: Pseudophryne corroboree (assembly GCF_028390025.1). Taxonomy (NCBI): domain Eukaryota; kingdom Metazoa; phylum Chordata; class Amphibia; order Anura; family Myobatrachidae; genus Pseudophryne; species Pseudophryne corroboree. The sequence goes on along the minus strand of NW_026968233.1, from coordinate 510,267 downwards.
TACAATTTCATCTTGCGCCTCTTTTTTTATTTATCTTTGCATCATGTGCTGTTTGGGGCTATTTTTTTAAGTACCATCCTGTCTGACACTGCAGTGCCACTCCTAGATGGGCTAGGTGTTTGTGCTGCCCACTTGGGTCGCTTAGCTTAGTCATCCAGGGACCTTGGTGCAAATTTTAGGACTAAAAATAATATTGGGAGGTGTGAGGTGTTCAGAACAGACTGGAAAGGAGTAGAAATTATGGTTATTGAACTTAATACTATAGGATCAAAATTACCCCCAAATTCTATGATTTTAGCTGTTTGAGGTTTTAAAAAAAAAATCACCCGAATACAAAACCCGAAAGGGTGGTTTTGCCAAAACGCGTCCGTATCCAAAACACAACTGCGGATCCAAAACCAAAACCAAAACATGAAACACGAAAAATGCCCGCTGCACATCTCTAGTTAGGGGAGAAGCATGTAGCCTTGTAGACTATGCACAGCTATATCTAGAAAAATATACGATCTAATCTTTAACCAACCAATGCAAGAAAGTATTTAATGTGAAAATACGAAACACTAGACTAATTGGAGGTGCGCCCTAAAGCAAATTACAATGTTAGGATTAGGGGGTTCGGAAAGACCTCTAGTGTAAACACTACTATATACATTTTAAGATAGGAAGGTACAAATTAAATATTCACATTGCATCTATGGGCTGGATTCAAATGTCCCTTTCCTCCCTCAATCGTGCCCGTCAGCAGCTATTCTAATGTTGCTGCCAACGGGTGCGACATGTTTATTTCAGCTCGCTACCCCCAGGGGAAACAAGCTGAAATGTGTGCAAAGAGACCCATTTGGGCAACCAAACGGTGTCTTTTCATGATCGCGCCCATTACTTTATTCAGGTTTAGGTGCTTTGTGCACCTAAACCAGAGTGTAATGGGCGCAATAATTGAGGGCATTTGAATTTCCCTTATATGTGTGTGTGTGTGATATACACACAGACACACATACTGTATTTCTTTATATAATGGACACCTCAGTTTCTATTCATTCATGTCCTGCCCCCTACTCTGTCAGACCCCTTCCCCTCTACTTTTCTGACCCCAAACGCCACTCATTCTTGTTGAGTGCTGGTGGGCCCATTCAGAATTTTGCTATGGGGCCCACAAAGGTCTAGTTACGCCACTGGGCAGGGTTATAGAGGAGGCGGTGCAAGGCATCCTGGGAACAGTCAAAGCTTTAGCCTGTTGGTGCCTTGGATCAAGATCCAACTCTTCACCCCGATGTTAGTGTAGTGCCTTTTGGGGTTAAGGTTTTACAGAAAGTTACAGGTTTTTTTAATTTAGTAAAATATGCCCCACTTTAAAGATAGGGCATTTACATTTGTTGCACCTGTGCAGTACATAGCAGCCTGCAGGGCATGTACAGTGGCTTCATTTGGGTGCACATACATTGCCGGCTCCTGGTCGCAAACTGAAATTATTGTGTGTAAGTGGAATTAGCGGTGTTTATGTCATACAGGGGGGTGGGGGAGGTTTGTGGTTGGTGGGGGGCACACTGTGTGATTATTATCCTGCATCTATACATACATGCGCTAACACCTGGACATACACTGATGTACCCACACCTAATATCCATACATACACGCCCTGACACCTGGACATACACCAACATTCCCACACCTGCATCTATACATACACATGCTGACACCTGGACATACACCAACATACAAGCACCTGCATCTATATATACACGCGCTGACAAATGGACATACACCGACGTACCCACACTTGCATCTATACATACATGCACTGACATCTGGACATACAAGCACCTGCATCTATACATACACGCGCTGACACCTGAACCTACACTGACGTTCCCACACCTGCATCTATACATACACATTCTGACACCTGGACATACACAGACGTACCCACACCTGCATCTATACATACACGCGTTGACACCTGGACGTACACTGACGTACACACACCTACATCTATATATGCATGGATGCAAATGTGGGTACGTCTGTATACGTCCAGGTGTTAGCATGTGTATGTATAGATGTTAGGTGTGGGTACATCAGTGTATGTCCAGGTGTCAGCACATGTCTGTATAGATTCACATGTGGGTAAGCCGGTGTACGTCCACGTGTCAGCATGTGTAGGTATAGATGCAGGTGTGGGTACGTTGGTGTACGTTTAGGGGTCAGCGTGTTTATGTATAGATGTTGGTGTGTGTATGTCAGTGTACGTACAGATATAGGTGTGTGTATGTATGTATGTATGTATGTATGTATATGTATAGAGGAAGGTGTGATACATACATATAACACATACATGATAGATACATACATATATCACACACACGATAGATAGATAGATAGATAGATAGAACACATACATACAAGATAGATACATACATACATACATGATAGATACATATATATATATATACACACACATACGATAGATAGATAGATAGATAGAACACATACATACAAGATAGATACATACATACATACATACATACATGATAGATACATATATATACACACACATACGATAGATAGATAGATAGATAGATAGATAGATAGATAGATAGATACATACATATATATATATATATCACAAACATATATGATTCATACATATATCACACACACATACATGATACATACATGAGAAAGACCTGGGATGGTGATGAGGCCAGGGCCCCCTGCTGATGTTGCGTTGAGGAAGGCAGTGTTCCAGGGCGGATGCCAGTCGGGGAGAGCGCCGCGCAGCCCGGGAAAAATACTGCTGAGGAGCTACATCTGGAAGAGCCCCTGGGAGGGAGAGTGCCACATGCCCCATCCTGCGTGGCAGACTCTGCAGGCCTGCACATGGGAAGGGAGGTCTCTGGCCACACATACTCACCCTTCTGCTGAAGCCCCGCTGCTGTCCCCATCAGCGCTCTCCAGCGGGGAGCGGGGCCAGGATGAACCTCAACCTGTGAGAACTATCTTCATGATCAAGAGATCTCATATGCAAGATAAGTATGTGTTGGGATAGGGCTGGGGAGGGCGGCTGCTCGGGCACACCCCCGTCAAGTTAAGGAGATTTAACTGAGGAAGCACAAGGGAACTCTCGTCTGGGGACAACAACTGCAGGGAGACCACATCTTTTCAGATGAACATGGGAGGGCGGAAGGCTGCCTAATACTGAAGCACCCTCAGACATTAAACCATATGCAACAACTATTGCAAGCATTCCTGGGGGAAGGTCTGCAGCAGACGGATTTGCATACGGTGATGTCATCCAAGCAGTGGGCCAAAGTTGGCTGGAACCCTCATCTGTATATGAAAAGAGAAAAGGGGCATGCAGGGCATGGCGGCCTTTTGCGGCGCTTGTATAACCCCAAGTTTGCATTAAACACCCCCACCCTCCTTCGGTGTGGGGCTCATGTTGGCCATGCCCAAGCCCCTGAAGCATTCAAGCTGATTTCTTGCAGCAGCTGGGCACTGTAACAGCTTCAGAGCTGCTCTACAAGACAAGTAAAAGGGTGTGGGCCCTGCAGCACCACCTGTAGTTTGCATACACACATATATAGGACAGCATCTCTTATATGCCCCAGGGTCAATAAAATAGTATCCTTGTCTAGGCTATCCATCCCCTCAGATAAGGTATTTGTCCATGCCGCTACAGCACTACACACCCAGGCCGATGCAATTGCCGGTCTGAGTAAGGTACCTGAATGTGTATAAATGGACTTCAGGGTAATCTCCTGTTTGCGGTCAGCACACTCTTTGAGGGTAGCCGTATCCTGGGACGGGAGGGCTACCTTCTTGGATAAGCGTGTTAATGCTTTGTCCACCCTAGGGGAGGATTCCCATCGTAACCTATCCGTTGATGGGAAAGGATACGCCATAAGAATCCTTTTGGAAATCTGCAGTCTTTTATCTGGAGATTCCCAAGCTTTTTCACATAACTCGTTCAGCTCGTGTGAGGGGGGAAAGGTTACCTCAGGCTTCTTTCCCTTTTACATATGTACCCTCTTGTCAGCGACAGGGGGTTCCTCTGTGATGTGCAAAACATCTTTTATTGCCATAATCATAAATCGAATGGATTTTGCCAATTTTGGCTGTAACTTTGCATCATCGTAATCGACACTGGAGTCAGAATCCGTGTCGGTATCTGTGTCAACAATCTGGGATAGTGGGCGCTTATGAGACCCTGACAGTCCCTGCAACATAGGATCAGGCATGGGTTGAAACCCTGACTGTCCCAAAGCTTCTGCCTTGTCTAATCTTTTGTGCAATGAGTTTACACTAGCATTTAAAACATTCCACATATCCATCCAATCAGCTGTCGGCGGAGACACCACATTCATTTGCTCCCGCTCCTCTCTAATATAGCCTTCTTCCTCAGACATGTCGACACACGTGTACCGACACACTACACACACAGGGAATGCTTTTTCTGAAGACAGTTTCCCCACAAGGCCCTTTGGAGAGACAGAGAGAGTATGCCAGCACACCCCCCAGCGCTATATAACCCAGGAATAAAACAGTAACTTAATGTTTGCCCAGTAGTGCTGCTGTATGTAATTTGCGAATTATGTGCCCCCCCCACCCCTCTTTTCAACCCTCTTGTCTAACGTGGTATAAGCAGGGTAGAGTCCGGGGAGCTTCCTCTCAGCGGTGCTGTGGAGAAAAAATGGCGCTGGTGAGTGCTGAGGGAGAAGCCCCGCCCCCTCGGAGGCGGGCTTCTGTCCCGCTTAAACTGTAAAATTGATGGGGGCTTATACATATATAAAGTGCCCAGCTGTATATATGTTATATTTTTGCGAAAGAGGTTTATATTGCTGCCCAGGGCGCCCCCCTTGCGCCCTGCACCCTTACAGTGACCGGAGTATGTGAGGTGTATGGGAGCAAAGGCGCACAGCTGCAGTGCTGTGCGTTACCTCAGTGAAGATCATGAAGTCTTCTGCCGCCTCTGAAGTCTTCTTTTCTTCTCATACTCACCCGGCTTCTATCTTCCGGCTCTGCGAGGGGGACGGCGGCGCGGCTCTGGGACGGACGGCGAGGGTGAGATCCTGCGTACCAATCCCACTGGAGCTAATGGTGTCCAGTAGCCTAAGAAGCAGGACCTTGCAACTCAGAGAGTAGGGCTGCTTCTCTCCCCTCAGTCCCTCGATGAGGGAGTCTGTTGCCAGCAGTGCTCCCTGAAAATTAAAAACCTAGCAAAATACTTTCTGTCAGAAAGCTCAGGAGAGCTCCTGAAAAGCACCCAGTCTCCACTGGGTACAGTATCAAACTGAGTTCTGGAGGAGGGGCATAGAGGGAGGAGCCAGTGCACACCCAGAACTAAAGTCTTTCTTAAAGTGCCCATGTCTCCTGCGGAGCCCGTCTATCTCCATGGTCCTTACGGAGTCCACAGCATCCTCTAGGACGTTAGAGAAAATAGGATTTTAATACCTACCGGTAAATCCTTTTCTCTTAGTCCGTAGAGGATGCTGGGCACCCGTCCCAGTGCGTACTGTGTCTGCAGTTATTAAATGGCCCTTAACTCCAGAACATTTATGTGGAGATGAAAACATCCAAGGAAGACTTGACCATCTTCCTTGGATGTTTTCCCCCTGTGTGACTGCTCTCCAGCCTCGGAGGGTTGCATCCGTGGTCCCTAGGATCCCGTCCTGGATCCCGAACCATCGCCCCTCTAGGTGGTGAGAACTGTGCAGCCACCAATGGAGTGAGATTCTGGTCTTGGAAGACAGGATTATCCTCCGGTGCATGTGTAGGTGGGATCCGGACCACTTGTCCAACAGGTCCCACTGGAACACTCTGGCATGGAACCTGCCAAACTGAATGGCCTCGTAGGCCGCAACCATCTTCCCCAGCAACTGAATGCATTGATGGATTAACACTCTTGCTGGTTTCAGAATTTGTTTGACCAGACTCTGGATCTCCAGAGCCTTTCCACTAGAAGAAAACCTCTTCTGTGTCCAGTATCACTCCCAAAAACAACAACCGCGTCATTGGGACCAACTGCGATTTTGGCAAGTTTAGGAGCCAACCATGTTGTTGAAGAACTGTCAGGGAGAGTAGATGTTTTGCACCAACTGGTCCCTGGATCTCGCCTTTATCAGGAGATCATCCAAGTACGGGATAATTGTGACTCCTTGCTTGCGAAGGAGAACCATCATTTCCGCCATCACCCTGGTGAAAATCCTCGGAGCCGTGGACAGACCAAACGGCAACGTCTGAAATTGGTAATGACAATCCTGAATTGCAAACCTCAGGTAGCTTGATGCAGTGGCTAAATGGGAACATATAAGTAGGCATCCTTTATGTCTACCAAAACCATGAAATCTCCTTTATCCCCCGGACTGGAGATCACTACCCTGAGAGATTCCATCTTGAAATTGAATTTCTTTAGGTAGAAATTAAGGGATTTCAGATTTAAGATTGGTCTGACTGAGCCGTCCGGCTTCGGGACCACGAAGAGGCTTGAATAAAAACCTTCTCCCTGCTGACTAAGGCTGATTTGAACAATCGGTGAGGGGGAACGTCTTGAAACCCCAGTTTGTACCCTTGGGACACTATTTGTAAAACCCACGAGTCCAGGTCCGAATGAATCCAGAACTGACTGAAGAGTTTTAGACGTGCCCCCCACTGGTGCGGGCTCCTGCAAGAGAGCCCCAGCGTCATGCAGTGGATTTGGCAGAAGCAGAGGACGATCTCTGCTCCTGCGATCTTGAAGAGGCTACAGACCTCTTCCCTCTTTTCCTTCCTCTACCTGCAAAGAAAGGGGAATCTTAACTTCTTGCATATCTATTGGGCCGAAATGACTGCGTCAGATAATGATGCGTCTTCATCCGTTGAGAGGGAACATAGGGCAAGAAGGATGACTTACCTGCGGGAGCTGCCGAGATCAAATTAACTAGGCCGTCGCCAAACAAGGCTTCACCTTCATAGGGAAGAGACTCCCTTTCTTCTTGGAGTCAGCATCAGCATTCCCTTGGTGAATCCACAATGCCCTCCTATCCGAGACTGCCATGAAATTGGCCCGTGAGCACTTGTGCCCGGTGTAGCATTTTTAAATATGTGTAGTTTACTGTATGCAAGGGTTTAAAACCTTTTAGGAACTGAGCTCTAAGGTGTATTACATGTAGTTTAAAAAAAACAAAAAAGGTTTATTTTATGGCAGTAGTTTCCAAACTGGGGTTCTTGCACTGGTAGCATAGTTTGGTGGTCCAGGACCAATTAAAATTATTTATACTTTATTAAATTGGCAAAACCATTCCCTCACAACATAACTGAACCTGAGGATGACATGCTATAAACACAATTTATTTTATATTTTTTTCTGAATTTCTCAATAAAAAAAACTTTGGCCTAGGGGTGCCGTGAAACAAATTTTGATACTCTAGGGCAGGGGTGTCAAACCTATGGGCCGCATGCCGCCCCCAATGCATCCTTTTGTGGCCCACAGGCCGGGGTCGGGCAGGGGTCCGACAGGGGTCCTTTTGTGGCCCGATCACCTTGCTTAGAGCGAGGGCAGGAGAGTGCAGCCAGAGTCTTTGCTTTCTATGTGCGGCACCATCTTCCCGAAGAGATCACCGGGAAGATAGTGCCCCTTCCACTGGCTACAGCACAGGTATACTGGGGTGGGGTAGCAAACTGGGGGCCCCAATGGGCCCCTCCAGCAGTCCCTCTACCAAAACACGTCTTTTGGTGGTTTTGCGGTGTTGTTATAACTACATGGTGACGATACTGTAGCAAAGAGATTTTCAACCATTTACAACTCACGTCACACAGAACAAGATTTAAATATTGACAAGGCACACTGAAATATAATGGTGATGCATGGTGCAGTATCGTGTCCTAGGATGTCATGTCGCAGCTTCTCCATAGGTAACGCCTGAACAGGCCCGGTGACAGGGGGGACAAAGGGGACACTTGTTCAGGGCTCCAAGTATTAAGAAGAGAAATAATGGGGCCACAGTGCCAATATTGCTTTTTAAAGTGTATCCACCAACTGCTCAATTTAAGCAGGAAAACAATTAACAGGCCAACTAAACCCTCTCCCCTCCTTTTACCCCATCACTTTGTCCAGTCCCTGTGGTCCATACTGTATTGCCATTATTATGCATGTTGCTGTGCTGGCCCTTTTCTGAATGTCCCTGCCACCGCCACCGAAGAGCTGGATAGCCCAGTATGAAAACCACCTGCCGGCCTCACTGACGGTCCGAGTCAAAGGTAGAGATGAGCGCCTGAAATTTTTCGGGTTTTGTGTTTTGGTTTTGGGTTCGGTTCCGCGGCCGTGTTTTGGGTTCGACCGCATTTTGGCAAAACCTCACCGAATTTTTTTTGTCGGATTCGGGTGTGTTTTGGATTCGGGTGTTTTTTTTTAAAAAACACTAAAAAACAGCTTAAATCATAGAATTTGGGGGTCATTTTGATCCCATATTATTATTAACCTCAAAAACCATAATTTCCACTCATTTTCAGTCTATTCTGAATACCTCACACCTCACAATATTATTTTTAGTCCTAAAATTTGCACCAAGGTCGCTGGATGACTAAGCTAAGCGACACTAGTGGCCGACACAAACACCTGGCCCATCTAGGAGTGGCACTGCAGTGTCACGCAGGATGTCCCTTCCAAAAAACCCTCCCCAATCAGCACATGACGCAAAGAAAAAAAGAGGCGCAATGAGGTAGCTGACTGTGTGAGTAAGATTAGCGACCCTAGTGGCCGACACAAACACCGGGCCCATTTAGGAGTGGCACTGCAGTGTCACGCAGGATGTCCCTTCAAAAAAACCCTCCCCAATCAGCACATGACGCAAAGAAAAAAAGAGGCGCAATGAGGTAGCTGACTGTGTGAGTAAGATTAGCGACCCTAGTGGCCGACACAAACACCGGGCCCATTTAGGAGTGGCACTGCAGTGTCACGCAGGATGTCCCTTCCAAAAAACCCTCCCCAAACAGCACATGACGCAAAGAAAAATAAAAGAAAAAAGAGGTGCAAGATGGAATTGTCCTTGGGCCCTCCCACCCACCCTTATGTTGTATAAACAAAACAGGACATGCACACTTTAACCAACCCATCATTTCAGTGACAGGGTCTGCAGGACTATTGGCATTCCTGGGGAAGGAGGAAATTGACACTGAGGGAGTTGGTGGGGTGGTTTGCGTGAGCTTGGTTACAAGAGGAAGGGATTTACTGGTCAGTGGACTGCTTCCGCTGTCACCCAAAGTTTTTGAACTTGTCACTGACTTATTATGAATGCGCTGCAGGTGACGTATAAGGGAGGATGTTCCGAGGTGGTTAACGTCCTTACCCCTACTTATTACAGCTTGACAAAGGGAACACACGGCTTGACACCTGTTGTCCGCATTTCTGTTGAAATAGTTCCACACCGAAGAGCTGATTTTTTTGGTATTTTCACCAGGCATGTTAACGGCCATATTCCTCCCACGGACAACAGGTGTCTCCCCGGGTGCCTGACTTAAACAAACCACCTCACCATCAGAATCCTCCTGGTCAATTTCCTCCCCAGCGCCAGCAACACCCATATCCTCCTCATCCTGGTGTACTTCAACACTGACATCTTCAATCTGACTATCAGGAACTGGACTGCGGGTGCTCCTTCCAGCACTTGCAGGGGGCGTGCAAATGGTGGAAGGCGCATGCTCTTCACGTCCAGTGTTGGGAAGGTCAGGCATCGCAACCGACACAATTGGACTCTCCTCCACAGCCGTGAACTACCGCACTGTACTGTGTCTGCTGCTAATATAGACTGGTTGATAAAGAGATAGTATACTCGTAACTAGTATGTATGTATAAAGAAAGAAAAAAAAACCACGGTTAGGTGGTATATACAATTATGGACGGGCTGCCGAGTGCCGACACAGAGGTAGCCACAGCCGTGAACTACCGCACTGTACTGTGTCTGCTGCTAATATAGACTGGTTGATAAAGAGATAGTATACTCGTAACTAGTATGTATGTATAAAGAAAGAAAGAAAAACCACGGTTATGTGGTATATACAATTATGGACGGGCTGCCGAGTGCCGACACAGAGGTAGCCACAGCCGTGAACTACCGCACTGTACTGTGTCTGCTGCTAATATAGACTGGTTGATAAAGAGATAGTATACTCGTAACTAGTATGACTATAAAGAAAGAAAAAAAAACCACGGTTAGGTGGTATATACAATTATGGACGGGCTGCCGAGTGCCGACACAGAGGTAGCCACAGCCGTGAACTACCGCACTGTACTGTGTCTGCTGCTAATATATAGACTGGTTGATAAAGAGATAGTATACTCGTAACTAGTATGTATGTATAAAGAAAGAAAAAAAAACCACGGTTAGGTGGTATATACAATTATGGACGGGCTGCCGAGTGCCGACACAGAGGTAGCCACAGCCGTGAACTACCGCACTGTACTGTGTCTGCTGCTAATATATAGACTGGTTGATAAAGAGATAGTATACTCGTAACTAGTATGTATGTATAAAGAAAGAAAAAAAAACCACGGTTAGGTGGTATATACAATTATGGACGGGCTGCCGAGTGCCGACACAGAGGTGGCCACAGCCGTGAACTACCGCACTGTACTGTGTCTGCTGCTAATATAGACTGGTTGATAAAGAGATAGTATACTCGTAACTAGTATGTATGTATAAAGAAAGAAAAAAAACCACGGTTAGGTGGTATATACAATTATGGACGGGCTGCCGAGTGCCGACACAGAGGTAGCCACAGCCGTGAACTACCGCACTGTACTGTGTCTGCTGCTAATATAGACTGGTTGATAAAGAGATAGTATACTCGTAACTAGTATGACTATAAAGAAAGAAAAAAAAACCACGGTTAGGTGGTATATACAATTATGGACGGGCTGCCGAGTGCCGACACAGAGGTAGCCACAGCCGTGAACTACCGCACTGTACTGTGTCTGCTGCTAATATATAGACTGGTTGATAAAGAGATAGTATACTCGTAACTAGTATGTATGTATAAAGAAAGAAAAAAAAACCACGGTTAGGTGGTATATACAATTATGGACGGGCTGCCGAGTGCCGACACAGAGGTAGCCACAGCCGTGAACTACCGCACTGTACTGTGTCTGCTGCTAATATATAGACTGGTTGATAAAGAGATAGTATACTCGTAACTAGTATGTATGTATAAAGAAAGAAAAAAAAACCACGGTTAGGTGGTATATACAATTATGGACGGGCTGCCGAGTGCCGACACAGAGGTAGCCACAGCCGTGAACTACCGCACTGTACTGTGTCTGCTGCTAATATAGACTGGTTGATAAAGAGATAGTATACTCGTAACTAGTATGACTATAAAGAAAGAAAAAAAAACCACGGTTAGGTGGTATATACAATTATGGACGGGCTGCCGAGTGCCGACACAGAGGTAGCCACAGCCGTGAACTACCGCACTGTACTGTGTCTGCTGCTAATATATAGACTGGTTGATAAAGAGATAGTATACTCGTAACTAGTATGTATGTATAAAGAAAGAAAAAAAAACCACGGTTAGGTGGTATATACAATTATGGACGGGCTGCCGAGTGCCGACACAGAGGTAGCCACAGCCGTGAACTACCGCACTGTACTGTGTCTGCTGCTAATATAGACTGGTTGATAAAGAGATAGTATACTCGTAACTAGTATGTATGTATAAAGAAAGAAAAAAAAACCACGGTTAGGTGGTATATACAATTATGGACGGGCTGCCGAGTGCCGACAAAGAGGTAGCCACAGCCGTGAACTACCGCACTGTACTGTGTCTGCTGCTAATATAGACTGGTTGATAAAGAGATAGTATACTACTAATATTATATATACTGGTGGTCAGGTCACTGGTCACTAGTCACACTGGCAGTGGCACTCCTGCAGCAAAAGTGTGCACTGTTTAATTTTAATATAATATTATGTACTCCTGGCTCCTGCTATAACCTATAACTGGCACTGCAGTGCTCCCCAGTCTCCCCCACAATTATAAGCTGTGTGAGCTGAGCACAGTCAGATATATATATACATTGATGCAGCACACTGGGCTGAGCAGTGCACACAGATATGGTATGTGACTGAGTCACTGTGTGTATCGTTTTTTTCAGGCAGAGAACGGATATATTAAATAAAACAAACAACTGCACTGTCTGGTGGTCACTGTGGTCGTCAGTCACTAAACTCTGCACTCTCTTCTACAGTATCACAGCCTCAGGTCAATCTCTCTCTCTCTCTCTCAACCCTAATCTAAATGGAGAGGACGCCAGCCACGTCCTCTCCCTATCAATCTCAATGCACGTGTGAAAATGGCGGCGACGCGCGGCTCCTTATATAGAATCCGAGTCTCGCGATAGAATCCGAGCCTCGCGAGAATCCGACAGCGTCATGATGACGTTCGGGCGCGCTCGGGTTAACCGAGCAAGGCGGGAAGATCCGAGTCGCTCGGACCCGTGAAAAAAAACATGAAGTTCGTGCGGGTTCGGATTCAGAGAAACCGAACCCGCTCATCTCTACTGACAATACAGTACTGTACATTGTAAATAACAAGATTGTCTAATATAGAGTAAAGTACTGTATTGCCATTACTACACTGTAAAGTATTCAGTATTTGTTTTGTAATACTGTCCTTTTTTTCCCACAGAACAGTTGCAGCGTGCCATCCAGCTCCTGCGGGTGGTGGTCCACCTCTTAGTGGACCACTTTTTTAATTTGTTATTAAGAGCATTTTAATTTTTTTTTTTTTTTTAATAAATATGTTTGTTATTGTACTCCATTGTATAGTATCTTTTTCTACTGTATAAGATAGGCATACTGTACACCATACAATTATCTGGCAGATAATCTGCAAGATCTGGCTGTTTGTAATGAAATTCTCTCCTAATTTAGCTGTGGTGTACCTCCTGAGTGTGCTGGGGTGCTTTCTGGCCAGTTTGGGGTGATTTGGAGCAAGTTTGGTCGGCCATCTGGCCGACATGTGCTGTCGACTGTTTGGCAAACATGTGTTTTCCCTCCAGCATGTGTGTGTCAGGCATTTTGTGTGTGTCAGGCATTTTGTGTGTGTCAGGCATTGCTGTGTGGTTCCACAAATGTTAGCGTGTCAAAGTGCTGACCACTGACACCACTACAGTATTTCACTTTGGACCGCATGCCTTTTGTGGAACCACACAGCCCAGCATGACTTATTGCTGGGCTGTGTGGTTCCACAAATGTTAGCGTGTCAAAGTGCTGACCACTGACACCACTATTTCACTTTGGACCGCATGCCTTTTGTGGAACCACACAGCCCAGCATGACTTATTGCTGGGCTGTGTGGTTCCACAAATTTTCTTGGAAAACAAATGAACATGAGTGTCTTTACTTTAATACTTTTTTTTTTTCCCCCACAGATATCTATATACACAAGAAAAGAATGTAACGAAGAACAAACTACTTTTTTGTTTTAATTAACTTTCAAACTTTATTTAAAAAAAACACCTTTTTTTTCTTCAATAAACTTTTAAAAATAGAAGTTTCCTGTGGTTTTTATTAAAATATGAAATGCAAGATGCCTAACCAAGTTGTTTTACATACAGTATACCACTCTTAATTGAATTCCCATCATACAGTAGTACTAATTTATACAGTACAGGAAGTTGGGAATACAAACATTGGAAACCACGTCATGTTTATTTTAAGAAACACTTTATTTACGGACAAAATCATTTGGAACATGTAACATCACACATACTGTATTGTAATAAGAAAGCCAACATCACACATACTGTACGGTACTTTAATCAAAAGGTAACAGCACAAATACAGTAACAATATCAACTTTAACATTTTTATAATTTATTTTTTTGTGGTGGTGGTGCGGGGTAATGGTTTTTGTACTTTATTTTTAGGTTTTGCTTTTTTGAATTATTTTTCGTTTTTGTCTTTTGCTTTTTAACACTGTCGCATACGGACACCAGAATAGAGGACTGACAACAGCAGCCCCTGGATGGAAACGCAGCCCAAGGCCCCAGATGGACACAGCACAATGGACTCGGCTGCTACTGGATAGATACAGCAGCGCCCAAAAAATCAACAGGAATAAAAGGGGCAACTTGTACCAGGCCCTTACATTACCAGGAATGTGGTGAGCCAAGTTCATGCACTCCCCTTTGAGTAACCGAGCTGCTCCAAGTGGATTCAGCACAGTGCATGCAGCCCCAGAAAATGTACAGGTCATACAGGTACATTGACACAATTTTTTAGCTTCAGCTGTGTGAAGCTGATGTGCTGAAGCTAGGAGGTAGGTAATGATCTGGTTTCATCATAGTGGAGCTTCCAAGTCATTTTCCTCTTCGTTCTCAGCGCAGCGTTTATGGTATCCCTTATCTTCCTCTTTTCTGGATCACCAATCCTCACGCGGCGTTCACACCTAGCCATGATGTCATGTACCAGATTTTTGGGCAGCGGAAGTTTGCCCTTGGAACCATCAAAGTTCACACGATTGGCCCACGTCAAGTATTTGTCGTACTGTACATGGTGCTGGAACAGAGAATATGCGTATTTCTGAATATGTCCATTTGAAGCTCTGTACAGATGGTCGTCCAGGGAAGTTGAGATGACAGCCAGGGCAATATTGTTCAGAGAGCCTCCGAATGTATTGAGAAGTGGCCTGTGAGCAGGTGTGCTGGTCATCATTGGTGTTCCTGGCAACAGCACACTTGAATCCAGGCCTCTGCGGTCGTCCAGCCCGCTGCGGTCGTCCAGCCCTCTGCGGTCCTCCAGGCCTCCTCTGCGGTCCTACAGGCCTCCTCTGCGGTCCTCCAGGCCTCCTCTGCGGTCCTCCAGGCCTCCTCTGCGGTCGTCCAGGCCTCCTCTGCGGTCCTCCAGGCCTCCTCTGCGGTCGTCCAGGCCTCCTCTGCGGTCGTCCAGGCCTCTTCTGCGGTCCTCCAGGCCTCCTCTGCGGTCGTCCAAGCCGCTGACTTCGTCCAGTCCGCTGCTGTGGTCCAGGCCTCTGCGGTCCTCCAGGGCTCCTCTACGGTCGTCCAGGCCTCCTCTACGGTCGTCCAGGCCTCCTCTGCGGTCCTCCAGGTTTCCTCTGCGGTCCTCCAGGTTTCCTCTGCGGTCCTCCAGGTTTCCTCTGCGGTCCTCCAGGTCTCTTCTGCGGTCCTCCAGGCCTCCTCTGCGGTCGTCCAAGTCGCTGACTTCGTCCAGTCCGCTGCTGTGGTCCAGTCCGCTGCTGTGGTCCAGGCCTCTGCGGTCCTCCAGGTTTCCTCTGCGGTCCTCCAGGTTTCCTCTGCGGTCCTCCAGGTTTCCTCTGCGGTCCTCCAGGTTTCCTCTGCGGTCGTCCAGGTTTCCTCTGCGGTCGTCCAGGCCTCCTCTGCGGTCGTCCAGGCCTCCTCTGCGGTCGTCCAGGCCTCCTCTGCGGTCGTCCAGGCCTCTTCTGCGGTCCTCCAGGCCTCCTCTGCGGTCGTCCAAGCCGCTGACTTCGTCCAGTCCGCTGCTGTGGTCCAGGCCTCTGCGGTCCTCCAGGGCTCCTCTACGGTCGTCCAGGCCTCCTCTACGGTCGTCCAGGCCTCCTCTACGGTCCTCCAGGTTTCCTCTGCGGTCCTCCAGGTTTCCTCTGCGGTCCTCCAGGTCTCTTCTGCGGTCCTCCAGGTCTCTTCTGCGGTCCTCCAGGCCTCCTCTGCGGTCGTCCAAGTCGCTGACTTCGTCCAGTCCGCTGCTGTGGTCCAGTCCGCTGCTGTGGTCCAGGCCTCTGCGGTCCTCCAGGTTTCCTCTGCGGTCCTCCAGGTTTCCTCTGCGGTCCTCCAGGTTTCCTCTGCGGTCCTCCAGGTTTCCTCTGCGGTCCTCCAGGTTTCCTCTGCGGTCGTCCAGGTTTCCTCTGCGGTCCTCCAGGCCTCCTCTGCGGTCGTCCAAGCCGCTGACTGCGTCCAGTCTGCTGCTGTGGTCCAGGCCTCTGCGGTCCTCCAGGCCTCCTCTACGGTCGTCCAGGCCTCCTCTACGGTCCTCCAGGTTTCCTCTGCGGTCCTCCAGGTCTCTTCTGCGGTCCTCCAGGCCTCCTCTGCGGTCGTCCAAGTCGCTGACTTCGTCCAGTCCGCTGCTGTGGTCCAGGCCTCCTCTACGGTCGTCCAGGCCTCCTCTGCGGTCCTCCAGGTTTCCTCTGCGGTCGTCCAGGTTTCCTCTGCGGTCCTCCAGGTCTCTTCTGCGGTCCTCCAGGCCTCCTCTGCGGTCGTCCAAGCCGCTGACTTCGTCCAGTCCGCTGCTGTGGTCCAGGCCTCTGCGGTCCTCCAGGGCTCCTCTACGGTCGTCCAGGTCTCCTCTGCGGTCGTCCAGGTCTCCTCTGCGGTCCTCCAGGCCTCCTCTGCGGTCGTCCAAGCCGCTGACTTCGTCCAGTCCGCTGCGGTCCTCCAGGCCTCCTCTGCGGTCCTCCAGGCCTCCTCTGCGGTCCTCCAGGCCTCGGTCGTCCAGGCCGCTGACTTGAACCGCTTGGTGGTGTGTTGCAATTATGGTGCGGCAAACTCCAACTTGCCATTCTTCCCTCGTTTGTTCAATGACTTTCTTCATGGCTTCTACCATCTGTTCCTTTATGCCTTCTTTAAGGCCAGCCACATCGGTCTGCAGCTGATTGACCTGTCCACCAACTTCTGACTCCATATTGGTCACCTTACTGAGTAGCTCCTTTAGTAAAACAGGACAGGTACACTGGCAGTCCTGCACTTTGGTGTTCACATCTGTGAAATGCAACCTTCTTCGTGGTGAATGTGTCATGTCTTCTTGTCCAGGGGTGGCTACATGGTCCAAAAAAGAAGCTTCCTGATGCAGCGTGTTTGTCACGTCCTCTAGCACCGGTATTTCCAGATTCATTGGCTGAACACTGTGATCTGCAGGAGATGGAACAATTACATCATTTGCCACACCACATATCAGCTCCAACTTATTATTCTTTGCCTTGGCATTTTTTCGTGGTTTCACCACATTTTCTTTCTGAGCCGCCTTGGCAGTTTTCTTCTTCTTTTGTGGGACTACTGCAGCAAGTTTCTGTGCCACTGATGGGTGGGTTTTGGCACTCCCGTAAAATCTGGTAGTCTGTATTCTTTGTCTTTTGTCTAAAAATATAAAAACCACAATAAGAAAACATGTAAAGCACAGCATGCTAAAAATAGCAAACAACTGTACATTTTCAAATAAAGTGCACAACAGTAAAGTGCAAATACTGTACAGTATTATACTTTTTTCCCTGTGCCTCCCAACATGAACCTCTGCAGGAGGGACAGAATGCTCTGTTACGGACTTCAGTTTAAATATACAGTATGATTACCATCACCTGTGCGAACAACTATACTGTACAGTAGTTACTGTATTTGATAAGATAGGTGTTTCACCACAAGTGATAGCAATCATTCAGTACTACTGCACATAGTACACCGGGATAAGCGAGGTCTATGTACATTACGTTATACCGAGCTGGATCGCTTAGCAACCTGACAAAATGGCCGCCGACCGTGAACTCCCAGCACGTGGCAGCGCTTGGATATGGAGTGAGATACAGTATGGTACAGTCCAGGGGGCAATGCTGAAGGAGCGTCACAATCCCCTAGCTCAATTACCAGAGCCATCTTAACAGCAGTGTGGGCCCCTGGACACAGCAATGCACTGGGGCCCCTACCCACCCACCAGCGGAAGGGGTGGGGGGAGCTATCAGCGGCAGCTTTGATGTTCCGCGGGGGATAGGGGGGGTTCTATCTTTCGCTCAGTATGTACAGTAGGACCTGGAGAAATAATTTCTGCTAATTATTCCTTTACTGCACAGATGGGGCAGGAAGGAGAACACTAAACTGTAGAAGGGGGCATTGTGCTGAATGAAGGGGCCCTGGTACATGACTTCCAGGGTGGTAGGGGGTGTTTAATACACAGGGGAGGAGTGGATAATGGAGTGGGCTTAATATTCATCATTTTCCGGGGGTCAGGGCAGCGTGCTTTACTGCAGATATCTCCAGTTCCTGGAAATACTGTAGATTTCTTAGCTCTAATGGGGAAAAAAAAACTAGAGTCCCACCTGTCAGGAGGTACTGGGGACACTTGTCAGGAGATACTGGGGACACCTGTCAGGACGTACTGGGGACCAGACTTTAGAAGCCAGAGCAATCCACCGACAAAAATATAAAACTGCATATTACAGTAGGAGTGTGGAGCTGGAGCAGGGAACAGCTGCTTGAAGGCTGATATCTCTGGTTCTGGGCATAGTAGAGGCAAGCTGCCAGTGTCCACTGAAAGGGGGGAGTCACAGCTTTTGGAGTATACCCTCCGAAAAACTCTAAGGCAAAAAGAAACCTAGATATCTGGCTGTGAAAAACAATTAACAGGTTTGGATGGGGACCACTGCTTTGAAGCCTGCTATCTCTGGTTCCCCAGGGCCGATTTTCAAAAATCTGGTACCCCTGGAAAGAGGGGACCCTCAGCTATCAGACTAGGTCCCTTTTACTCCTGGGGCCCTTGGGCAAGAGCCCATTGAGCCCATATGAAAAGACGGCCCTGTCAATTACACCGGCGAGGTCTATGCACATTACGGTATACCGAGCTGGATCGCTTAGCAACCTGACAAAATGGCCGCCGACCGTGAACTCCCAGCACGTGGCAGCGCTCGGATATGTAGTGAGATACAGTATGGCATACATTTCACACTCCAGGGGGCAATGCTGAAGGAGCGTCACAATCCCCTAGCTCAATTACACCGGGATAAGCGAGGTCTATGCACATTACGGTATACCGAGCTGGATCGCTTAGCAACCTGACAAAATGGCCGCCGACCGTGAACTCCCAGCACGTGGCAGCGCTCGGATATGTAGTGAGATACAGTATGGCATACATTTCACACTCCAGGGGGCAATGCTGAAGGAGCGTCACAATCCCCTAGCTCAATTACACTGGGATAAGCGAGGTCTATGCACATTACGGTATACCGAGCTGGATCGCTTAGCAACCTGACAAAATGGCCGCCGACCGTGAACTCCCAGCACGTGGCAGCGCTCGGATATGTAGTGAGATACAGTATGGCATACATTTCACACTCCAGGGGGCAATGCTGAAGGAGCGTCACAATCCCCTAGCTCAATTACACTGGGATAAGCGAGGTCTATGCACATTACGGTATACCGAGCTGGATCGCTTAGCAACCTGACAAAATGGCCGCCGACCGTGAACTCCCAGCACGTGGCAGCGCTCGGATATGTAGTGAGATACAGTATGGCATACATTTCACACTCCAGGGGGCAATGCTGAAGGAGCGTCACAATCCCCTAGCTCAATTACACTGGGATAAGCGAGGTCTATGCACATTACGGTATACCGAGCTGGATCGCTTAGCAACCTGACAAAATGGCCGCCGACCGTGAACTCCCAGCACGTGGCAGCGCTCGGATATGTAGTGAGATACAGTATGGCATACATTTCACACTCCAGGGGGCAATGCTGAAGGAGCGTCACAATCCCCTAGCTCAATTACACTGGGATAAGCGAGGTCTATGCACATTACGGTATACCGAGCTGGATCGCTTAGCAACCTGACAAAATGGCCACCGACCGTGAACTCCCAGCACGTGGCAGCGCTCAAATATGGAGTGAGAGATGGTATACATTTTAAAATACACCGGGATAAGTTGTACAGGCCAGGGAGCAATGCACAGGGACATTCATCATTTACGTATATAAATAATTGTAAACCGTAAATGAAAGAATTACCGGTCAAATACTGTATGACGAAACTGTGTCAATGAGCTGGAACACGTGAGTCTAGCAGAAGTTTTCGAAGGCAGAAACAGAGAGCAAATTATCAGGAGATTTCTGAAAGGTCGGAGAAGATCCAGACAGCAAGTCTGCCTACGAGGAAACAGCTTTGCAAAGTGGGTAGCGGGCGGTGACTGAGACGCTCTTTTATTCACATTCAAAAGTACAGTATGCTCTGTGATTGGTGTAAGGATGAATGCGCCTATATTGGCACCAATCACAGCGGTAAGAATTCCTTTTGTGTGAATGTGAATAAAAGAGCGTCTCAGTCACCGCCCCGCTACCCACTTTGCAAAGCTGTTTCCTCGTAAGCAGACTTGCTGTGTGGATCTTCTCCGACCTTTCAGAAATCTCCTCATAATTTGCTCTCTGTTTCTGCCTTCGAAAACTTCTGCTAGGCTCACGTGTTCCAGCTCATTGACACAGTTTCGTCATACAGTATTTGACCGGTAATTCTTTCATTTACGGTTTACAATTATTTATATACGTAAATGATGAATGTCCCTGTGCATTGCTCCCTGGCCTGTACAACTTATCCCGGTGTATTTTAAAATGTATACCATCTCTCACTCCATATTTGAGCGCTGCCACGTGCTGGGAGTTCACGGTCGGCGGCCATTTTGTCAGGTTGCTAAGCGATCCAGCTCGGTATACCGTAATGTGCATAGACCTCGCTTATCCCAGTGTAATTGAGCTAGGGGATTGTGACGCTCCTTCAGCATTGCCCCCTGGAGTGTGAAATGTATGCCATACTGTATCTCACTACATATCCGAGCGCTGCCACGTGCTGGGAGTTCACGGTCGGCGGCCATTTTGTCAGGTTGCTAAGCGATCCAGCTCGGTATACCGTAATGTGCATAGACCTCGCTTATCCCAGTGTAATTGAGCTAGGGGATTGTGACGCTCCTTCAGCATTGCCCCCTGGAGTGTGAAATGTATGCCATACTGTATCTCACTACATATCCGAGCGCTGCCACGTGCTGGGAGTTCACGGTCGGCGGCCATTTTGTCAGGTTGCTAAGCGATCCAGCTCGGTATACCGTAATGTGCATAGACCTCGCTTATCCCAGTGTAATTGAGCTAGGGGATTGTGACGCTCCTTCAGCATTGCCCCCTGGACTGTGAAATGTATGTCATACTGTATCTCACTACATATCCGAGCGCTGCCACCTGCTGGGAGTTCACGGTCGGCGGCCATTTTGTCAGGTTGCTAAGCGATCCAGCTTGGTATACCGTAATGTGCATAGACCTCGCTTATCCCGGTGTAATTGAGCTAGGGGATTGTGACGCTCCTTCAGCATTGCCCCCTGGACTGTGAAATGTATGCTATACTGTATCTCACTACATATCCGAGCGCTGCCACGTGCTGGGGGTTCACGGTCGGTGGCCATTTTTAGTGTGCATAGAACTCGCTTATCCACATAGGCCCCTGTGTTTTTAACTACTATATTGAGATGCACATTTCTAGGCCTACAGTATTTAATATACAGTAAGCAGCATTGTTGTTAGGCAATAATTGAAGAATTTACATACAGTACTGACATGTACTGTATGTAATGCTTGTACATCATGTCAGTCGACCCTTATGCTGTACACTACTGTAAGTCTCACAGGGCCCATGCACTTCCAAGGAGGGTTATTTACTGTACTGTATCTGTTTCATACAGGAAACTAATTGCAGTCCATAACACTGAAGTGGTATTTTCAGTACTGTACAGTATACAATACTTAAATTTGAACATCAGGTACTGGATAGTAAACATGTACAGTATTAACTTCTATCATAAAACTCTTATGCATTTTCAGATGTGTAAATTTTAGACTACAGTATTCACAAATGTTTTTTCTCCATACAGGAATTATAGTTGGACAACATGCCAGTAACTATCAACAAAACGATGAGCAAGATAATCGCCAACATGAAAAAAGAAAATAAAACCATCAAAGCGATCCATGCATGGCTCAAGGAAAGTGGCATTATAGTCACTTTAGAAACGGTGCGCTATCATGCATTCGAGAGAACAACGCCCAGATTTGTATTTCCTACAAAATGCACATGGTACGTACACTACTGTAATGTTTAAATGACTTGCTTTATACCATAAACAATTTTTTTGAAATAAAATAAAAACTTCATCAATTGTAACTGTGATTGTGCTGTTCATGAATTCATATTTTTCATACTGTATTGTACTGTAGGAGAGTGCAACAAATTGTGGAGGAACTAACTCGTGAGGATGATGAGCGTACTGCTCTGCAAATAAAACGAATTCTCCATTCCAAGTATGACCTGGACATATCGGCCACCAGCATCAGAAGGATGCGACGGAAAATGGGATGGACCTTTGGCGCAACAAGGTAAAATACTGAAAGCAGTATAAACCATACAGTAAATGCACTGTTAATAATCCCTTGATACGTGATATAATAATGCCATAAATCATTATACAGAGTGTGTACTTTATACTATATACAGTATGTGTGTGTGTATATACTGTATATATTCTATCCCAAAAGAGATACCTACTGTATAGGCACTCAGAGACAGCAATGAAGCATTGCCGGCTTATTGTGATGATTACATACTGTATACTGTGTGTGTGTGTGTGTGTGTGTGTGTGTGTGTATGTACAGTATGTAAATATATATTACTCTGTATGTACCTTAATGTACTGTATGTACAGTTTAATGTATACAGTAGGTATATAATACAGTATACTGCACATACAGTCTACTGTATATACAGTAATCTGTAAATCTGTAATTTCATAACTGTATCTGATTTCATTATTTTTGGCTCTTCACAGGATATCTCCAATGATAAGAGATGTGAATAAAGAAAAGAGAGTGGAACAGGCACGGCGATGGATTGAGAGTGGTGAAACATTTGATGATGTCATTTTCACAGATGAATCGTCTGTTGCCCTTGAGCGGTTCTCCAGAATGTTATTCAGGAAACGTAACCATATCTCTTTAAAACCACGCCCAAAGCATCCATTGAAAGTCCATGTATGGGGAGGCATATCACGATTAGGAGCTGGTCCCCTATTATTTTTCGAAGGTACAGTACTATACTTTATTCTGTGCCTGTGTTCTGTAAAAATACATGCTGTACTGTAGAGTACGTGTAACTGCACAATAAAAGGAGTTGCTTATTAATGAACAACATTTTTTGATTTCTGTAGGAATCATGGATAAGAAATTTTTCCAAGAAACAATAGTAGAGGAATGTATGGTGCCATTTGTGAATAAATATTACCCAACTCACCAAAGGATATTCCAAGACAATGATCCTAAACACTCCGCCTCAGCCAAATTTATGGAAGAGAAAGGTATGAATTGGGAACGCACACCACCAGAGTGAGTATTCTTTCAACAGTGTACAAGTAAAATTTTGGATAGCACTCTAGTACTGTAAAAAAAAAATTTGTTTAATAAACAGTACAATATTGTATGTTTAATTTTCTCTATTTACTGTAATGTAATTAATTTTTTCTATACGCTTTTTTTTAATTTTTATATAGATCACCAGACATGAACCCAATCGAATTAGTGTGGGCTCAATTGAAGAGGTACGTTAGGAGTGTTGCAAAGCCAACAACAAAACAGCAACTGGTGGATGGGATAAAGAAATTTTGGCTAGAAGTACTCACACCTGAACATTGTAATAATTATATAAATCACCTGTATAAAGTATTACCTGTTGTAGTCGAAAGAAATGGTCAAGCCACAAATATGTAGTTCTGTACTGTATTTTCTGTTTAAAATTTTAAATTGGTGCATTATTAAAAAAAATTATAAAATTGCCTTTGTCTGATTATTGCATAAACTAATGTAGAATATTATACAGTAGTAATGTTATTGATGTGTATGAACAGTTATTTTCAGTTTTATAAGTCCTGAATAAGAGTACTGTACATTTTGATCAGTGCAGTACATGGAATCGGATGAGCGCCTTATCCACCCTAAGGGGTGTTTCCCAACGCGCCCTAACTTATGGCGGGAAAGGGTATACCGACAATAATTTTCTATCGGGGGAAACCCACGCATCATCACACACTTCATTTAATTTATCTGATTCAGGAAAAACTACAGGTAGTTTTTTCACATCCCACATAATACCCTTTTTTGTGGTACTTGTAGTATCAGAAATATGTAACACCTCCTTCATTGCCCTTAACGTGTGGCCCTAAAGGAAAATACGTTTGTTTCTTCACCGTCGACACTGAAATCAGTGTCCGTGTCTGGGTCTGTGTCGACCGACTGAGGTAAATGGGCGTTTTACAGCCCCTGACGGTGTTTGAGACGCCTGGACAGGTACTAATTTGATCGCCGGCCGTCTCATGTCGTTAACCGGCTTGCAGCGTGTTGACATTATCACGTAATTCCATAAATAAGCCATCCATTCCGGTGTCGACTCCCTAGAGAGTGACATCACCATTACAGGCAATTTGCTCCGCCTCCTCACCAACATTTTCCTCATACATGTCGACACACACGTACCGACATACAGCACACACATAGGGAATGCTCTGATAGAGGACAGGACCCACTAGCCCTTTGGGGAGACAGAGGGAGAGTTTGCCAGCACACACCAAAATGCTATAATTATACAGGGACAACCTTTATATAAGTGTTCCTCCCTTATAGCATTTAATATATATTCATATCGCCAAATCAGTGCCCCCCCTCTCTGTTTTAACCCTGTTTCTGTAGTGCAGTGCAGGGGAGAGCATGGGAGCCTTCCCACCAGCATTTCTGTGAGGGAAAATGGCGCTGTGTGCTGAGGAGAATAGGCCCCGCCCCCTTTTCGGCTGGCTTCTTCTCCGGAGTTTGTGATATCTGGCAGGGGTTAAATACATCCATATAGCCTCAAGGGCTATATGTGATGTATTTTTCGCCATACAGGTATTATACATTGCTGCCCAGGGCGCCCCCCCCCCCCGCGCCCTGCACCCTCCGTGACCGCTGTGTGAAGTGTGCTGACAACAATGGCGCACAGCTGCAGTGCTGTGCGCTACCTGATGAAGACTGAAAGTCTTCTGCCGCCTGGTTCCGGACCTCTTCAATCTTCAGCATCTGCAAGGGGGGTCGGCGGCGCGGCTCCGGGACGAACCCCAGGGCGAGACCTGTGTTCCGACTCCCTCTGGAGCTAATGGTGTCCAGTAGCCTAAGAAGCCAATCCATCCTGCACGCAGGTGAGTTCACTTCTCTCCCCTAAGTCCCTCGATGCAGTGAGCCTGTTGCCAGCAGGACTCACTGAAAATAAAGAACCTAAAAACTTTTTCTAAGCAACTCTTTTAGAGAGCCACCTAGATTGCACCCTGCTCGGACGGGCACAAAAACCTAACTGAGGCTTGGAGGAGGGTCATAGGGGGAGGAGCCAGTACACACCATGTGATCCTAAAAGCTTGCTTTTGTGCCCTGTCTCCTGCGGAGCCGCTAATCCCCATGGTCCTGACGGAGTCCCCAGCATCCACTAGGACGTTAGAGAAACTGCTAGCGAGCAATCAACTCAGAATGACCCCCATAGTGTATTGCAAGAAAATATCTGTAAATCCAATGGTACCGTAAGTGCGGTATATACTCGCACTTCTTTGCGGGGTGAGAACATCTCCCCTAAGTGAAGTCAGCCCTATGAATAGAGTTTGTGTGATCCCTGTGCAGCAGTCACAGAAAGGGTTCATCTCTGCAGTTTGTCACTCAAATTACATTGCTGCATTTTTTCTAGAAGTGGATCTGAGAGCTGTTACCCGCAGACCAGCTACAATAATTATCCTGGGTACTCACTAGACCAGTGGTTCTCAAACTGCACCCTGGGGTGCCTCAGGACACTTGCAGGGGTGCCTTGGATTGGTGGTCCAGGACCAATTCAAAATATTTATAGTTAGTGTTATAGGCAAAACCAGTGCTGTTGGCTGGCAATCATAACATATGTGCACAAGCAGAAGCAAATCCTGTCCCCTACCAAAGGGCCAGTGCTAGGGTGTTTGGCGCCTCCCTGCAAACTATTAATTTGGGCCCTCTCTCCAATACTTAATAAAGGGACAGTGCGCTCCTTAAAAAAAGAAGGTGTGGTATCACAAGGAAGGGGCATGGCCACACAATAGCACCCCAAATCAAAATACGCCACACAGTAGCACTATCTTATTGTCATTACACCGCATGTAATAATAATAATAATAATACCCACAGTCGCAGTGCCCTTTATACACATAACCACCATATCAGTGCAGCTTACACACATAATGCCAACAGTAGCAGTGCCCCTTCTACACATGCCCACGGTGGCAATCCTTTACATGGCAAATATCAACCTGGTTTTGCCATGTAAAGGATTGCCACTTTAAAAACAAACAATCAAACAAAAACAAAAAAAACAACAGGAAAAAACACAAAATCTCTCACTTTCTGATTCTCACACCCTATTACATTCCTCCCTATATATTTAAATGTTTCTATTACTGTATGTTCCCTCTTCCCTTCTCCAAACTATACACATCAACATTTTTTAGTATTTCCAGGTAAGTTTTGTGATGTAGGCCATGCACAATTTTAGTTGCCCTAATGTATTTACAGCTTTCTGGAGATATGGCTTCTGGAACTGAACACAGGATTCTAAATGTGGCTGTACCAAGGACCTATACAGTGGCATTACAGGTTGAGTATCCCTTATCCAAAATGCTTGGGACCAGAGGAATTTTGGATATCGGATTTTTCTGTATTTTGGAATAATTGCATACCATAACGAGATATTATGGTGATGGGACCTAAATCTAAGCACAGAAGGCATTTATGTTTCATATACACCTTATACACACAGCCTGAAGGTCATTTTAGCCAATATTTTTTATAACTTTGTGCATTAAACAAAGTGTGTGTACATTCACAGAATTCATTTATGTTTCATATACACCTTATACACACAGTCTGAAGTTCATTTAATACAATATTTTTAATAACTTTGAGTATTAAACAAAGTTTGTGTACACTGAGCCATCAAAACACAAAGGTTTCACTATCTCAGTCTCACTCAAAAAAGTCCGTATTTCGGAATATTCCGTATATCGGAATATTTGGATATGGGATACTCAACCTGTATTACTTTTTTCTGCTACTGGTTCTTTAACCTATGCAAACAAGCATCTGACTTGCCTTTCCTATTGCTTTGTTACATTGCTTACCTGAAATAGTAATACTTAGATAGCTTTCCTCTTGCCATTATAATGCCCTTAATATTATAGTTAGCCTTTGCATTTTTGAGACGTGTATGATTTTGCATTTTTTGGCATTAAATGTTGCCATGTTCTTGACCATTCCTCTAGTCCAGGGGCGGAACTGCCAGAGACAACGGAGTCAGTTGCCGCCGGGCTCCAGCCCTGAAGGGGCTTCCTCCATTGCCCCCCGGCTGTTACGTGCCCTTCCTACTAAATAGACAAAGGCGCTACCAGCAGGGTCTCGCAGTTTGTACATTCCATGCCGTAACACCCTTCTTTCCACCTTCACAATGAAGCTATTGGTACTTTGCAAAAAAAAAAAATTATTAGCATTGCAACTCAGCAGATCAATGCATTGTGCAGCCACACACTCCATATATCTGCTCAGCCACAAAGCTGATTATTTCTTCACAAAGTACAAGGTGAGCTCCAAATAGAATTCTCTAGCTTAGATTATACCTTTCTATGCAAGGGTAAATAGCTTAATTGTTTGACTGCAATGCCACAGGAAATGGTTTGGATCCAAGACAGTGTGACTGAATAATAAAGAAACCTTAAGATGAGTTCATGAATGTTGTATAAGTATTAGTGAGAGAAGGGGTCAGGAGCATGCTAGGCTGCAAAAAATAAGGTAGGCTGCAAGTGAAAGTAATGATCTCCTATATATTTTCCCAGATCTGTCACTCTGTGTGGCTAACTCTGGGGGAAGTCACAGCAATGGGCGGAGACTGCAACTGCAGGACGATACACCAGTGCCAGCAGCAGACCGTAACAAAGTGACAGATCAGGGAGAATATATAGGAGGTAGGGAGGTGGCCATGGTACATGGCTGGCCAAGGAACACTAGCTCATGTACCCCTTTACCACTGAGGCTGGCCACCAAGGATGGACCTGTCACCAGTGCACATGCAATAACCTCTTCTGCTGCCCTCTTTGCAACTCAGATTGCCCAGTGCTCCCCTTTGCTAACAGTCCACAAAGTTTCCCCATCTCACGATCTGCCTCCTCACCCCTACTTTCAGCTCTACAGCACACGCGCATATCATACAAGATCCCATCATGCGTACGTAGGTCTGAAATGCAAGAGGGAGGTTTGGGGGAGATTGGCATGCGCCAGCAACACCACACAGCTCACTGTGACCACAGTGGAGAGGCGCTGCAACAGGACAATACACCAACCTCGGAGCAAGGAACTGCGTCGGTCAGGAGGAGAACTATTTCAATAGCATAAAAAGGTTAATGCGTCCCACCCTATGGACACCAGACTCATCAAGTCACTGTTGCCAGAGTCTCATACAATGACTCTGAACCTCTAAGCACACTATTTGACTGTCCACACCCTGCTGTGCCTATTACCCATCTCCTCCACCACCCTCAACACTGACCCACACATCATTCACCCACAAAGATACAATAAAGGTAGTTTGGATAAATTAGCTAAATGAAATGGATTTAACCAATTTATCTAAATGACCATTTTTGGATGTTTTCCAGTGTTTGTGAGCAAATGGTCAATTGTCATTTGCTGCCACATATTAGCATAATTTTGTTTCAACTAGAAAAAAAAATTGGACAGATAATCTAAGTGTGGATCCAGTTTAAAGGTCCGTATTCACGGCCCGATTTTGGGGAGAGATGTGTGCTGAGCGAACTGCTCAGCACACATCTCTCCCCCCGCTCAGCACAGCGTGATGTGTGCTGAGCGTACGGGGGGTGGGGGGGCGCTCATTTCACCCCCTGTGTAGGGCATTCTGTGTGTATCCAGCTTAACAGGTGTGAGCATCATACAACTACTGACTTGCGAGTAACTATACAGCAGCTCCATACCTTGTGACTTGAAGAAACACCAGTTAACCCCGGGAATGCTGCAGTCAAAGCAACAATTCCTCTTCTTACATTCCGCTGCACTTATTGTGGGGTAGCCGCAATCCCTTCTGCTGTACGGTTCCACATTACATTGTTTCTTGTCACTTCCTGTTGATGCAGTAAGGAAACATCCAGGAATTACAGCAGCTTAGTTTTTTTTTTTTTTTTAACTGGGGCAATTTAGCTAGATCACAGGGCAATTTAGCTCCTTTGGTCCTTTTTTAGGACCAGTTAATCAGACAGTTGAGCAAACTGAAAAACAGCTAACAGGAAATTTCCACTTAAATGGTATTTTCTAATCTTATCTGACCATGACTAAGAATAAAGGATACACAAGATAAACTCTTAGAGCCATGGACCTTATCCATGTTTAAGCTCCATCAAATCTGTAATCAATAGCACTACATGCTCCCACTTTACCACTGTACTATATACTCTACCTGTGTTTTTAAGGTAAAAACACCATTTAACCCCAGTGACACTTGAATTAAAGCAGCAGCCTCTGGAATAGCATTCCTTAGCATTAATCCCAGGAAATCTGCAATCTTCACGCTCTTTGATAGCCATGCTACATTGCTGTTTACTTGGATGGAGCAGAGAGCACAACATCAGGACATAGGAAATATTACAATGCATGATAAGAAAGGTGTGAGCTCTACAGCAAGGCCTCTAACCCTTTGCCAGTGCCAAATACATAGGGCTTAACTCAGATCTGATCACAGCAGCAAATTTATTAGCTAAAACCATGTACACTGCAGGGGGGGGGTGTATAATATGTGCAAAGAGAGTTAGATTTTGGTGCGGTGTGTTCAAACTGAAATCTAAATTGCAGTGTAAAAACAAAACAGCCAGTATTTACCCTGCACACAAACAATATAACCCACCTAAATCTCTCTGCAAATGTTATATCTGCCCCCCCCCCCCCCATCCCTGCAGTGCACATGATTTTGCCCACTAGCTAACAAATTTGCTGCATCTGGGAATTACAGCAGCTTAATATTTCTTTTTACAGAAGGTTCAGCAAATTAAATTATTTAGTGAAATACTGTAATCATAACAGTTACAGGGATATTGTAGGTAGATTTATTGTCAGTGGATAAATGTAAAAATTAAACCCTTAGGCATAGTTCCAAAATGCTGTCATTGCAATCCAGATTTTAAGGATATCATGCTTGAGCACAGGTGACTTAATTAGAACTTCGGTCAATGTGAATTAACCATTGGACTCAACCATGGTTATCCTTAAAACCCAGGGGTCTATTTAAGATCGATCTTAATCGATGTTGGGCTTCCAGGTTGAAAAAAACACACACATTTACTAACATTTTAAAATTTATATAAAAAAATCATCTGTTCGTAAATGCAGTGCACATGGTTTTGCCCAACTGCTAACAAAAATCCTGCTGCGATCAACTCAGAATTACCCCCCATGGCCCTCATTCCGAGTTGTTCGCTCGCAAGCTGCTTTTAGCAGCATTGCACACGCTAAGCTGCCGCCTACTGGGAGTGAATCTTAGCATCTTAAAATTGCGAACGAAAGATTTGCAATATTGCGATAAGACATCTCTGTGCAGTTTCTGAGTAGCTCGAGACTTACTCTGCCAGTGCGATCAGTTCAGTGCTTGTCGTTCCTGGTTTGACGTCACAAACACACCCAGCGTTCGCCCAGACACTCCTCCGTTTCTCCAGCCACTCCCGCGTTTTTCCCAGAAACGGTAGCATTTTTTCCCACATGCCCCTAAAGCGGCCTGTTTCCGCCCAGAAACACCCACTTCCTGTCAATCACATTACGATCACCAGAACGATGAAAAAACCGTGAGTAATATTCCTAACTGCATAGCAAATTTACTTGGCGCAGTCGCAGTGTGAACATTGCGCATGCGCATTAAGCGGAAAATCGCTGCGATGCGAAGAAAATTACCGAGCAAACAACTCGGAATGACCACCTATGTGCACTGCAGGGAAGGCAGATTTAACATGTGCAGAGAGAGTTAGATTTGGGTGTGGTGTTTTCAATCTGCAATCTAATTTGCAGTGTAAAAATAAAGCAGTCAGTATTTACCCTGCACAGAAACAAAATAACTCACCCAAATCTAACTCTTTCTGCACATGTTATATCTGCCTCCCCTGCAGTACACATGGTTTTGCCCAACTGCTAACAAAATTCCTGCTGCGATCATCTTGGAATTACCCCCATCGATTGATGTTTTCACACTGCTCGTGTATATAAGACATAGGGCCTAATTCAGTTTGGATCGTAATACGCGTTCCAACCGCAAAAACTATGAAGAGGATGGGGGCATATACGCAGGGTCCATCCTGTGCGTGTGCCTACATTTTCTCCGGGTGCCCCGCAGAAAATGCGAATGCCTCTGCCTGTCAATCAGTAGAGGGCGTACCTTCGCAGGTATATCGCGATCATGAGCCATGTCTCCCATTTTTGTCATTATAGGTGCTCTGTGAGCTGCTGGCCATGCCCCAGCCCCTCTGTCTCCCGTGAATAGACATTGAGGCTTATTCAGACCAGATCGCTTCAATTTATTTTCACCCAGCGGGCAATCTGGTCTGCACTGCACATGCGTATGCACCACAATGCGTAAGTGCGACGGTCCGGAGATCACAAGAAGATTGACAAGAAGAGGGTGTTTGTGTGGGTGGCAACTGAATGTTTCTAGGGAGTGTCCGGAAAAACACTGGAGGGACCCGGCGTTTTGTGGGAGGATTTGTGACGTCACCTCAATGGCTGAGTAAGTGCTGAGCTGTGCAGCTCTTGTGCACATGTGATCACACACCTGCACAGCAAATTTTCCCTTCCGCTGTAGGCGGCAACTACCTGATTACAGGGATGCAAAAAACACACCCTAGCGATCAGGTCTGAATTACCCACAATGTGCATATTTGCAGAGCAACAAACTACAGGGAGCCTTCCACCCCCCCCCCTTCCCCATGGGAAGGGGGGGGGGGGTTGTTTGGGTTAGCTGGACATTCCCCAAAAAAGTGACTGTCCTGCAAAAATTGGGATAGTTGGGAGGTATGTTCAAATACATTTATTGTTTTGCATGCAGGGTAAATACTGGCTTCTTTGACATTTAGCCACAAATACTGCACAGCTGAATTACAGTATTACACTGCAATTAACAGTTATGCTAGGACATTCCCCCTCCCAAATCTACCTCTCTCTGCATGTTACATCTGTCCCACAGTGGCGTGCGGTGAGGTCAGTGGCTAGTGAGGCACTACAGCCATAATGTCCGCCGAATCCTGCCGATGACCCTTAGCCAATGCCCGCTACTGCCTCTGAGCCGATACCCGCTGCCACCGCCAATGGCTTACAAACTCGCCCACAATCAACTGACCCAGCCCTCCACCACTAATTTCTATCTCAGTCCGATGCCGCCAATGCCCGCTGCCTGCCTGCTCATTGTTCTCGTTATATATTATAAATTTTTAAAGAAAAAAAAAATGAGTGTTTGGGACTGGGAAGGGTGAGGGAGGAGGACATGAATGCAATTTTGTTGTCCAGGGCTTCCATTAACTTAAAGGAGAAGGGTCTGAATGGGTTAAAAAAAATGCGTGAGGTCCCCCCTCCTTAGTATAACCAGCCTCGGGCTCTTTGAGCCGGTCCTGGTTATTTAAATACTGGGGGAAAAATTGGACAGGGGTTCCCCGTATTTAGACAACTAGCACCGGGCTCTTAGACCGGTCCAGGTTCCAAAAATACGTGGGACAATAGATGTAGGGGTCCCCCATATTTTTAAAACCAGCACCGGGCTCCACTAGCCAGAGAGATAATGCCACAGCCGGGGGACACTTTTATGTAGGTCCCTGCGGCCCTGGCATTACCCCTCCAACTAGTCACCCCTGGCCGGGGTTCCCTGGAGGAGTGGGGACCCCTTAAATCAAGAGGTTCCTCCCCTCGAGGCACCCAAGGGCCAGGGGTGAAGCCCGAGGCTGTCCCCAGCACCCCTGTGTGGTGGGTGCCGGGCTGATAGCCATGTGTGTAAAAAAAGAATCTTGTTTTTTCGTTGTGGTACTACAAGGCCCAGCAAGCCTCCCCCGCTTGCTGGTACTTGGAGAACCTCAAGTACCAGCAGGCGGGGAAATAACGGGCTTGCTGGTACCTGTAGTTCTACAACAACAAAAAATACCCAAATAAAAACACAAACACACACAGCGTGACAGTAAAATTATTGAGACAGGCTGTAGCATGTGGGTGCATGTAACCCTATAAAAGTGATGGATTGGGTGACTATTACAATACCCACTGTTGCTGTCTGAAAAATGATGGATTTATAGATTGCTCTGCCGAGACATGTTTTTTTCTAAAATGCACCACAGGTATGGATGGATAGTATACTTGACGACACAGAGGTAGGTAGAGCAGTGGCCTACTGTACCGTACTGCTATATATTATATTATTTATTATTATTATCCTTTATTTATATGGCGCCACAAGGGTTCCGCAGTGCCCAATTACAGAGTACATAAACAAATAATCAAACAGGAAAACAGCAACTTACAGTTGACGACAATATAGGACAAGTAC
Source organism: Pseudophryne corroboree (assembly GCF_028390025.1). Lineage (NCBI taxonomy): Eukaryota > Metazoa > Chordata > Amphibia > Anura > Myobatrachidae > Pseudophryne > Pseudophryne corroboree. Next base: position 476,859 of record NW_026968233.1, on the reverse strand, counting down.
AGGGTAAATAAACATAGCTACATCAGCAGATGACACTGGAATAAGTATCAGGTGGCAGAAGACTGCTGGATTTGGTGCAGCTGAAGATTATTAAAGTAAGAAAAGAGTAAGCACATGAGGGAAGAGGGCCCTGCTCGTGAGAGCTTACATTCTAAAAGGGAGGGGTAGACAGACAGGGGTGAGACAGATGGGGTACATAGAGAGCATGGAACAGAGGTTTAGGATGAGATTTGGCTGGGTTTGGTGAAGAAGTGGGTCTTGAGAGCCGTTTGAAGTTTTGTAGAGAGGTGGAGAGTCTGAGGGGGAGTGGTAGGGAATTCCAGAGAAGTGGTGCAGCACATGAAAAATCTTGGAGGTAGGAGTGGGAGGAAGTAATCCGTAGGCAGGAGAGTCGGTGTGCATTAGCAGAGCGAAGAGGACGGGTGGGAGTGTAAAGCGAGATAAGATCAGAGATGTAGATGGGAGAGGAGTGGGTGAGGGCTTTGTAAGCAAGTGTGAGAAGCTTGAAATGGATTCTGAAAGGGAAGGGGAGCCAGTGAAGGACTAGTAAGAGAGGAGAGGTGGACGTAGTGCGTTTGGTGAGGAAAATGAGCCGGGCAGCAGCATTGAGGATAGATTGGAGTGGAGAGAGGTATTTGTCAGGAATGCCAGTCAGGAAGAGATTACAGCAGTCCAGTCTGGAGATGACTAGTGAGTGGATAAGAGTCTTAGTAGCATCCTGGGTCAGAAAGGGTCTGATCCTGGAAATATTTTTTAGATGAAAACGGCAGGTTTGTGAGAGGTGCTGAATGTGTGGTTTGAAGGAGAGGGAGAAGTCAAGGATTACTCCAAGACAGCGCGCTTGGGGGGTAGAGGAGATAGTAGTGCGATTGTAGGAGGTGAGATTATGCGGGAGGGAGGGAAGATGATCAGCTCGGTCTTAGACATGTTAAGTTTAAGAAAGCGCTGGGACATCCAGGAAGAGATAGCAGAGAGACAGTTGGAGATACGAGTGAGGAGAGTAGGGGAGAGGTCTGGAGAGGAAAGATAGATTTGAGTGTCATCAGCATAGAGATGATATTGGAAACCAAAAGAACTAATGAGCTTACCTAGTGAGGACGTATAGAGAGAGAAGAGAAGAGGACCAAGGACAGAACCTTGGGGTACCCCTACAGTTAGTGGAAGTGAGGGGGAGGTGGAGTCATGAGAGGAGACAGAGAATGAACGGTCAGAAAGGTAGGACGACAACCAAGAGAGGGCAGTGTTACGCAGACCAATGGAGTGAAGGATTTGCAGTAGGAGAGGATGGTCCACAGTGTCAAAAGCAGCAGAGAGATCAAGTAGAATAAGTAGAGAGTAGTGTCCCTTAGATTTAGCAGCATGGAGGTCATTGCATACTTTTGTAAGGGCAGTTTCAGTGGAGTGGAGAGGACGGAAGCCAGACTGGAATGGGTCAAGCAGTGAGTGTGAGGAAAGAAAGGAAGTAAGGCGGTTGTAGACAATACGCTCAAGGAGTTTGGAGGCAAAAGGGAGGAGAGAGATGGGTCGGTAGTTGGAGAGAGTGTTTGGATCAAGGGTAGGTTTTTTAAGAATAGGAGAGATGAGAGCGTGCTTGAAGGCAGAGGGGACAGTGCCTGATGAGAGGGAGAGATTGAGAAGGTGGGAAAGATGGGAACAAGCAGAAGAAGAGAGGTGGCAAAGGAGGCGGGAGGGGATAGGGTCAAGTGGGGAGGTGGTGAGGGGACAGGAACGAATGAGGGCCATGACTTCCTCTCCAGATGCATGGGAGAAAGATGACAGAGTTGGTACGAGGGATGGGGAGGGTTGGTAAAGGATGGGAGAAGGCTGGTTACTGATAGTCTGGTGTGATGTGATGTCCTGACGTATGGAGTCAATTTTGGATGTGAAGTAAGTGGCAAAGTCAAGAGCAGAGAGTGAGGAAGGGAGACGAGGTGGAGGTGGGCAGAGGAGTGAGTTGAGAGTGGCAAAGAGGCGCCGGGGGTTGGAAGACTGGGAGGAGATGAGGTTCTTGAAGTATGACTGTTTAGCAAGAGAAAGGGCAGCACTGAAGGATGAGAGCATAAGTTTGAAATGGAGGAAGTCTGCCTTAGAGCGTGATTTCCTCCAGTGTCGCTCAGCAGTACATGAGCATTTTTGCAGATATCTGGTGCATTTGGTGTGCCAGGGTTGAGGTGTTAATTTGCAAGGGTGAATAGTGGTTGGTGGAGCAACAGAGTCAAGAGCAGAAGTAAGGGAAGCATTGTATGTGGAAGTGGCTTGTTCAGGGCATGAGAGAGAGAGAATAGGAGAGAGAAGTGAGTCAAACAGGGAGGAAAGGAATGTGGTGTCAATAGCTTCAATGTTACGCTTAGTGATGGTAGCCTTAGGAGGTAGAGATGGGGAAGTCGAGAGAGATAGGTTGAAGGAGAGCAGGTGGTGGTCAGAGAGGGGAAATGGGGAGTTGGAAAAATCAGAAATATCACAGCGGTGAGTGAAGACCAGATCCAGTGAGCTCCCATTCACATGGGAGGGTGAGGAGGTCCACTGGGAGAGACCAAGTGAAGAGGTGAGGTTAAGGAGTTTAGAGGCAGGGGATTGTGTGGGGATGTCAATAGGGATGTTGAAATCGCCTAGGATAATGGTGGGAATGTCAGAAGAGAGGAAGTGAGGAAGCCAGGAAGCAAAGTTGTCGATGAATTTGGAAGCAGTGCCAGGGGGGCGGTAAATGACAGCTACTCTAAGATGGACTGGTTGGAAGAGGCATATGGCGTGGACCTCAAATGTAGAGAATATAAGGGATGGTTCTGGTGGTATGAGTTGGTAGGAGTAACTAGAAGGTAAAAGGACCCCAACACCACCCCCATGGCGACCCCCAGGTCGGGGTGTGTGTGTGAATGTAAGGCCCCCAGCAGAGAGAGCAGCAGCAGAAGTAGTGTCAGAGGGCGTAATCCAAGTTTCAGTAATGGCTAGTAGGTGTAGGGAGTTGGAAATGAAAAGGTCATGAGTGGGGACCAGTTTGTTACAAACAGATCTGGCATTCCAGAGGGCACAGGATAGGGGGTATGAGTTTGTGGGAGAGATGTGAATTAGATTTTCAGGGTTGCTGTAGCGATGAGGTGGGATTAACTTTGAGGGCAGGGATGATGAGAGAGTAGTGATGGTACGGGTGCCTGAGCTAGGAGGGGAAACTGCAGGAGGTGGGCAGGGAGGGAGGTCAGTGTGATGTGGATGGGGGTGTGGGGAGGTGACAGGGAAGGGAGAGAGGGAGCAGGGCTGAGTTGTGGGGTAGCAGGACCATGGGGCAGAGGTGAATGAAAGTGGGGTAACAGGAAAGGTGGGGGAAGGAAACAGAGGGATGGAGGGGAGACAGAGGAGGGGAGAGAGGAGGAGGTGGAGGAGACTAGTGGGGAAGGATAAAGATACATTATTAGGTAGACACTGAGTGATGTGGGGAGTATAAGAAAACCTTGACATAGTGTTAAGTAGGTAAATAGGTTGAAGTAGTGGAAGTAGGAGAGGAGACTGTAAGGCAATCCGAGCAGAAGAATTGCAGAAATGCAGGTGAGAAAAGCAGTGTAGGCTCAAGGGGTGTAGATTTAGTATGAAATGAGTCAAAAGCGTAGATAAAGTGGGTGCAGAAATGTATTTGGAGTGTAAGAAATGAAAGGATTGTGAGAGGTTTAAGAAGCAATGGTAATTATGTTAGATGTTTTAAGTGTTTGCAGGTAAAATTGCATTGGTGCAGCTGTGCTTAAAAAACAAAATTACAATAATACAGATACAGGCATTTGTAGGTGAAATGGATGGTTTATGAAATGTCCAAGTAAGGTAGTTCTGTGCTATGTAATCAGATGCAACAATCAGGAGGTGAGTGATCTGAGGAGTAAGTGTTATGATTCCTGTACTCCAGACCGGAGAAGATCTTATGGCAGGGATCTGAGTACAGGAACAATATGCTGGTAGTGGGAGCTGGAGAGCCTAGTAACCCCTGGCGCCCTAACTCCGTTGTCTCGCCCGTGTTATCAGAAATCCCCTGCGAGACTATGGTTGCTTGAGCCCATGGCAGCCGCGTTCGAAGGGCGGATTATGTCTGCCCAACCCTGATGCCCCCGCAGGTCTTAATGGGAGACAAGGGGAAATCCGAGACAGGGTGATAACAAGGGGCCCTCTGACTAAGCAACCAGGCCAGGGGTTACAAGCTAACTAACTTAAATCTAAAGGTATGTGCGGACTAGCCGCCAGGGAAAAGGACAACCAAAGATCCACTGATCCTACACTCCTATCCGGCACCGCTGGACACCAGAGTGGATCTGTGGAAGCGGAATCCTCCGCAAAAGCTCCAGAACACAATTAAACAAAATAATAAACAGTAAGCGGACAAGCCGCAACACACGGCTGCGCCGCGACTCACGAACACCACCAGATGTTAAAGGTGCTCGGTCAGACTCCAGGAACAGATGGTAAACTTCCGAGTACAGGATCTCTGAGGACAGGAACAACTGAATAGACCGGGACTGGGAACTCTCTGCAGCAGACACAGGCAAACAGGAAGCTCAGGAACTAGCAGGAACCAAGCTCAGAACTCAAGCAGACTGAAAACCCAGAAATATCACCAGCGTCTGTGAACTGCAATCAGCCAGCATATAACAGAGAGGCCTAATTAATAATCCAGAGCAGCTGGCCTATTGCATGATTCCAGCTGACAAGATGCAATTAGCAGCCAGGTGAGGCTGAACACATGGAACAAGCTGCAATTACACAGACTAACCAGCGGCAGCAGACAAGAGCATACTAAAACAGAGCAACAGGAAATCCTGGCATGCAAGACAACTTAATAAACATAAAATAGAAATGAACCACTACCTGTGGTTCATAACAGTATCCCCTCCTTAAGGGTGAGCTCCGAGCACCCCATGATACCCACGGGGAACATAAACAGAAGTATAACATAAAATACAGAACCAAAATGCAAAACAGGAATGAGCCACAGCCGTGGCTCATAACATTACCCCCCTCTTGAGGAGGGGTCAAAAGACCCCAAAATTCAGACTATCCAGAACAAGGGATACAAAAAAAAACCTGACACATTGGTCAAACAGACACGAAAACAGAAACAAGCTGCAACCACAGCTTGTAACAGTGCCCTCCCCCTGACGGTGGCCACTGGACACAAGATAAGGAAAAAAAAATCTTTTTTTCTTTTTTTTTATCAAGGCAAGAGTCAAAAATTATTTCTTTTTCTTCTTCTTCTTTTTACAAAGCTCTTTAGGTCTGACCAAGGTAATTCCCCAAACATTGTCTGAACTGATGGTACCACCCAACAAGGCTGCGTTCAAATCAGAGACAGGTTTCTTACCCTTGGGAGCTGAACTTTCTGGCAAAGTACTATTATTAGAAGAAGAAGAAGTCAGAAAAGCACATCCTGCAGTCAAAACAACGGGCTGGGACTCTTGTGCCGAGTTTACAGTATTTGGTGGAATCTCAGCAGACAAGACGGGTGACTTAGAGGAACCTGAACCAATTTCTTTGGAACCATATCTTTTAATAATTGCATTACTGAATGCTGGGGGATCCTGAAGAATGGGATCTTCAGCTTTCATTAGGCTAGTCGCCCACTCAAAAGGCTCTCCTTTAAAAGAATAAATAAGATAGAGCACAAGGTTCTCTGGAGTGATGCCCAGAAATGGTCTAGACAACATAATAATGTAATAGTGTTTGTAAAGCGCCAGAAATTGGGCTAAGTCCCCATCAAAGATTATGGATGTTGAGATATCAGAGTCAGGATCTGTTTCCTTCCCATCTGACTGACTGAAGTGCTTTGCTAGGACCTGGTCACTATTGCCCTTACTTGAGGCTGAGACTCTCTGAACCCCACCCGGGGCAGTGACTTTCTGAACCCCACCCGGGGCAGTGACTTTCTGAACCCCACACGGGGCAGTGACTTTCTGAACCCCACACGGGGCAGTGACTTTCTGAACCCCACCCGGGGCAGTGACTTTCTGAACCCCACACGGGGCAGTGACTTTCTGAACCCCACACGGGGCAGTGACTTTCTGAACCCCACACGGGGCAGTGACTTTCTGAAGCCCACACGGGGCAGTGACTTTCTGAACCCCACCCGGGGCAGTGACTTTCTGAACCCCACCCGGGGCAGTGACTTTCTGAACCCCACCCGGGGCAGTGACTTTCTGAACCCCACCCGGGGCAGTGACTTCCTGAACCCCACCTGGGGCAGTGGCCTCCGGGAACCCCGCTGGGGCAGTGGCCTCTGGGAACCCCGCTGGGGCAGTGGCCTCCGGGAACCCCGCTGGGGCAGTGGCCTCCGGGAACCCCGCTGGGGCCGTGGCCTCCGGGAACCCCGCTGGGGTCAGCACCTCGGATTCTTTTACTGGGACCGGGCCGTTGGCCTCCCTGACTGGGATCGGGCCATCGGCCTCCCTCTCTGAGTCGATAATTATCGAAAGTTCTCCCGGGACTATGACTTCCGGGACTTTTGCTGAAGCAATAACGTTCAGATCCTCCACTAATGCTATGCTTCTTAAGTTCTTTCCTGGGGAAGCGACTTCTAGACCCTTCTTTGGGGCTGCGTCTCTCGAGACCCCACTTGGGGATATTACTTCAAAGATCCCTTCTGGGGTTTTGCTTCTCGAGTTCCCTTCAAGAACTATGGTTTTAGATACCCTTTCTGGGATTGCGCTTTTCAAAGCCCTACCTGGGGTAACAGCTTCTGAGACCCCTTCCGGTATGGACACCTGAACTATAATATTTGATGTCCCTCTATAAGCTAGGGCATCGGGTACCGCTCCAGCACTCTGGGCATCGGGTACCGCTCCAGCACTCTGGGCATCGGGTACCGCTCCAGCACTCTGGGCATCGGGCACCGCTCCAGCACTCTGGGCATCGGGCACCGCTCCAGCACTCTGGGCATCGGGCACCGCTCCAGCACTCTGGGCATCGGGCACCGCTCCAGGACCCTGGGCATCGGGCACCGCTCCAGGACCCTGGGCATCGGGCACCGCTCCAGGAACCTGGGCATCGGGCACCACTCTAGGAACCTGGGCATCGGGCACCACTCTAGGAACCTGGGCATCGGGCACCACTCTAGGAACCTGGGCATCGGGCACCCCTCCAGGGACTTGCAACTCCGCTTCCACAGGAACCCCAAGAGAGGAGAGAAACATTCCCCTTTGATTCCTGAATCTATAATGGGGCTCCCTTGCCCAAGGACCCCAATTATAGGACAGAGAGCTTTTTTGTGTGGGTTGTGTGACAAGTACCTCTGCCACAGTAGAGACAGGAGTAGGTCTTGTATCATGACTCAACTTGGCCAGAGGGCAAGACTCGTCACCACACTTTGGCTTGCGCAACTCACAGGTCTGCAGATAATGGCCTAAACCCCCACAATATAGGCATAAGTTTAAGTTTCTGCGACGCAGACGCTCCTCTTCTGAGAGCCTGGGCCGCAGAAAACTTTTAAACCTTTTCTCTTCAATTAAACCAGAGGATTCTCTTGTCACCATACTGTGAACAAGAGTCTCTTTAGAGATAGATGTACTCTCAACGACTTCTGGCAAAATGAGCAAGATTTTAGTCAGAAGGTTTTGCAGTTGCTTTAGGGATTGCTGCCAAACTTGTAGTCGCTCTGGTCTCAAAGCACTGAATACAGAGTTCAGGGCTTCGAGAGATGCCTGCAGGGCTTGCATAGTAGACATAGGAGGATTTAAGACAAGGCAAGACAAGGCAAGACAAGACAAGACAAGACAAGACAAGGCAAGACTAAATTTTGCTAAACAAATCAAGATTTTTTTTTTTTTTTTTTTTTAAACACCGGACTGGATTCTAAACACCGGACTGGATTCTAAACTCCGGACTGGATTCTAAACACCGGACTGGATTCTAAACACCGGACTGGATTCTAAACACCGGACTGGAATCTGCACACTGAATTCTAGACAGGACTGGATTCTAGACTAGACACTGGACTGGGCCAAAAAAGAAAAAAAGTTTTATTTCTTTTTTGTGGTATGGCTGGTGATAATGTTATGATTCCTGTACTCCAGACCGGAGAAGATCTTATGGCAGGGATCTGAGTACAGGAACAATATGCTGGTAGTGGGAGCTGGAGAGCCTAGTAACCCCTGGCGCCCTAACTCCGTTGTCTCGCCCGTGTTATCAGAAATCCCCTGCGAGACTATGGTTGCTTGAGCCCATGGCAGCCGCGATCGAAGGGCGGATTATGTCTGCACAACCCCGATGCCCCCGCAGGTCTTAATGGGAGACAAGGGGAAATCCGAGACAGGGTGATAACAAGGGGCCCTCTGACTAAGCAACCAGGCCAGGGGTTACAAGCTAACTAACTTAAATCTAAAGGTATGTGCGGACTAGCCGCCAGGGAAAAGGACAACCAAAGATCCACTGATCCTACACTCCTATCCGGCACCGCTGGACACCAGAGTGGATCTGTGGAAGCGGAATCCTCCGCAAAAGCTCCAGAACACAATTAAACAAAATAATAAACAGTAAGCGGACAAGCCGCAACACACGGCTGCGCCGCGACTCACGAACACCACCAGATGTTAAAGGTGCTCGGTCAGACTCCAGGAACAGATGGTAAACTTCCGAGTACAGGATCTCTGAGGACAGGAACAACTGAATAGACCGGGACTGGGAACTCTCTGCAGCAGACACAGGCAAACAGGAAGCTCAGGAACTAGCAGGAACCAAGCTCAGAACTCAAGCAGACTGAAAACCCAGAAATATCACCAGCGTCTGTGAACTGCAATCAGCCAGCATATAACAGAGAGGCCTAATTAATAATCCAGAGCAGCTGGCCTATTGCATGATTCCAGCTGACAAGATGCAATTAGCAGCCAGGTGAGGCTGAACACATGGAACAAGCTGCAATTACACAGACTAACCAGCGACAGCAGACAAGAGCATACTAAAACAGAGCAACAGGAAATCCTGGCATGCAAGACAACTTAATAAACATAAAATAGAAATGAACCACTACCTGTGGTTCATAACAGTATCCCCTCCTTAAGGGTGAGCTCCGAGCACCCCATGATACCCACGGGGAACATAAACAGAAGTATAACATAAAATACAGAACCAAAATGCAAAACAGGAATGAGCCACAGCCGTGGCTCATAACAGTAAGTGACTCACATTTGTTATTAGTTCTTCAGTTTTCTTTGTTTTGTTAGATTGGTGTGCTTCTGTTTTCCTTCTTTTTCACTTCGATTGAACGCTGATTGAACACTGCTGTTATGTGTCAATTTTATCACGCTTTGATAAAAATGCACGCTTAGATCAATAAATGCACAGCCAAATGGCTTTGCACAGCCTACACCATTGGACTTAAGTAGAAGACTATTACAAGTGAAACCAATAATTGAAATCTGTAACCACACCCCACCCCCTCAAATGCCAGGCAATAAATTACCTTAAAAACAACAACCAGGCATTCCACAAAGATTAAACTGGGTCTATATCATTCAAAACTTTAAAAAAGTACTTCAAAATCACATACTATGCAATAATGTTTCAATTTGCATTACCCAGCAGAATTAGCTTTGCATATATAGATATAGTGCAGCAGAATATATTGGTGGTTGTAGTCAATTGTAATTAACTGTAGGTGACAAGAAGAGAAGAAACGTCAATTCACAATCGATATCAGCTGAAGATAAATTAACGCTGATTGAACGCTGCTGTTATGTGTCAATTTTATCACGCTTTGATAAAAATGCACGCTTGGATCAATAAATGCACAGCCAAACGGCTTTGCACAGCCTACACCATTGGACTTAAGTAGAAGACTATTACAAGTAAAACCAATAATTGAAATCTGTAACCAAACCCCCCCCACCTCAAATGCCAGGCAATAAATTACCTTAAAAACAACAACCAGGCATTCCACAAAGATTAAACTGGGTCTTTATCATTCAAAACTTTAAAAAAGTACTTAAAAATCACATACTATGCAATAATGTTTCAATTTGCATTACCCAGCAGAATTAGCTTTGCATATATAGATATAGTGCAGCAGAATATATTGGTGGTTGTAGTCAATTGTAATTACTCAGCAGAATTAGCTTTGCATATATAGATATAGTGCAGCAGAATATATTGGTGGTTGTAGTCAATTGTAATTACCCAGCAGAATTAGCTTTGCAAATATAGATATAGTGCAGCAGAATATATTGGTGGTTGTAGTCAATTGTAATTACCCAGCAGAATTAGCTTTGCATATATATAGTGCAGCAGAATATATTGGTGGTTGTAGTAAATTGTAATTACCCAGCAGCAGCTCTACTGCACTCAACATCACCAGTGCTCACAATATATATAATGCTATATACTATGCCATAGTGGTGCTTACTATATAACACCTCCTACTGCGTTCCCCCTGGCAATGAGCATGACACCCAGAGAGTGAAACCCCTGGCAATGAGCATGACACCCAGCACGTGATACTCTTGGCGTTGAGCAGTTTTTGTAAAAGTAATTAGAAGCTTTACTGTTGGGCATAGTGTATCACAGATATTGTGGTGTGTGACATAATATGTTCCAAAGGGCATTAATGTGTGGGGCTTAACATGGTGGAAATTACTGTACTTTTTTCCCTGTGGTGGCCGAGGTCTGTTGGTGCAGGGTCAAGAACTAGGGTGTAAGGTAGTCTTTGCCTGCAAGGCTACGCTCATTTTATGGAGTCCATACCCATACATTTAAGTGTGGCATATACCTGCGCTTGCTCGCGGGGTGAGAACATCTCCCTAATTGAATTCAGCGATATGAATAGAGGTTGTGCAGCAGCCACAGAAAGGGTTAATCTCTGCAGCTTGTCACTAAATTACATTGTTGCAATTTTAGCTGGGAGCTGCAATAATTACTCTAATACATAACACAGCCAACACTTCTATATTCACACAATATACTGCATGGTGAATATAGAAGTGGTGCTTGCTAAACAGCACCTCCTACTGCATTCCTCATCACCGCTGGTCACACTCATATCAGGCCCATAATGCTGTCTACTATGCCATAGTGGTGCTTACTATATAACACCAGGTGCTGTGCAGTGGTCAAAACACACTAACTGGTCCCATGCTGTTGTTGAACTAAAGGCCTATACACACGATGAGATTCGGTCTATGCTAATAGGTTTCAAAAGGTTACATAAAAGCTACTTTATGTATTTATTCATTAAAATTTTTAAGTTGTATTTTACAACCATACAATGATATGATATATAATGTATCGTATAATCATTACATAATGTTGATGGCATTGAATTGTCTCTGCCTTGACTAGTGGCAGCAGCTTCAGCACTAGGTGGAAGTGGATCTTGATCTTTCCCTATTTTACCCTCCACCTTTTTGTTCTCCATTTTTTAATGTGTGGAATTATATGCCAGTAATATATCTGGAATTAGACGGTGGTAATGTCTGGAATTAGATACCACTAGATAGATACCAGATATCACTGTGACTGGAATGATGACATATGCACAGTGACAGGACACTACCACAGCACCCTACAGCAGCCATATGCGGCACAAGACACTGGAGTATTAGTAATGTACTGTAGTATACTGAGCACCACAAGACAATGAGCAGTGATACGGAGCACTGATGAGATTACTAGAACTGACACTGAGCAGCCAGATGCAGCACTGGACTATTAGTAATGTTCTGTAGTATACTGAGCACCACAATGCAGCACAAGACAATGAGCAGTGATACTGAGCACTGATGAGGATACTACTGAGAACTGACACTGAGCAGGAGAGACACACTACAATTTCATCTTGCGCCTCTTTTTTTATTTATCTTTGCATCATGTGCTGTTTGGGGCTATTTTTTTAAGTGCCATCCTGTCTGACACTGCAGTGCCACTCCTAGATGGGCCAGGTGTTTGTGCTGCCCACTTGGGTCGCTTAGCTTAGTCATCCAGGGACCTTGGTGCAAATTTTAGGACTAAAAATAATATTGGGAGGTGTGAGGTGTTCAGAATAGACTGGAAAGGAGTAGAAATTATGGTTATTGAGCTTAATACTATAGGATCAAAATTACCCCCAAATTCTATGATTTTAGCTGTTTGAGGTTTTAAAAAAAAATCACCCGAATACAAAACCCGAAAGGGTGGTTTTGCCAAAACGCGTCCGTATCCAAAACACAACTGCGGATCCGAAACCAAAACCAAAACATGAAACACGAAAAATGCCCGCTGCACATCTCTAGTTAGGGGAGAAGCATGTAGCCTTGTAGACTATGCACAGCTATATCTAGAAAAATATACGATCTAATCTTTAACCAACCAATGCAAGAAAGTATTTAATGTGAAAATACGAAACACTAGACTAATTGGAGGTGCGCCCTAAAGCAAATTACAATGTTAGGATTAGGGGGTTCGGAAAGACCTCTAGTGTAAACACTACTATATACATTTTAAGATAGGAAGGTACAAATTACATATTCACATTGCATCTATGGGCTGGATTCAAATGTCCCTTTCCTCCCTCAATCGTGCCCGTCAGCAGCTATTCTAATGTTGCTGCCAACGGGTGCGACATGTTTATTTCAGCTCGCTACCCCCAGGGGAAACAAGCTGAAATGTGTGCAAAGAGACCCATTTGGGCAACCAAACGGTGTCTTTTCATGATCGCGCCCATTACTTTATTCAGGTTTAGGTGCTTTGTGCACCTAAACCAGAGTGTAATGGGCGCAATAATTGAGGGCATTTGAATTTCCCTTATATGTGTGTGTGTGTGTGATATACACACAGACACACATACTGTATTTCTTTATATAATGGACACCTCAGTTTCTATTCATTCGTGTCCTGCCCCCTACTCTGTCAGACCCCTTCCCCTCTACTTTTCTGACCCCAAACGCCACTCATTCTTGTTGAGTGCTGGTGGGCCCATTCAGAATTTTGCTATGGGGCCCACAAAGGTCTAGTTACGCCACTGGGCAGGGTTGTAGAGGAGGCGGTGCAAGGCATCCTGTGAACAGTCAAAGCTTTAGCCTGTTGGTGCCTTGGATCAAGATCCAACTCTACACCCCGATGTTAGTGTAGTGCCTTTTGGGGTTAAGGTTTTACAGAAAGTTACAGGTTTTTTTAATTTAGTAAAATATGCCCCATTTTAAAGATAGGGCATTTACATTTGTTGCACCTATGCAGTACATAGCAGCCTGCAGGGCATGTACAGTGGCTTCATTTGGGTGCACATACATTGCCGGCTCCTGGTCGCAAACTGAAATTATTGTGTGTAAGTGGAATTAGCGGTGTTTATGTCATACAGGGGGTGGGGGAGGTTTGTGGTTGGTGGGGGGCACGCTGTGTGATTATTATCCTGCATCTATACATACATGCGCTAACACCTGGACATACACTGATGTACCCACACCTAATATCCATACATACACGCCCTGACACCTGGACATACACCAACATTCCCACACCTGCATCTATACATACACATGCTGACACCTGGACATACACCAACATACAAGCACCTGCATCTATATATACACGCGCTGACAAATGGACATACACCGACGTACCCACACTTGCATCTATACATACATGCACTGACATCTGGACATACAAGCACCTGCATCTATACATACACGCGCTGACACCTGAACCTACACTGACGTTCCCACACCTGCATCTATACATACACATTCTGACACCTGGACATACACAGACGTACCCACACCTGCATCTATACATACACGCGTTGACACCTGGACGTACACTGACGTACACACACCTACATCTATATATGCATGGATGCAAATGTGGGTACGTCTGTATACGTCCAGGTGTTAGCTAGAGATGAGCGGGTTCGGTTTCTCTGAAACCGAACCCGCACGAACTTCATGTTTTTTTCACGGGTCCGAGCAGACTCGGATCCTCCCGCCTTGCTCGGTTAACCCGAGCGCGCCCGAACGTCATCATGACGCTGTCGGATTCTCGCGAGACTCGGATTCTATATAAGGAGCCGCGCGTCGCCGCCATTTTCACACGTGCATTGAGATTGATAGGGAGAGGACGTGGCTGGCGTCCTCTCCATTAGAAATTAGATTAGAAGAGAGAGAGAGATTGTGCAGAGTCAGACAGAGTTTACCACAGTGACCAGTGCAGTTGTTGTTAGTTAACTTTTATTTATTTTAATATATCCGTTCTCTGCTATATCCGTTCTCTGCCTGAAAAAAAACGATACACAGCAGCAGCCAGTCACACAGTGTGACTCAGTCTGTGTGCACTCAGCTCAGCCCAGTGTGCTGCACATCAATGTATAAAAGGCAAAGCTTATAATAATTGTGGGGGAGACTGGGGAGCACTGCAGGTTGTTATAGCAGGAGCCCCCAGGAGTACATAATATTATATTAATTTAAAATTAAACAGTGCACACTTTTGCTGCAGGAGTGCCACTGCCAGTGTGACTAGTGGTGACCAGTGCCTGACCACCAGTATAGTAGTATATTGTTGTATGTATTGTATACTATCTCTTTATCAACCAGTCTATATTAGCAGCAGACACAGTACAGTGCGGTAGTTCACGGCTGTGGCTACCTCTGTGTCGGCAGTCGGAACTCGGCAGGCAGTCCGTCCATCCATAATTGTATTACAATATATACCACCTAACCGTGGTATTTTTTTTTCTTTCTTTATACCGTCGTCATAGTGTCATACTAGTTGTTACGAGTATACTACTATCTCTTTATCAACCAGTGTACAGTGCGGTAGTTCACGGCTGTGGCTACCTCTGTGTCGGCAGTCGGCAGGCAGTCCGTCCATCCATAATTGTATTATTATTATAATATATACCACCTAACCGTGGTTTTTTTTTCATTCTTTATACCGTCATAGTGTCATACTAGTTGTTACGAGTATACTACTATCTCTTTATCAACCAGTGTACAGTGCGGTAGTTCACGGCTGTGGCTACCTCTGTGTCGGCAGTCGGCAGGCAGTCCGTCCATCCATAATTGTATTATTATTATAATATATACCACCTAACCGTGGTTTTTTTTTCATTCTTTATACCGTCATAGTGTCATACTAGTTGTTACGAGTATACTACTATCTCTTTATCAACCAGTGTACAGTGCGGTAGTTCACGGCTGTGGCTACCTCTGTGTCGGCAGTCGGCAGGCAGTCCGTCCATCCATAATTGTATTATTATTATAATATATACCACCTAACCGTGGTTTTTTTTTCATTCTTTATACCGTCGTCATAGTGTCATACTAGTTGTTACGAGTATACTACTATCTCTTTATCAACCAGTGTACAGTGCGGTAGTTCACGGCTGTGGCTACCTCTGTGTCGGCAGTCGGCAGGCAGTCCGTCCATCCATAATTGTATTATTATTATAATATATACCACCTAACCGTGGTTTTTTTTTCATTCTTTATACCGTCATAGTGTCATACTAGTTGTTACGAGTATACTACTATCTCTTTATCAACCAGTGTACAGTGCGGTAGTTCACGGCTGTGGCTACCTCTGTGTCGGCAGTCGGCAGGCAGTCCGTCCATCCATAATTGTATTATTATTATAATATATACCACCTAACCGTGGTTTTTTTTTCATTCTTTATACCGTCGTCATAGTGTCATACTAGTTGTTACGAGTATACTACTATCTCTTTATCAACCAGTGTACAGTGCGGTAGTTCACGGCTGTGGCTACCTCTGTGTCGGCAGTCGGCAGGCAGTCCGTCCATCCATAATTGTATTATTATTATAATATATACCACCTAACCGTGGTTTTTTTTCCATTCTTTATACCGTCGTCATAGTGTCATACTAGTTGTTACGAGTATACTACTATCTCTTTATCAACCAGTGTACAGTGCGGTAGTTCACGGCTGTGGCTACCTCTGTGTCGGCAGTCGGCAGGCAGTCCGTCCATCCATAATTGTATTATTATTATAATATATACCACCTAACCGTGGTTTTTTTTTCATTCTTTATACCGTCATAGTGTCATACTAGTTGTTACGAGTATACTACTATCTCTTTATCAACCAGTGTACAGTGCGGTAGTTCACGGCTGTGGCTACCTCTGTGTCGGCAGTCGGCAGGCAGTCCGTCCATCCATAATTGTATTATTATTATAATATATACCACCTAACCGTGGTTTTTTTTTCATTCTTTATACCGTCGTCATAGTGTCATACTAGTTGTTACGAGTATACTACTATCTCTTTATCAACCAGTGTACAGTGCGGTAGTTCACGGCTGTGGCTACCTCTGTGTCGGCAGTCGGCAGGCAGTCCGTCCATCCATAATTGTATTATTATTATAATATATACCACCTAACCGTGGTTTTTTTTCCATTCTTTATACCGTCGTCATAGTGTCATACTAGTTGTTACGAGTATACTACTATCTCTTTATCAACCAGTGTACAGTGCGGTAGTTCACGGCTGTGGCTACCTCTGTGTCGGCAGTCGGCAGGCAGTCCGTCCATCCATAATTGTATTATTATTATAATATATACCACCTAACCGTGGTTTTTTTTCCATTCTTTATACCGTCGTCATAGTGTCATACTAGTTGTTACGAGTATACTACTATCTCTTTATCAACCAGTGTACAGTGCGGTAGTTCACGGCTGTGGCTACCTCTGTGTCGGCAGTCGGCAGGCAGTCCGTCCATCCATAATTGTATTATTATTATAATATATACCACCTAACCGTGGTTTTTTTATACCACCTAACCGTGGCAGTCCGTCCATAATTGTATACTAGTATCCAATCCATCCATCTCCATTGTTTACCTGAGGTGCCTTTTAGTTCTGCCTATAAAATATGGAGAACAAAAAAGTTGAGGTTCCAAAATTAGGGAAAGATCAAGATCCACTTCCACCTCGTGCTGAAGCTGCTGCCACTAGTCATGGCCGAGACGATGAAATGCCAGCAACGTCGTCTGCCAAGGCCGATGCCCAATGTCATAGTACAGAGCATGTCAAATCCAAAACACCAAATATCAGAAAAAAAAAGGACTCCAAAACCTAAAATAAAATTGTCGGAGGAGAAGCGTAAACTTGCCAATATGCCATTTACCACACAGAGTGGCAAGGAACGGCTGAGGCCCTGGCCTATGTTCATGGCTAGTGGTTCAGCTTCACATGAGGATGGAAGCACTCAGCCTCTCGCTAGAAAACTGAAAAGACTCAAGCTGGCAAAAGCACCGCAAAGAACTGTGCGTTCTTTGAAATCCCAAATCCACAAGGAGAGTCCAATTGTGTCGTTTGCGATGCCTGACCTTCCCAACACTGGACGTGAAGAGCATGCGCCTTCCACCATTTGCACGCCCCCTGCAAGTGCTGGAAGGAGCACCCGCAGTCCAGTTCCTGATAGTCAGATTGAAGATGTCAGTGTTGAAGTACACCAGGATGAGGAGGATATGGGTGTTGCTGGCGCTGGGGAGGAAATTGACCAGGAGGATTCTGATGGTGAGGTGGTTTGTTTAAGTCAGGCACCCGGGGAGACACCTGTTGTCCGTGGGAGGAATATGGCCGTTGACATGCCAGGTGAAAATACCAAAAAAATCAGCTCTTCGGTGTGGAGGTATTTCACCAGAAATGCGGACAACAGGTGTCAAGCCGTGTGTTCCCTTTGTCAAGCTGTAATAAGTAGGGGTAAGGACGTTAACCACCTCGGAACATCCTCCCTTATACGTCACCTGCAGCGCATTCATAATAAGTCAGTGACAAGTTCAAAAACTTTGGGTGACAGCGGAAGCAGTCCACTGACCAGTAAATCCCTTCCTCTTGTAACCAAGCTCACGCAAACCACCCCACCAACTCCCTCAGTGTCAATTTCCTCCTTCCCCAGGAATGCCAATAGTCCTGCAGGCCATGTCACTGGCAAGTCTGACGAGTCCTCTCCTGCCTGGGATTCCTCCGATGCATCCTTGCGTGTAACGCCTACTGCTGCTGGCGCTGCTGTTGTTGCCGCTGGGAGTCGATGGTCATCCCAGAGGGGAAGTCGTAAGCCCACTTGTACTACTTCCAGTAAGCAATTGACTGTTCAACAGTCCTTTGCGAGGAAGATGAAATATCACAGCAGTCATCCTACTGCAAAGCGGATAACTGAGGCCTTGGCATCCTGGGTGGTGAGAAACGTGGTTCCGGTATCCATCATTACTGCAGAGCCAACTAGAGACTTGTTGGAGGTACTGTGTCCCCGGTACCAAATACCATCTAGGTTCCATTTCTCTAGGCAGGCGATACCGAAAATGTACACAGACCTCAGAAAAAGAGTCACCAGTGTCCTAAAAAATGCAGCTGTACCCAATGTCCACTTAACCACGGACATGTGGACAAGTGGAGCAGGGCAGGGTCAGGACTATATGACTGTGACAGCCCACTGGGTAGATGTATGGACTCCCGCCGCAAGAACAGCAGCGGCGGCACCAGTAGCAGCATCTCGCAAACGCCAACTCTTTCCTAGGCAGGCTACGCTTTGTATCACCGCTTTCCAGAATACGCACACAGCTGAAAACCTCTTACGGCAACTGAGGAAGATCATCGCGGAATGGCTTACCCCAATTGGACTCTCCTGTGGATTTGTGGCATCGGACAACGCCAGCAATATTGTGTGTGCATTAAATCTGGGCCAATTCCAGCACGTCCCATGTTTTGCACATACCTTGAATTTGGTGGTGCAGAATTTTTTAAAAAACGACAGGGGCGTGCAAGAGATGCTGTCGGTGGCCAGAAGAATTGCGGGACACTTTCGGCGTACAGGCACCACGTACAAAAAACTGGAGCACCACCAAAAACTACTGAACCTGCCCTGCCATCATCTGAAGCAAGAAGTGGTAACGAGGTGGAATTCAACCCTCTATATGCTTCAGAGGTTGGAGGAGCAGCAAAAGGCCATTCAAGCCTATACAATTGAGCACGATATAGTAGGTGGAATGCACCTGTCTCAAGTGCAGTGGAGAATGATTTCAACGTTGTGCAAGGTTCTGATGCCCTTTGAACTTGCCACACGTGAAGTCAGTTCAGACACTGCCAGCCTGAGTCAGGTCATTCCCCTCATCAGGCTTTTGCAGAAGAAGCTGGAGGCATTGAAGAAGGAGCTAACACGGAGCGATTCCGCTAGGCATGTGGGACTTGTGGATGCAGCCCTTAATTCGCTTAACAAGGATTCACGGGTGGTCAATCTGTTGAAATCAGAGCACTACATTTTGGCCACCGTGCTCGATCCTAGATTTAAAGCCTACCTTGGATCTCTCTTTCCGGCAGACACAGGTCTGCTGGGGTTGAAAGACCTGCTGGTGACAAAATTGTCAAGTCAAGCGGAACGCGACCTGTCAACATCTCCTCCTTCACATTCTCCCGCAACTGGGGGTGCGAGGAAAAGGCTCAGAATTCCGAGCCCACCCGCTGGCGGTGATGCAGGGCAGTCTGGAGCGACTGCTGATGCTGACATCTGGTCCGGACTGAAGGACCTGACAACGATTACGGACATGTCGTCTACTGTCACTGCATATGATTCTCTCAACATTGATAGAATGGTGGAGGATTATATGAGTGACCGCATCCAAGTAGGCACGTCACACAGTCCGTACTTATACTGGCAGGAAAAAGAGGCAATTTGGAGGCCCTTGCACAAACTGGCTTTATTCTACCTAAGTTGCCCTCCCACAAGTGTGTACTCCGAAAGAGTGTTTAGTGCCGCCGCTCACCTTGTCAGCAATCGGCGTACGAGGTTACATCCAGAAAATGTGGAGAAGATGATGTTCATTAAAATGAATTATAATCAATTCCTCCGCGGAGACATTGACCAGCAGCAATTGCCTCCACAAAGTACACAGGGAGCTGAGATGGTGGATTCCAGTGGGGACGAATTGATAATCTGTGAGGAGGGGGATGTACACGGTGATATATCGGAGGGTGAAGATGAGGTGGACATCTTGCCTCTGTAGAGCCAGTTTGTGCAAGGAGAGATTAATTGCTTCTTTTTTGGGGGGGGTCCAAACCAACCCGTCATATCAGTCACAGTCGTGTGGCAGACCCTGTCACTGAAATGATGGGTTGGTTAAAGTGTGCATGTCCTGTTTTGTTTATACAACATAAGGGTGGGTGGGAGGGCCCAAGGATAATTCCATCTTGCACCTCTTTTTTCTTTTCTTTTTCTTTGCATCATGTGCTGATTGGGGAGGGTTTTTTGGAAGGGACATCCTGCGTGACACTGCAGTGCCACTCCTAGATGGGCCCGGTGTTTGTGTCGGCCACTAGGGTCGCTAATCTTACTCACACAGCTACCTCATTGCGCCTCTTTTTTTCTTTGCGTCATGTGCTGTTTGGGGAGGGTTTTTTGGAAGGGACATCCTGCGTGACACTGCAGTGCCACTCCTAGATGTGCCCGGTGTTTGTGTCGGCCACTAGGGTCGCTAATCTTACTCACACAGTCAGCTACCTCATTGCGCCTCTTTTTTTCTTTGCGTCATGTGCTGTTTGGGGAGGGTTTTTTGGAAGGGCCATCCTGCGTGACACTGCAGTGCCACTCCTAGATGGGCCCGGTGTTTGTGTCGGCCACTAGGGTCGCTTATCTTTCTCACACAGTCAGCTACCTCATTGCGCCTCTTTTTTTCTTTGCGTCATGTGCTGTTTGGGGAGGGTTTTTTGGAAGGGCCATCCTGCGTGACACTGCAGTGCCACTCCTAGATGGGCCCGGTGTTTGTGTCGGCCACTAGGGTCGCTAATCTTACTCACACAGCTACCTCATTGCGCCTCTTTTTTTCTTTGCGTCATGTGCTGTTTGGGGAGGGTTTTTTGGAAGGGACATCCTGCGTGACACTGCAGTGCCACTCCTAGATGGGCCCGGTGTTTGTGTCGGCCACTAGGGTCGCTTATCTTACTCACACAGCGACCTCGGTGCAAATTTTAGGACTAAAAATAATATTGTGAGGTGTGATGTGTTCAGAATAGGCTGAAAATGAGTGTAAATTATGTTTTTTGAGGTTAATAATACTTTGGGATCAAAATTACCCCCAAATTCTATGATTTAAGCTGTTTTTTAGGGTTTTTTGAAAAAAACACCCGAATCCAAAACACACCCGAATCCGACAAAAATAATTCGGTGAGGTTTTGCCAAAACGCGTTCGAACCCAAAACACGGCCGCGGAACCGAACCCAAAACCAA
Organism: Pseudophryne corroboree; assembly: GCF_028390025.1. Lineage (NCBI taxonomy): Eukaryota > Metazoa > Chordata > Amphibia > Anura > Myobatrachidae > Pseudophryne > Pseudophryne corroboree. The sequence goes on along the minus strand of NW_026968233.1, from coordinate 455,696 downwards.
AACACAAAACCCGAAAAATTTCAGGCGCTCATCTCTAGTGTTAGCATGTGTATGTATAGATGTTAGGTGTGGGTACATCAGTGTATGTCCAGGTGTCAGCACATGTATGTATAGATTCACATGTGGGTAAGCCGGTGTACGTCCACGTGTCAGCATGTGTAGGTATAGATGCAGGTGTGGGTACGTTGGTGTACGTTTAGGGGTCAGCGTGTTTATGTATAGATGTTGGTGTGTGTATGTCAGTGTACGTACAGATATAGGTGTATGTATGTATGTATGTATGTATATGTGTAGAGGAAGGTGTGATACATACATATAACACATACATGATAGATAGATAGATACATACATATATCACACACACGATAGATAGATAGATAGATAGATAGATAGATAGAACACATACATACAAGATAGATACATACATACATACATGATAGATACATATATATACACACACATACGATAGATAGATAGATAGATAGATAGATATATCACAAACATATATGATTCATACATATATCACACACACATACATGATACATACATGAGAAAGACCTGGGATGGTGATGAGGCCAGGGCCCCCTGCTGATGTTGCGTTGAGGAAGGCAGTGTTCCAGGGCGGATGCCAGTCGGGGAGAGCGCCGCGCAGCCCGGGAAAAATACTGCTGAGGAGCTACATCTGGAAGAGCCCCTGGGAGGGAGAGTGCCACATGCCCCATCCTGCGTGGCAGACTCTGCAGGCCTGCACATGACAAGGGAGGTCTCTGGCCACACATACTCACCCTTCTGCTGAAGCCCCGCTGCTGTCCCCATCAGCGCTCTCCAGCGGTGAGCGGGGCCAGAATGAACCTCAACCTGTGAGAACTATCTTCATGATCAAGAGATCTCATATGCAAGATAAGTATGTGTTGGGATAGGGCTGGGGAGGGCGGCTGCTCGGGCACCCCCCCGTCAAGTTAAGGAGATTTAACTGACTAAGCACAAGGGAACTCTCGTCTGGGGACAACAACTGCAGGGAGACCACATCTTTTCAGATGAACATGGGAGGGCGGAAGGCTGCCTAATACTGAAGCACCCTCAGACATTAAACCATATGCAACAACTATTGCAAGCATTCCTGGGGGAAGGTCTGCAGCAGACGGATTTGCATATGGTGATGTCATCCAAGCAGTGGGCCAAAGTTGGCTGGAACCCTCATCTGTATATGAAAAGAGAAAAGGGGCATGCAGGGCATGGCGGCCTTTTGCGGCGCTTGTATAACCCCAAGTTTGCATTAAACACCCCCACCCTCCTTCGGTGTGGGGCTCATGTTGGCCATGCCCAAGCCCCTGAAGCATTCAAGCTGATTTCTTGCAGCAGCTGGGCACTGTAACAGCTTCAGAGCTGCTCTACAAGACAAGTAAAAGGGTGTGGGCCCTGCAGCACCACCAGTAGTTTGCATACACACATATATAGGACAGCATCTCTTATATGCCCCAGGGTCAATAAAATAGTATCCTTGTCTAGACTATCCATCCCCTCAGATAAGGTATTTGTCCATGCCGCTAAAGCACTACACACCCAGGCCGACGCAATTGCCGGTCTGAGTAAGGTACCTGAATGTGTATAAATGGACTTCAGGGTAATCTCCTGTTTGTGGTCAGCACACTCTTTGAGGGCAGCCGTATCCTGGGACGGGAGGGCTACCTTCTTGGATAAGCGTGTTAATGCTTTGTCCACCCTAGGGGAGGATTCCCATCGTAACCTATCCGTTGATGGGAAAGGATACGCCATAAGAATCCTTTTTGAAATCTGCAGTCTTTTATCTGGAGATTCCCAAGCTTTTTCACATAACTCGTTCAGCTCGTGTGAGGGGGGAAAGGTTACCTCAGGCTTCTTTCCCTTGTACATATGTACCCTCTTGTCAGCGACAGGGGGTTCCTCTGTGATGTGCAAAACATCTTTTATTGCCATAATCATAAATCGAATGGATTTTGCCAATTTTGGCTGTAACTTTGCATCATCGTAATCGACACTGGAGTCAGAATCCGTGTCGGTATCTGTGTCAACAATCTGGGATAGTGGGCGCTTATGAGACCCTGACAGTCCCTGCAACATAGGATCAGGCATGGGTTGAAACCCTGACTGTCCCAAAGCTTCTGCCTTGTCTAATCTTTTGTGCAATGAGTTTACACTAGCATTTAAAACATTCCACATATCCATCCAATCAGCTGTCGGCGGAGACACCACATTCATTTGCTCCCGCTCCTCTCTAATATAGCCTTCTTCCTCAGACATGTCGACACACGTGTACCGACACACTACACACACAGGGAATGCTTTTTCTGAAGACAGTTTCCCCACAAGGCCCTTTGGAGAGACAGAGAGAGAGTATGCCAGCACACCCCCCAGCGCTATATAACCCAGGAATAAAACAGTAACTTAATGTTTGCCCAGTAGTGCTGCTGTATGTAATTTGCGAATTATGTGCCCCCCCCACCCCTCTTTTCAACCCTCTTGTCTAACGTGGTATAAGCAGGGTAGAGTCCGGGGAGCTTCCTCTCAGCGGTGCTGTGGAGAAAAAATGGCGCTGGTGAGTGCTGAGGGAGAAGCCCCGCCCCCTCGGAGGCGGGCTTCTGTCCCGCTTAAACTGTAAAATTGGTGGGGGCTTATACATATATAAAGTGCCCATCTGTATATATGTTATATTTTTGCGAAAGAGGTTTATATTGCTGCCCAGGGCACCCCCCCTGCGCCCTGCACCATTACAGTGACCGGAGTATGTGAGGTGTATGGGAGCAAAGGCGCACAGCTGCAGTGCTATGCGTTACCTCAGTGAAGATCATGAAGTCTTCTGCCGCCTCTGAAGTCTTCTTTTTTTCTCATACTCACCCGGCTTCTATCTTCCGGCTCTGCGAGGGGGACGGCGGCGCGGCTCTGGGACGGACGGCGAGGGTGAGATCCTGCGTACCAATCCCACTGGAGCTAATGGTGTCCAGTAGCCTAAGAAGCAGGACCTTGCAACTCAGTGAGTAGGGCTGCTTCTCTCCCCTCAGTCCCTCGATGAGGGAGTCTGTTGCCAGCAGTGCTCCCTGAAAATTAAAAACCTAACAAAATACTTTCTGTCAGAAAGCTCAGGAGAGCTCCTGAAAAGCACCCAGTCTCCACTGGGTACAGTATCAAACTGAGTTCTGGAGGAGGGGCATAGAGGGAGGAGCCAGTGCACACCCAGAACTAAAGTCTTTCTTAAAGTGCCCATGTTTCCTGCGGAGCCCGTCTATCCCCATGGTCCTTACGGAGTCCACAGCATCCTCTAGGACGTTAGAGAAAATAGGATTTTAATACCTACCGGTAAATCCTTTTCTCTTAGTCCGTAGAGGATGCTGGGCACCCGTCCCAGTGCGTACTGTGTCTGCAGTTATTAAATGGCCCTTAACTCCAGAACATTTATGTGGAGATGAAAACATCCAAGGAAGACTTGACCATCTTCCTTGGATGTTTTCCCCCTGTGTGACTGCTCTCCAGCCTCGGAGGGTGGCATCCGTGGTCCCTAGGATCCCGTCCTGGATCCCGAACCATCGCCCCTCTAGGTGGTGAGAACTGTGCAGCCACCAATGGAGTGAGATTCTGGTCTTGGAAGACAGGATTATCCTCCGGTGCATGTGTAGGTGGGATCCGGACCACTTGTCCAACAGGTCCCACTGGAACACTCTGGCATGGAACCTGCCAAACTGAATGGCCTCGTAGGCCGCAACCATCTTCCCCAGCAACTGAATGCATTGATGGATTAACACTCTTGCTGGTTTCAGAATTTGTTTGACCAGACTCTGGATCTCCAGAGCCTTTCCACTAGAAGAAAACCTCTTCTGTGTCCAGTATCACTCCCAAAAACAACAACCGCGTCATTGGGACCAACTGCGATTTTGGCAAGTTTAGGAGCCAACCATGTTGTTGAAGAACTGTCAGGGAGAGTAGATGTTTTGCACCAACTGGTCCCTGGATCTCGCCTTTATCAGGAGATCATCCAAGTACGGGATAATTGTGACTCCTTGCTTGCGAAGGAGAACCATCATTTCCGCCATCACCCTGGTGAAAATCCTCGGAGCCGTGGACAGACCAAACGGCAACGTCTGAAATTGGTAATGACAATCCTGAATTGCAAACCTCAGGTAGCTTGATGCAGTGGCTAAATGGGAACATATAAGTAGGCATCCTTTATGTCTACCAAAACCATGAAATCTCCTTTATCCCCCGGACTGGAGATCACTACCCTGAGAGATTCCATCTTGAAATTGAATTTCTTTAGGTAGAAATTAAGGGATTTCAGATTTAAGATTGGTCTGACTGAGCCGTCCGGCTTCGGGACCACGAAGAGGCTTGAATAAAAACCTTCTCCCTGCTGACTAAGGCTGATTTGAACAATCGGTGAGGGGGAACGTCTTGAAACCCCAGTTTGTACCCTTGGGACACTATTTGTAAAACCCACGAGTCCAGGTCCGAATGAATCCAGAACTGACTGAAGAGTTTTAGACGTGCCCCCCACTGGTGCGGGCTCCTGCAAGAGAGCCCCAGCGTCATGCAGTGGATTTGGCAGAAGCAGAGGACGATCTCTGCTCCTGCGATCTTGAAGAGGCTACAGACCTCTTCCCTCTTTTCCTTCCTCTACCTGCAAAGAAAGGGGAATCTTAACTTCTTGCATATCTATTGGGCCGAAATGACTGCGTCAGATAATGATGCGTCTTCATCCGTTGAGAGGGAACATAGGGCAAGAAGGATGACTTACCTGCGGGAGCTGCCGAGATCAAATTAACTAGGCCGTCGCCAAACAAGGCTTCACCTTCATAGGGAAGAGACTCCCTTTCTTCTTGGAGTCAGCATCAGCATTCCCTTGGTGAATCCACAATGCCCTCCTATCCGAGACTGCCATGAAATTGGCCCGTGAGCACTTGTGCCCGGTGTAGGATTTTTAAATATGTGTAGTTTACTGTATGCAAGGGTTTAAAACCTTTTAGGAACTGAGCTCTAAGGTGTATTACATGTAGTTTAAAAAAAACAAAAAAGGTTTATTTTATGGCAGTAGTTTCCAAACTGGGGTTCTTGCACTGGTAGCATAGTTTGGTGGTCCAGGACCAATTAAAATTATTTATACTTTATTAAATTGGCAAAACCATTCCCTCACAACATAACTGAACCTGAGGATGACATGCTATAAACACAATTTACTTAATTTTATATTTTTTTCTGAATTTCTCAATAAAAAAAACTTTGGCCTAGGGGTGCCGTGAAACAAATTTTGATACTCTAGGGCAGGGGTGTCAAACCCATGGGCCGCATGCCGCCCCCAATGCATCCTTTTGTGGCCCACAGGCCGGGGTCCGGCAGGGGTCCTTTTGTGGCCCGATCACCTTGCTTAGAGCGAGGGCAGGAGAGTGCAGCCAGAGTCTTTGCTTTCTATGTGCGGCACCATCTTCCCGAAGAGATCACCGGGAAGATAGTGCCCCTTCCACTGGCTACAGCACAGGTATACTGGGGTGGGGTAGCAAACTGGGGGCCCCAATGGGCCCCTCCAGCAGTCCCTCTACCAAAACACGTCTTTTGGTGGTTTTGCGGTGTTGTTATAACTACATGGTGACGATACTGTAGCACAGAGATTTTCAACCATTTACAACTCACGTCACACAGAACAAGATTTAAATATTGACAAGGCACACTGAAATATAATGGTGATGCATGGTGCAGTATCGTGTCCTAGGATGTCATGTCGCAGCTTCTCCATAGGTAACGCCTGAACAGGCCCAGTGACAGGGGGGACAAAGGGGACACTTGTTCAGGGCTCCAAGTATTAAGAACAGAAATAATGGGGCCACAGTGCCAATATTGCTTTTTAAAGTGTATCCACCAACTGCTCAATTTAAGCAGGAAAACAATTAACAGGCCAACTAAACCCTCCCCCCTCCTTTTACCCCATCACTTTGTCCAGTCCCTGTGGTCCATACTGTATTGCCATTATTATGCATGTTGCTGTGCTGGCCCTTTTCTGAATGTCCCTGCCACCGCCACCGAAGAGCTGGATAGCCCAGTATGAAAACCACCTGCCGGCCTCACTGACGGTCCGAGTCAAAGGCTCCATTTTTTTTTAAAGATCCCTCTGCCAAGTTAAGGGGGGGTTGAGGGGGCCCCAGAGATATCAGTGTACTGGGCCCCGAGATTTCTGTTGCTGGCCCTGACCCTCAGGGCGTATCTACCCCTTGGCCAGGATGGCACTTGCCAGGGGCACCATCCAGCTGTGCCAACCGTGGCTAAGGGATAGAGTTCTGCAGTCTCGAAAGGGCGCTATGGCAATCAGCGTGGGACTGACCAATTAGACGGTGAGGGAAGGATACTGAAATTGTCCCAACCCTGTTACAGTTTGAAACGCCCCTCAACTGCTGTCCACTGCTTCACTCCTAGCTCTGCCCCTTTGAAATTATTAATCCCTACCCCCCGGTAGGCGGAGTTCTCCAGGCCCATACTCAGGAGTCACCACTGCTGTACATTATGTGCCGGTTGTAGAGGCAGAGCGGGGAACATCAGAGAACGCCACAAATTACACAGTGGGCAAGGAGATGGCTGGAGACAGCTGCACAGCCATGCCTTGCAAGTTCGAGAGAGCTGTTGAATTTCAGCACTTCAAGTCAGAGCCTGCCCCCTGCTGCCCAAGCAGTCCGTGACAGTTAGTGTCGAGGAGGGGGGGATTTGTGCATGTGTGCTATCAGTGTGTGTGTGGGGGGGGTGGGGGGGTGGAGGATGTGTGTGACTGTGAGGGAGCTGTCAGTGTCAGTGGGGAGAGGAGCAGGAGGGAGTTGTCAGTGTGTGGAAGTGATGAGAGTTGTCAGTACTGGGGAAATATGTGTGTGTGTGTGTGTGTGTGTACTAGATTTAGGAGTGTGTGTTTGTGAGAGGTTTGAGTTGGGGAATTAGAGTTCATACAGTAATTAAATGTTTTCATATTGAGAACTACATCTCCCAGCATATACAGTGTGCTGGGGATGCTAACAAGCTTTATTTAAAAGTTTAAAAAACATTGCTTTTATGACTGCAATGGTTAAAAAGGGAGAGCTATAAATCAATTTATCAGTGAATGATCGCAGTTTGAGCTGTTACATTTTACTGAACCACCTATCCCTCCACACTCACTACCTGTCCTCAGGATACATTTACCATCCCGGCAGACGGTATACCGGCGGTCATTTGACCGATGTTGGAATCCTGACACCACTTGGGAGACTGGTGCCGGCACACAGACAGCCGACATCCCGAAGGCGAGTATTGGAGGGAGGGTTAGGACCGGGGGAGGGGGTGTTAGGGAAGGCACTAGGAGGGGGGGGGGGTTAGTCCTAGCTGCCACCCCCTGAGGGTTAGCCCTATCCGCCACCCCCCCAGAGGGTTAGGATTAGGTATCATGTGACTGCTGGAATCCCAAGCGCCGGATGCCATACCCAACCCCCTTTACTTTTTCAGGCATTTCTATCTCTCCTCTCTCTATGGTGTTCCGATTGCCCACTTTCCCTTGTGCTTTTCTCTCTCTCTCCTTTGTTTAGAGCATCAGTTTCTGTAGTCTACTTTATCCTTATTTTTTCCAGTGTTTCACTATCTCTCTGATGTAATGAGGATGTATGGTCTAGAGGGATCAGTAATGCATTGTACTGTATAGAGGCGTCAGGGATGTAGCGTAGGGTATAGAGGCGTCAGGGATGTAGCGTAGGTTATAGAGGCATCAGGAATGTAGCGTAGGGAATAGAGGCATCAGGGATGTAGCGTAGGGTATAGAGGCGTCAGGGATGTAGCATAGGGAATAGAGGCGTCAGGGATTTAGTTTAGGGAATATAGGCATCAGGGATGTACTAGCAGGTATATAGGGGTCAGTGTACTGTATAGAGGGGTCAGTAATGCAGTGATGGTTATAGAAAGGTCAGTGATGTAGTGTAGGGTATAGAGGGGTCAGTTATGTAGTGTGGGGTAAAGAGGGGTCAGTAAAGATACTAAACTGAAGTACTTAGAACACTTCTTGAATTAAGACACAACCTGCAAGAAAAAGTATGCAATATGGGTGAAAAGGCAAATGTCAGAGGTCTGATACAAGTGACCAGCTCCACACCTTGCACCACATAGCGTTATGTTAAACTGGGATATGTTCTTTTTTGGTGTGTGTGTGTGTGTGTGTGTGTATGTGTGTGTGTGTGTGTGGGGGGGGGGGGGGGGGGGGGGTGCCAAAGGAAATTTTTGCCATTGGCTCCTTTGGTCTAGAACCAGCCCTGATCACAAAATATTTTTGTCTGAGCAGACTGGACACTGATCAGCGTTGGCTCATTCTCAGCCCCCCGCCCAGCCTCTGCTGCCAACAGACTGCTATTAGCTAGTTAACCTTCTACCTTCCCTATCTATGACACAGACTGCTGCTAATGCTACCAGAATGTTCCCAGTGGCTTCACACCAACAGTGAATCCCAGCCGATGATGTAGGGCAGCGTGTGGGGGAGGGGGTCAGTTGCTGTGGCTCCAACATGGTAACCGCCAATGGACTGCAATGCTTTATCAAATGGGGGGGCGCCAGTCCCTTACTTTGCCAGGGGCGCTTGGACCCCTAGCTACACCTCTGTTGACCCTAACCGATACCCCTAAACTAACCATAACTCCTGCAGTAAAAATCCATGTTTCTATGTATATAGGGGGTCATTCCGAGTTGATCGCTTGCTGCCGTTGTTCGCTGCGTAGCAATCAGTTGAAAAAAAATGGCTAATCTGTGCATGCGCATGCTCCATAATGTGCATGCGCATCGTACGGGTCCAAAGTCCATTGTGGTTTTGCACTAGTTCTAGCGATTATTCCAATCACAGAACAGGCCACAAGGAGATTGACAGAAAGAGGGCGTTTCTGGGTGTCAACTGACCGTTTTCAGGGAGTGCTTGGAAAAATGCAGGCGTGGCCGAAGAAATGCAGACGTGGCTGGGCATTCGCTGGATGGGTGTGTGACATCAAAAGCCGTCCCTCGGTTGTTAGAATCAACGCACACGAAGTGTAACTACAGTGCTGGTCTTATTTTGAAACGATTTTGCAGGCGCTCTGCTGCTCAAGTGTTCGCACTTCTCCAAAGTGAATATACACTCTCCAGTGGGCAGCGACAATGCGTTTGCATGGCTGCTAAAAACTGCTAGCGAGCAATCAACTCAGAATGACCCCCATAGTGTATTGCAAGAAAATATCTGTAAATCCAATGGTACCGTAAGTGCGGTATATACTCGCACTTCTTTGCGGGGTGAGAACATCTCCCCTAAGTGAAGTCAGCCCTATGAATAGAGTTTGTGTGATCCCTGTGCAGCAGTCACAGAAAGGGTTCATCTCTGCAGTTTGTCACTCAAATTACATTGCTGCATTTTTTCTAGAAGTGGATCTGAGAGCTGTTACCCGCAGACCAGCTACAATAATTATCCTGGGTACTCACTAGACCAGTGGTTCTCAAACTGCACCCTGGGGTGCCTCAGGACACTTGCAGGGGTGCCTTGGATTGGTGGTCCAGGACCAATTCAAAATATTTATAGTTAGTGTTATAGGCAAAACCAGTGCTGTTGGCTGGCAATCATAACATATGTGCACAAGCAGAAGCAAATCCTGTCCCCTACCAAAGGGCCAGTGCTAGGGTGTTTGGCGCCTCCCTGCAAACTATTAATTTGGGCCCTCTCTCCAATACTTAATAAAGGGACAGTGCGCTCCTTAAAAAAAGAAGGTGTGGTATCACAAGGAAGGGGCATGGCCACACAATAGCACCCCAAATCAAAATACGCCACACAGTAGCACTATCTTATTGTCATTACACCGCATGTAATAATAATAATAATAATAATAATAATACCCACAGTCGCAGTGCCCTTTATACACATAACCACCATATCAGTGCAGCTTACACACATAATGCCAACAGTAGCAGTGCCCCTTCTACACATGCCCACGGTGGCAATCCTTTACATGGCAGATATCAACCTGGTTTTGCCATGTAAAGGATTGCCACTTTAAAAAACAAACAATAAAAAAAAAAAAAACAACAGGAAAAAACACAAAATCTCTCACTTTCTGATTCTCACACCCTATTACATTCCTCCCTATATATTTAAATGTTTCTATTACTGTATGTTCCCTCTTCCCTTCTCCAAACTATACACATAATCTTTTAGTATTTCCAGGTAAGTTTTGTGATGTAGGCCATGCACAATTTTAGTTGCCCTAATGTATTTACAGCCTTCTGGAGATATGGCTTCTGGAACTGAACACAGGATTCTAAATGTGGCTGTACCAAGGACCTATACAGTGGCATTACAGGTTGAGTATCCCTTATCCAAAATGCTTGGGACCAGAGGAATTTTGGATATCGGATTTTTCTGTATTTTGGAATAATTGCATACCATAACGAGATATTATGGTGATGGGACCTAAATCTAAGCACAGAATGCATTTATGTTTCATATACACCTTATACACACAGCCTGAAGGTCATTTTAGCCAATATTTTTTATAACTTTGTGCATTAAACAAAGTGTGTGTACATTCACAGAATTCATTCATGTGTCATATACACCTTATACACACAGTCTGAAGTTCATTTAATACAATATTTTTAATAACTTTGAGTATTAAACAAAGTTTGTGTACACTGAGCCATCAAAAAACAAAGGTTTCACTATCTCAGTCTCACTCAAAAAAGTCCGTATTTCGGAATATTCCGTATTTCGGAATATTTGCATATGGGATACTCAACCTGTATTACTTTTTTCTGCTACTGGTTCTTTAACCTATGCAAACAAGCATCTGACTTGCCTTTCCTATTGCTTTGTTACATTGCTCACCTGAAATAGTAATACTTAGATAGCTTTCCTCTTGCCATTATAATGCCCTTAATATTATAGTTAGCCTTTGCATTTTTGAGACGTGTATGATTTTGCATTTTTTGGCATTAAATGTTGCCATGTTCTTGACCATTCCTCTAGTCCAGGGGCAGAACTGCCAGAGACAACGGAGTCAGTTGCCGCCGGGCTCCAGCCCTGAAGGGGCTCCAGCCCTAAAGGGGCTTCCTCCATTGCCCCCCGGCTGTTACGTGCCCTTCCTACTAAATAGACAAAGGCGCTACCAGCAGGGTCTCGCAGTTTGTACATTCCATGCCATAACACCCTTCTTTCCACCTTTTTCAAGACCCAGCCCAGCAGCCTCGCCGCTGCCACCACCGCTAGCTGCAGCACTGCCAGCGGTGGGGTGCCCCTGCTTCTTCTCACACCACAGATAGCTGGGCAGCACTGCAACTGCCTGCCTGATTGCTCCGCCCCCTTCCGGCTCCCAAGCACCTCTGCTGCCCAGTGATCCAGGAGCCTGCTGCTAGGAAGAAGTGGCCGAGCTTCAGCAAGCGAGTCTGGACACTGGCGGAGGAAGCCATGATAACCAGATAATGGGGAGTGGAGAGCCAGTTCCAAGGTAATACTTTATACAGCTGGTTGAGATCCTGGTCGGTGGATATGGATTCCAAGAAAACCCTGGAGGTGCTTCCTTTCAAGGGAGACACTCTCTTTGGAGAAGACCTCAATAAGATTGTAGCTGATCTGGCTACTGCTGAAACAGCTTGCCTACCTCGTATGACTCCTACCACGCAGAAGGCTAAAAGTACTTTCCCTTGGCCCTTTCATCCCTCAGGTAAAGCGTACCCAAGGTCAGGCATACCCAAAGCAAGCTCATGCTTCCAGACCTGCCAAGCCCAGACTGAAGCAAGCCTGGGCTGCCCATCAGCCTGCTTCCAAAACGGACAAGCCTGCCGCATGACGGTGCAGGCCTCCCTCTGGGGGATCCCAGGGTGGGGGGCCCGACTTCTAGGTTTGGCATAGAAAGGTATAATTCTAAGCTAGAGAATTCTGTTTGGAGCTCACCTTGTACTTTGTGAAGAAATAATCAGCATTGTGGCTGAGCAGATACATGTAGTGTGTGGCTGCAAACTGCATGGATCTGCTGCGTTGTAATGCTGATACTTTTTTTTTGCAAAGTACCAATAGCTTCATATAATGTTCACGATTTTTATGCAGGATCAAATAGCTCAATAGGTAGGGTGTTTGATTAGAATTCAACAGGTTATAGGTTTGAATCCTGGGTATGGTAGTTTGAGATGTGTTATTTAATAAAGTATGTTGTTCTGACTGCTGGGATATCATACTAAATAAATGGAGTTGATCAATTTTTTTTTAATTTTTTTTTTAAACTAGGGACAATTTCCAGATACTTTTCTTTATAACTGAGATTGCCCCCTGGAACTTCACATCAGTTGACAACTATGCATGAGTGGGCAGTGCTTGCTCTGGATCTGCCCACCCATTTATGTGCCGTCATAAAAGAAAGCACAACTGACAGTTATCCTGGGCGTACACTACACAATTACCTGTCAGGCTATCTATCCAGTCTGGATGGATGGAATGAAAATCTGGTAATGTATAGTAGCAAATGTCAATTAACCATTTGCTCCCAAACACTAGAAAAGTGGTCAAAAATGGTCATTACACAAATTGGTTAAACCCAAAATTTAACCAATTTGTTTAGGGGACCATGTTTGTCCATTTTCTAGTGTTTGAGAGTAAATCGTTGATGGTCATTTGCTCATATAGATAACCGGATTTCTATTCCAACCAGCCAGTGTTGGAGATATGGTCTGCCAGATTACATAATGCATACCAGAGCCATAACTAGACTTTTTGGTGCCCTGTGACAGAGAATTATATGCCCCCCCCCTCCCCTCCCCATTTTTGCAATATGGACAAAAGGCGCATGCCTTGTGGGGAAGGGGCATAACAAGATTGGTCTCAGAGAAAGCACATGAGATATGAAGATATATCTAGTATACTTGACACTCAATGGTTTGTGGTATTGCCGGGGTGCCCTCCTTAAATGCATATACAGTCACACATGGCGTGTTTGTGCAAATGGCATATCAGCAGTCAGCACTAACTGGTGACATGCCATTTGTACAAGTAAGCCATGTGTGACTAATATATAAACATACTTTATTAAATAACACCTCAAACTATCATACCCAGGATTCAAATCTATAACCTGTTGAATTCTAATCAAACACCCTACCCATTGAGCTACTTGATCCTGCATCTATTCTAACCTCCAAAAACAGATTCAGTTGCATTTTCCAGCGTGTTTTGTTTGCGCCTTTGCAAATGTCTTACATCGACAAACTTATTTAGTACTATTTTGCAAATAGGGTTACATTGTCGCAACATTGTGTGAAAACAAGGTGATATCTAATTAGCACACAGGTAAGGAATTAAGAAAATCTTTATTTAAGGGTGAAGATGTTTCTCACAAAATCGTTGCCCCAATGCATCATTGAAATTCAAGCTGGAAAGATGATTTTAATATATCACTTGTACATTTTGTATTGCTCTTCTGGTGACAATGTAGTTTGTTTTTGGCAATTACCATTTTAATAATAGGGTAAAGAAAATTAAGTGGATTTTTGAAAGAAAACAATACTGTCAATATACTATTATAACAAATTAAAATGGTAAAAGTTATTGTACTTTAAGTAAAAATAAAAGAGCAAAAATATCAATCCCAGTTTTGGATTACTTTAATTAACAAAAAAAATGCATATAGCAAAGGATAGTTTCAATCTGCCGATCTCTGGGTTATGGGCCCAGCATGCTTCCATTGCAGTACTCTGCTGCACATGTAAGTGCAAGAGATCCTGAAGCACTCACTCATCATGGGAAAGTACCAATGTGTTTCTTCATTGGTTGATGGAAGAAACATCTTACAAAAACTCTCCAGATTATTGACTTTTTAAAGTTTTTCTAGGAAACGTTCTTGATGAATGCTTATTAGCCTTTGTCAGTATGTACTTTTTGCAAAGTGTCTCTGTGGTGCAATTGGTTAGTGTGTAAGGTTATTAACCAAAAGGTTGGTGGTTCAATCCCACCCAGGAACGTAATTGACCTTGTGATCAGATTTTGGTGATATTTAAGTAGACAAGTCAAAATTTCAAACCCCCTCTTATTGTGTAGGGTACCTGGCCTTCTCTGATGTAATCAGAGTTAGATTTGATTCAGTGATTTTATAAAAAACAGCTAGGAAGCACAATTTAGCAGTGGGTTGCAGAGAAAAAAAATATGCTGGCAAAAAAATCAAATTGCGTGATTAAACAGCTCTTCATTTTCTGGCTTTATTTTTATGCTAACAAATTTGTTCTCTGAAAAGTGTCCACAAAGCCAAGTCTCTGATTAACACCTTTGTAGGGATGGTTTTTCACCTATTACTAAATTAAACTTGCTTCATTGGAAAGGCAGCAAGATGCATCCTCATTTCAATGTCTACTGAAATAATACAGGTTGACACCAGGAAACATTAACGCCACTGCATCCTTGCTGCTTTCTCATGTGGAAGTCTGTTTAATGTGAAAACAAGGTGATATCTAATTAGCACACAGGTAAGGAATTAAGAAAATCTTTATTTAAGGGTGAAGATGTTTCTCACAAAATCGTTGCCCCAATGCATCATTGAAATTCAAGCTGGAAAGATGATTTTAATATATCACTTGTACATTTTGTATTGCTCTTCTGGTGACAATGTAGTTAGTTTTTGTCAATTACCATTTTAATAATAAGGTAAAGAAAATTAAGTGGATTTTTGAAAGAAAACAATACTGTCAATATACTATTAAAACAAATTAAAATGGTAAAAGTTATTGTACTTTAAGTAAAAATAAAAGAGCCAAAATATCAATCCCAGTTTTGGATTACTTTAATTAACAAAAAAAAAAAGCATACAGCAGAGGATAGTTTCAATCTGCCTACCTCTGGGTTATGAGCCCAGCATGCTTCCATTGCTGTACTCTGCTGCACATGTAAGTGCAAGAGATCCTGAAGCACTCACTCATCATGGGAAAGTACCAATGTGTTTCTTCGTTGGTTGATGGAAGAAACATCTTACAAAAACTCTCCAGATTATTGACTTTTTAAAGTTTTTCTAGGAAACGTTTTAGATGAATGCTTATTAGCCCTTGTCAGTATATACTTTCGCAATGTGTCTCTGTGGCGCAATCAGTTAGTGTGTACGGCTATTAACCAAAAGGTTGGTGGTTCAATCCCACCCAGGTACGTAATTGACATTGTTATCAGATTTTGGTGATCTTTAAGTAGACAAGTCAAAATTTCAAACCCCCTGTTATGGTGTAGGGTACCTGGCCTTCTCTGGTGTAATCAGAGTTAGATTTGATTCAGTGATTTTATAAAAACAGATAGGAAGCACAATTTAGCAGTGGGTTGCAGAGAAAAAGAAATATGCTGGCAAAAAAATCCATTTGAGTGATTAAACAGCTCTTCATTTTCTGGCTTTATTTTTATGCTAACAAATTTGTTCTCTGAAAAGTGTCCACAAAGCCAAGTCTCTGATTAACACCTTTGTAGGGATGGTTTTTCACCTATAACTAAATTAAACTTGCTTCATTGGAAAGGCAGCAAGATGCATCCTCATTTCAATGTCTACTGAAATAATACAGGTTGACACCAGGAAACATTAACGCCACTGCATCCTTGCTGCTTTCTCATGTGGAAGTCTGTTTAATGTGAAAACAGGGTGATATCTAATTAGCACACAGGTAAGGAATTAAGAAAATCTTTATTTAAGGGTGAAGATGTTTCTCACAAAATCGTTGCCCCAATGCATCATTGAAATTCAAGCTGGAAAGATGATTTTAATATATCACTTGTACATTTTGTATTGCTCTTCTGGTGACAATGTAGTTTGTTTTTGTCAATTACCATTTTAATAATAGGGTAAAGAAAATGAAGTGGATTTTTGAAAGAAAACAATACTGTCAATATACTATTAAAACAAAATAAATGGTAAAAGTTATTGTACTTTAAGTAAAAATAAAAGAGCCAAAATATCAATCCCAGTTTTGGATTACTTTAATTAACAAAAAAAAATGCATATAGCAGAGGATAGTTTCAATCTGCCTACCTCTGGGTTATGGGCCCAGCATGCTTCCATTGCAGTACTCTGCTGCACATGTAAGTGCAAGAGATCCTGAAGCACTCACTCATCATGGGAAAGTACCAATGTGTTTCTTCGTTGGTTGATGGAAGAAACATCTTACAAAAACTCTCCAGATTATTGACTTTTTAAAGTTTTTCTAGGAAACGTTTTAGATGAATGATTATTAGCCTTTGTCAGTATGAACTTTTGCAAAGTGTCTCTGTGGCGCAATCAGTTAGTATGTATGGCTATTAACCAAAAGGTTGGTGGTTCAATCCCACCCAGGGACCTAACTGACCTTGTTATCAGATTTTGGTGATCTTTAAGTAGACAAGTCAAATTTCATACCCCCTGTTATGGTGTAGGGTACCTGGCCTTCTCTGATGTAATCAGAGTTAGATTTGATTCAGTGATTTTATAAAAACATCTAGGAAGCACAATTTAGCAGTGGGTTGCAGAGAAAAAGAAATATGCTGGCAAAAAAATCAAATTGCGTGATTAAACAGCTCTTCATTTTCTGGCTTTATTTTTATGCTAACAAATTTGTTCTCTGAAAAGTGTCCACAAAGCCAAGTCTCTGATTAACACCTTTGTAGGGATGGTTTTTCACCTATTACTAAATTAAACTTGCTTCATTGGAAAGGCAGCAAGATGCATCCTCATTTCAATGTCTACTGAAATAATACAGGTTGACACCAGGAAACATTAACGCCACTGCATCCTTGCTGCTTTCTCATGTGGAAGTCTGTTTAATGTGAAAACAAGGTGATATCTAATTAGCACACAGGTAAGGAATTAAGAAAATCTTTATTTAAGGGTGAAGATGTTTCTCACAAAATCGTTGCCCCAATGCACCATTGAAATTCAAGCTGGAAAGATGATTTTAATATATCACTTGTACATTTTGTATTGCTCTTCTGGTGACAATGTAGTTAGTTTTTGTCAATTACCATTTTAATAATAAGGTAAAGAAAATTAAGTGGATTTTTGAAAGAAAACAATACTGTCAATATACTATTAAAACAAATTAAAATGGTAAAAGTTATTGTACTTTAAGTAAAAATAAAAGAGCCAAAATATCAATCCCAGTTTTGGATTACTTTAATTAACAAAAAAAAAAGCATACAGCAGAGGATAGTTTCAATCTGCCTACCTCTGGGTTATGAGCCCAGCATGCTTCCATTGCTGTACTCTGCTGCACATGTAAGTGCAAGAGATCCTGAAGCACTCACTCATCATGGGAAAGTACCAATGTGTTTCTTCGTTGGTTGATGGAAGAAACATCTTACAAAAACTCTCCAGATTATTGACTTTTTAAAGTTTTTCTAGGAAACGTTTTAGATGAATGCTTATTAGCCCTTGTCAGTATATACTTTTGCAATGTGTCTCTGTGGCGCAATCAGTTAGTGTGTACGGCTATTAACCAAAAGGTTGGTGGTTCAATCCCACTCAGGTACGTAATTGACATTGTTATCAGATTTTGGTGATCTTTAAGTAGACAAGTCAAAATTTCAAACCCCCTGTTATGGTGTAGGGTACCTGGCCTTCTCTGATGTAATCAAAGTTAGATTTGATTCAGTGATTTTATAAAAACAGATAGGAAGCACAATTTAGCAGTGGGTTGCAGAGAAAAAGAAATATGCTGGCAAAAAAATCCATTTGAGTGATTAAACAGCTCTTCATTTTCTGGCTTTATTTTTATGCTAACAAATTTGTTCTCTGAAAAGTGTCCACAAAGCCAAGTCTCTGATTAACACCTTTGTAGGGATGGTTTTTCACCTATTACTAAATTAAACTTGCTTCATTGGAAAGGCAGCAAGATGCATCCTCATTTCAATGTCTACTGAAATAATACAGGTTGACACCAGGAAACATTAACGCCACTGCATCCTTGCTGCTTTCTCATGTGGAAGTCTGTTTAATGTGAAAACAAGGTGATATCTAATTAGCACACAGGTAAGGAATTAAGAAAATCTTTATTTAAGGGTGAAGATGTTTCTCACAAAATCGTTGCCCCAATGCATCATTGAAATTCAAGCTGGAAAGATGATTTTAATATATCACTTGTACATTTTGTATTGCTCTTCTGGTGACAATGTAGTTTGTTTTTGTCAATTACCATTTTAATAATAGGGTAAAGAAAATGAAGTGGATTTTTGAAAGAAAACAATACTGTCAATATACTATTAAAACAAAATAAATGGTAAAAGTTATTGTACTTTAAGTAAAAATAAAAGAGCCAAAATATCAATCCCAGTTTTGGATTACTTTAATTAACAAAAAAAAATGCATATAGCAGAGGATAGTTTCAATCTGCCTACCTCTGGGTTATGGGCCCAGCATGCTTCCATTGCAGTACTCTGCTGCACATGTAAGTGCAAGAGATCCTGAAGCACTCACTCATCATGGGAAAGTACCAATGTGTTTCTTCGTTGGTTGATGGAAGAAACATCTTACAAAAACTCTCCAGATTATTGACTTTTTTAAGTTTTTCTAGGAAACGTTTTAGATGAATGCTTATTAGCATTTGTCAGTATGTACTTTTGCAAAGTGTCTCTGTGGCGCAATCAGTTAGTGTGTAAGGCTATTAACCAAAAGGTTGGTGGTTCAATCCCACCCAGGTACGTAATTGACCTTGTTATCAGATTTTGGTGATCTTTAAGTAGACAAGTCAAAATTTCAAACCCCCTGTTATGGTGTAGGGTACCTGGCCTTCTCTGATGTAATCAGAGTTAGATTTGATTCAGTGATTTTATAAAAACAGCTAGGAAGCACAATTTAGCAGTGGGTTGCAGAGAAAAAGAAATATGCTGGCAAAAAAATCCATTTGAGTGATTAAACAGCTCTTCATTTTCTGGCTTTATTTTTATGCTAACAAATTTGTTCTCTGAAAAGTGTCCACAAAGCCAAGTCTCTGATTAACACCTTTGTAGGGATGGTTTTTCACCTATTACTAAATTAAACTTGCTTCATTGGAAAGGCAGCAAGATGCATCCTCATTTCAATGTCTACTGAAATAATACAGGTTGACACCAGGAAACATTAACGCCACTGCATCCTTGCTGCTTTCTCATGTGGAAGTCTGTTTAATGTGAAAACAAGGTGATATCTAATTAGCACACAGGTAAGGAATTAAGAAAATCTTTATTTAAGGGTGAAGATGTTTCTCACAAAATCGTTGCCCCAATG
The DNA here is from genome assembly GCF_028390025.1 of Pseudophryne corroboree. NCBI lineage: Eukaryota > Metazoa > Chordata > Amphibia > Anura > Myobatrachidae > Pseudophryne > Pseudophryne corroboree. The sequence goes on along the minus strand of NW_026968233.1, from coordinate 436,479 downwards.
CATCATTGAAATTCAAGCTGGAAAGATGATTTTAATATATCACTTGTACATTTTGTATTGCTCTTCTGGTGACAATGTAGTTAGTTTTTGTCAATTACCATTTTAATAATAGGGTAAAGAAAATTAAGTGGATTTTTGAAAGAAAACAATACTGTCAATATACTATTAAAACAAATTAAAATGGTAAAAGTTATTGTACTTTAAGTAAAAATAAAAGAGCCAAAATATCAATCCCAGTTTTGGATTACTTTAATTAACAAAAAAAAAAAAGCATACAGCAGAGGATAGTTTCAATCTGCCTACCTCTGGGTTATGAGCCCAGCATGCTTCCATTGCTGTACTCTGCTGCACATGTAAGTGCAAGAGATCCTGAAGCACTCACTCATCATGGGAAAGTACCAATGTGTTTCTTCGTTGGTTGATGGAAGAAACATCTTACAAAAACTCTCCAGATTATTGACTTTTTAAAGTTTTTCTAGGAAACGTTTTAGATGAATGCTTATTAGCCCTTGTCAGTATATACTTTCGCAATGTGTCTCTGTGGCGCAATCAGTTAGTGTGTACGGCTATTAACCAAAAGGTTGGTGGTTCAATCCCACCCAGGTACGTAATTGACCTTGTTATCAGATTTTGGTGATCTTTAAGTAGACAAGTCAAAATTTCAAACCCCCTGTTATGGTGTAGGGTACCTGGCCTTCTCTGATGTAATCAGAGTTAGATTTGATTCACTGATTTTATAAAAACAGCTAGGAAGCACAATTTAGCAGTGGGTTGCAGAGAAAAAGAAATATGCTGGCAAAAAAATCCATTTGAGTGATTAAACAGCTCTTCATTTTCTGGCTTTATTTTTATGCTAACAAATTTGTTCTCTGAAAAGTGTCCACAAAGCCAAGTCTCTGATTAACACCTTTGTAGGGATGGTTTTTCACCTATTACTAAATTAAACTTGCTTCATTGGAAAGGCAGCAAGATGCATCCTCATTTCAATGTCTACTGAAATAATACAGGTTGACACCAGGAAACATTAACGCCACTGCATCCTTGCTGCTTTCTCATGTGGAAGTCTGTTTAATGTGAAAACAAGGTGATATCTAATTAGCACACAGGTAAGGAATTAAGAAAATCTTTATTATAGGGTGAATATGTTTCTCACAAAATCGTTGCCCCAATGCATCATTGAAATTCAAGCTGGAAAGATGATTTTAATATATCACTTGTACATTTTGTATTGCTCTTCTGGTGACAATGTAGTTTGTTTTTGTCAATTACCATTTTAATAATAGGGTAAAGAAAATGAAGTGGATTTTTGAAAGAAAACAATACTGTCAATATACTATTAAAACAAATTAAAATGGTAAAAGTTATTGTACTTTAAGTAAAAATAAAAGAGCCAAAATATCAATCCCAGTTTTGGATTACTTTAATTAACAAAAAAAAATGCATATAGCAGAGGATAGTTTCAATCTGCCTACCTCTGGGTTATGGGCCCAGCATGCTTCCATTGCAGTACTCTGCTGCACATGTAAGTGCAAGAGATCCTGAAGCACTCACTCATCATGGGAAAGTACCAATGTGTTTCTTTGTTGGTTGATGGAAGAAACATCTTACAAAAACTCTCCAGATTATTGACTTTTTAAAGTTTTTCTAGGAAACGTTTTAGATGAATGCTTATTAGCCTTTGTCAGTAGGAACTTTTGCAAAGTGTCTCTGTGGCGCAATCAGTTAGTATGTATGGCTATTAACCAAAAGGTTGGTGGTTCAATCCCACCCAGGTACCTAATTGACCTTGTTATCAGATTTTGGTGATCTTTAAGTAGACAAGTCAAATTTCATACCCCCTGTTATGGTGTAGGGTACCTGGCCTTCTCTGATGTAATCAGAGTTAGATTTGATTCAGTGATTTTATAAAAAACCTAGGAAGCACAATTTAGCAGTGGGTTGCAGAGAAAAAGAAATATGCTGGCAAAAAAATCAAATTGCGTGATTAAACAGCTCTTCATTTTCTGGCTTTATTTTTATGCTAACAAATTTGTTCTCTGAAAAGTGTCCACAAAGCCAAGTCTCTGATTAACACCTTTGTAGGGATGGTTTTTCACCTATTACTAAATTAAACTTGCTTCATTGGAAAGGCAGCAAGATGCATCCTCATTTCAATGTCTACTGAAATAATACAGGTTGACACCAGGAAACATTAACGCCACTGCATCCTTGCTGCTTTCTCATGTGGAAGTCTGTTTAATGTGAAAACAAGGTGATATCTAATTAGCACACAGGTAAGAAATTACGAAAATCTTTATTTAAGGGTGAAGATGCTTCTCACAAAATCGTTGCCCCAATGCATCATTGAAATTCAAGCTGGAAAGATGATTTTAATATATCACTTGTACATTTGTATTGCTCTTCTGGTGACAATGTAGTTTGTTTTTGTCAATTACCATTTTAATAATAGGGTAAAGAAAATTAAGTGGATTTTTGAAAGAAAACAATACTGTCAATATACTATTAAAACAAATTAAAATGGTAAAAGTTATTGTACTTTAAGTAAAAATAAAAGAGCCAAAATATCAATCCCAGTTTTGGATTACTTTAATTAACAAAAAAAAAAAAGCATACAGCAGAGGATAGTTTCAATCTGCCTACCTCTGGGTTATGAGCCCAGCATGCTTCCATTGCTGTACTCTGCTGCACATGTAAGTGCAAGAGATCCTGAAGCACTCACTCATCATGGGAAAGTACCAATGTGTTTCTTCGTTGGTTGATGGAAGAAACATCTTACAAAAACTCTCCAGATTATTGACTTTTTAAAGTTTTTCTAGGAAACGTTTTAGATGAATGCTTATTAGCCCTTGTCAGTATATACTTTCGCAATGTGTCTCTGTGGCGCAATCAGTTAGTGTGTACGGCTATTAACCAAAAGGTTGGTGGTTCAATCCCACCCAGGTACGTAATTGACCTTGTTATCAGATTTTGGTGATCTTTAAGTAGACAAGTCAAAATTTCAAACCCCCTGTTATGGTGTAGGGTACCTGGCCTTCTCTGATGTAATCAGAGTTAGATTTGATTCACTGATTTTATAAAAACAGCTAGGAAGCACAATTTAGCAGTGGGTTGCAGAGAAAAAGAAATATGCTGGCAAAAAAATCCATTTGAGTGATTAAACAGCTCTTCATTTTCTGGCTTTATTTTTATGCTAACAAATTTGTTCTCTGAAAAGTGTCCACAAAGCCAAGTCTCTGATTAACACCTTTGTAGGGATGGTTTTTCACCTATTACTAAATTAAACTTGCTTCATTGGAAAGGCAGCAAGATGCATCCTCATTTCAATGTCTACTGAAATAATACAGGTTGACACCAGGAAACATTAACGCCACTGCATCCTTGCTGCTTTCTCATGTGGAAGTCTGTTTAATGTGAAAACAAGGTGATATCTAATTAGCACACAGGTAAGGAATTAAGAAAATCTTTATTATAGGGTGAATATGTTTCTCACAAAATCGTTGCCCCAATGCATCATTGAAATTCAAGCTGGAAAGATGATTTTAATATATCACTTGTACATTTTGTATTGCTCTTCTGGTGACAATGTAGTTTGTTTTTGTCAATTACCATTTTAATAATAGGGTAAAGAAAATGAAGTGGATTTTTGAAAGAAAACAATACTGTCAATATACTATTAAAACAAATTAAAATGGTAAAAGTTATTGTACTTTAAGTAAAAATAAAAGAGCCAAAATATCAATCCCAGTTTTGGATTACTTTAATTAACAAAAAAAAATGCATATAGCAGAGGATAGTTTCAATCTGCCTACCTCTGGGTTATGGGCCCAGCATGCTTCCATTGCAGTACTCTGCTGCACATGTAAGTGCAAGAGATCCTGAAGCACTCACTCATCATGGGAAAGTACCAATGTGTTTCTTTGTTGGTTGATGGAAGAAACATCTTACAAAAACTCTCCAGATTATTGACTTTTTAAAGTTTTTCTAGGAAACGTTTTAGATGAATGCTTATTAGCCTTTGTCAGTAGGAACTTTTGCAAAGTGTCTCTGTGGCGCAATCAGTTAGTATGTATGGCTATTAACCAAAAGGTTGGTGGTTCAATCCCACCCAGGTACCTAATTGACCTTGTTATCAGATTTTGGTGATCTTTAAGTAGACAAGTCAAATTTCATACCCCCTGTTATGGTGTAGGGTACCTGGCCTTCTCTGATGTAATCAGAGTTAGATTTGATTCAGTGATTTTATAAAAACACCTAGGAAGCACAATTTAGCAGTGGGTTGCAGAGAAAAAGAAATATGCTGGCAAAAAAATCAAATTGCGTGATTAAACAGCTCTTCATTTTCTGGCTTTATTTTTATGCTAACAAATTTGTTCTCTGAAAAGTGTCCACAAAGCCAAGTCTCTGATTAACACCTTTGTAGGGATGGTTTTTCACCTATTACTAAATTAAACTTGCTTCATTGGAAAGGCAGCAAGATGCATCCTCATTTCAATGTCTACTGAAATAATACAGGTTGACACCAGGAAACATTAACGCCACTGCATCCTTGCTGCTTTCTCATGTGGAAGTCTGTTTAATGTGAAAACAAGGTGATATCTAATTAGCACACAGGTAAGAAATTACGAAAATCTTTATTTAAGGGTGAAGATGTTTCTCACAAAATCGTTGCCCCGATGCATCATTGAAATTCAAGCTGGAAAGATGATTTTAATATATCACTTGTACATTTGTATTGCTCTTCTGGTGACAATGTAGTTTGTTTTTGTCAATTACCATTTTAATAATAGGGTAAAGAAAATGAAGTGGATTTTTGAAAGAAAACAATACTGTCAATATACTATTAAAACAAAATAAATGGTAAAAGTTATTGTACTTTAAGTAAAAATAAAAGAGCCAAAATATCAATCCCAGTTTTGGATTACTTTAATTAACAAAAAAAAATGCATATAGCAGAGGATAGTTTCAATCTGCCTACCTCTGGGTTATGAGCCCAGCATGCTTCCATTGCTGTACTCTGCTGCACATGTAAGTGCAAGAGATCCTGAAGCACTCACTCATCATGGGAAAGTACCAATGTGTTTCTTCGTTGGTTGATAGAAGAAACATCTTACAAAAACTCTCCAGATTATTGACTTTTTTAAGTTTTTCTAGGAAACGTTTTAGATGAATGCTTATTAGCATTTGTCAGTATGTACTTTTGCAAAGTGTCTCTGTGGCGCAATCAGTTAGTGTGTAAGGCTATTAACCAAAAGGTTGGTGGTTCAATCCCACCCAGGGACGTAATTGACCTTGTTATCAGATTTTGGTGATCTTTAAGTAGACAAGTCAAATTTCATACCCCCTGTTATGGTGTAGGGTACCTGGCCTTCTCTGATGTAATCAGAGTTAGATTTGATTCAGTGATTTTATAAAAACAGCTAGGAAGCACAATTTAGCAGTGGGTTGCAGAGAAAAAGAAAAATGCTGGCAAAAAAATCCATTTGAGTGATTAAACAGCTCTTCATTTTCTGGCTTTATTTTTATGCTAACAAATTTGTTCTCTGAAAAGTGTCCACAAAGCCAAGTCTCTGATTAACACCTTTGTAGGGATGGTTTTTCACCTATTACTAAATTAAACTTGCTTCATTGGAAAGGCAGCAAGATGCATCCTCATTTCAATGTCTACTGAAATAATACAGGTTGACACCAGGAAACATTAACGCCACTGCATCCTTGCTGCTTTCTCATGTGGAAGTCTGTTTAATGTGAAAACAAGGTGATATCTAATTAGCACACAGGTAAGGAATTAAGAAAATCTTTATTTAAGGGTGAAGATGTTTCTCACAAAATCGTTGCCCCAATGCATCATTGAAATTCAAGCTGGAAAGATGATTTTAATATATCACTTGTACATTTTGTATTGCTCTTCTGGTGACAATGTAGTTTGTTTTGGTCAATTACCATTTTAATAATAGGGTAAAGAAAATGAAGTGGATTTTTGAAAGAAAACAATACTGTCAATATACTATTAAAACAAATTAAAATGGTAAAAGTTATTGTACTTTAAGTAAAAATAAAAGAGCCAAAATATCAATCCCAGTTTTCGATTACTTTAATTAACAAAAAAAATGCATATAGCAGAGGATAGTTTCAATCTGCCTACCTCTGGCTTATGGGCCCAGCATGCTTCCATTGCAGTACTCTGCTGCACATGTAAGTGCAAGAGATCCTGAAGCACTCACTCATCATGGGAAAGTACCAATGTGTTTTTTCGTTGGTTGATGGAAGAAACATCTTACAAAAACTCTCCAGATTATTGACTTTTTAAAGTTTTTCTAGGAAACGTTTTAGATGAATGCTTATTAGCCTTTGTCAGTAGGAACTTTTGCAAAGTGTCTCTGTGGCGCAATCAGTTAGTATGTATGGCTATTAACCAAAAGGTTGGTGGTTCAATCCCACCCAGGGACATAATTGACCTTGTTATCAGATTTTGGTGATCTTTAAGTAGACAAGTCAAATTTCATACCCCCTGTTATGGTGTAGGGTACCTGGCCTTCTCTGATGTAATCAGAGTTAGATTTGATTCAGTGATTTTATAAAAACATCTAGGAAGCACAATTTAGCATTGGGTTGCAGAGAAAAAGAAATATGCTGGCAAAAAAATCCATTTGAGTGATTAAACAGCTCTTCATTTTCTGGCTTTATTTTTATGCTAACAAATTTGTTCTCTGAAAAGTGTCCACAAAGCCAAGTCTCTGATTAACACCTTTGTAGGGATGGTTTTTCACCTATTACTAAATTAAACTTGCTTCATTGGAAAGGCAGCAAGATGCATCCTCATTTCAATGTCTACTGAAATAATACAGGTTGACACCAGGAAACATTAACGCCACTGCATCCTAATCACTCAAATGGTTTTTTTTTGCCAGCATATTTCTTTTTCTCTGCAACCCACTGCTAAATTGTGCTTCCTAGCTGTTTTTATAAAATCACTGAATCAAATCTAACTCTGATTACATCAGAGAAGGCCAGGTACCCTACACCATAACAGGGGGTTTGAAATTTTGACTTGTCTACTTAAAGATCACCAAAATCTGATAACAAGGTCAATTACGTACCTGGGTGGGATTGAACCACCAACCTTTTGGTTAATAGCCGTACACACTAACTGATTGCGCCACAGAGACACATTGTGAAAGTATATACTGACAAGGGCTAATAAGCATTCATCTAAAACGTTTCCTAGAAAAACTTTAAAAAGTCAATAATCTGGAGAGTTTTTGTAAGATGTTTCTTCCATCAACCAACGAAGAAACACATTGGTACTTTCCCATGATGAGTGAGTGCTTCAGTATCTCTTGCACTTACATGTGCAGCAGAGTACAGCAATGGAAGCATGCTGGGCCCATAACCCAGAGGTAGGCAGATTGAAACTATTCTCTGCTATATGCATTTTTTTGTTTGTTAATTAAAGTAATCCAAAACTGGGATTGATATTTTGGCTCTTTTATTTTTACTTAAAGTACAATAACTTTTACCATTTTAATTTGTTTTAATAGTATATTGACAGTATTGTTTTCTTTCAAAAATCCACTTAATTTTCTTTACCCTATTATTTAAATGGTAATTGACAAAAACAAACTACATTGTCACCAGAAGAGCAATTCAAAATGTACAAGTGATATATTAAAATCATCTTTCCAGCTTGAATTTCAATGATGCATTGGGGCAACGATTTTGTGAGAAACATCTTCACCCTTAAATAAAGATTTTCTTAATTCCTTACCTGTGTGCTAATTAGATATCACCTTGTTTTCATATTAAACAGACTTCCACATGAGAAAGCAGCAAGGATGCAGTGGCGTTAATGTTTCCTGGTGTCAACCTGTATTATTTCAGTAGACATTGAAATGAGGATGCATCTTGCTGCCTTTCCAATGAAGCAAGTTTAATTTAGTAATAGGTGAAAAACCATCCCTACAAAGGTGTTAATCAGAGACTTGGCTTTGTGGACACTTTTCAGAGAACAAATTTGTTAGCATAAAAATAAAGCCAGAAAATGAAGAGCTGTTTAATCACGCAATTTGATTTTTTTGCCAGCATATTTCTTTTTCTCTGCAACCTACTGCTAAATTGTGCTTCCTAGATGTTTTTATAAAATCACTGAATCAAATCTAACTCTGATTACATCAGAGAAGGCCAGGTGCCCTACACCATAACAGGGGGTATGAAATTTGACTTGTCTACTTAAAGATCACCAAAATCTGATAACAAGGTCAATTACGTCCCTGGGTGGGATTGAACCACCAACCTTTTGGTTAATAGCCATACATGCTAACTGATTGCGCCACAGAGATAATTTTCAAAAGTTCATACTGACAAAGGCTAATAAGCATTCATCTAAAACGTTTCCTAGAAAAACTTTAAAAAGTCAATAATCTGGAGAGTTTTTGTAAGATGTTTCTTCCATCAACCAACGAAGAAACACATTGGTACTTTCCCATGATGAGTGAGTGCTTCAGGATCTCTTGCACTTACATGTGCAGCAGAGTACAGCAATGGAAGCATGCTGGGCTCATAACCCAGAGGTAGGCAGATTGAAACTATCCTCTGCTGTATGCTTTTTTTTTTGTTAATTAAAGTGATCCAAAACTGGGATTGATATTTTGGCTCTTTTATTTTTACTTAAAGTACAATAACTTTTACCATTTTAATTTGTTTTAATAGTATATTGACAGTATTGTTTTCTTTCAAAAATCCACTTCATTTTCTTTACCCTATTATTAAAATGGTAATTGACAAAAACAAACTACATTGTCACCAGAAGAGCAATACAAAATGTACAAGTGATATATTAAAATCATCTTTCCAGCTTGAATTTCAATGATGCATTGGGGCAACGATTTTGTGAGAAACATCTTCACCCTTAAATAAAGATTTTCTTAATTCCTTACCTGTGTGCTAATTAGATATCACCTTGTTTTCACATTAAACAGACTTCCACATGAGAAAGCAGCAAGGATGCAGTGGCATTAATGTTTCCTGGTGACAACCTGTATTATTTCAGTAGACATTGAAATGAGGATGCATCTTGCTGCCTTTCCAATGAAGCAAGTTTAATTTAGTAATAGGTGAAAAACCATCCCTACAAAGGTGTTAATCAGAGACTTGGCTTTGTGGACACTTTTCAGAGAACAAATTTGTTAGCATAAAAATAAAGCCAGAAAATGAAGAGCTGTTTAATCACTCAAATGGATTTTTTTGCCAGCATATTTCTTTTTCTCTGCAACCCACTGCTAAATTGTGCTTCCTAGCTGTTTTTATAAAATCACTGAATCAAATCTAACTCTGATTACATCAGAGAAGGCCAGGTACCCTACACCATAACAGGGGGTTTGAAATTTTGACTTGTCTACTTAAAGATCACCAAAATATGATAACAAGGTCAATTACGTACCTGGGTGGGATTGAACCACCAACCTTTTGATTAATAGCCGTACACACTAACTGATTGCGCCACAGAGACACATTGCGAAAGTATATACTGACAAGGGCTAATAAGCATTCATCTAAAACGTTTCCTAGAAAAACTTTAAAAAGTCAATAATCTGGAGAGTTTTTGTAAGATGTTTCTTCCATCAACCAACGAAGAAACACATTGGTACTTTCCCATGATGAGTGAGTGCTTCAGGATCTCTTGCACTTACATGTGCAGCAGAGTACAGCAATGGAAGCATGCTGGGCTCATAACCCAGAGGTAGGCAGATTGAAACTATCCTCTGCTGTATGTTTTTTTTTTTTGTTAATTAAAGTGATCCAAAACTGGGATTGATATTTTGGCTCTTTTATTTTTACTTAAAGTACAATAACTTTTACCATTTTAATTTGTTTTAATAGTATATTGACAGTATTGTTTTCTTTCAAAAATCCACTTCATTTTCTTTACCCTATTATTAAAATGGTAATTGACAAAAACAAACTACATTGTCACCAGAAGAGCAATACAAAATGTACAAGTGATATATTAAAATCATCTTTCCAGCTTGAATTTCAATGATGCATTGGGGCAACGATTTTGTGAGAAACATCTTCACCCTTAAATAAAGATTTTCTTAATTCCTTACCTGTGTGCTAATTAGATATCACCTTGTTTTCACATTAAACAGACTTCCACATGAGAAAGCAGCAAGGATGCAGTGGCATTAATGTTTCCTGGTGACAACCTGTATTATTTCAGTAGACATTGAAATGAGGATGCATCTTGCTGCCTTTCCAATGAAGCAAGTTTAATTTAGTAATAGGTGAAAAACCATCCCTACAAAGGTGTTAATCAGAGACTTGGCTTTGTGGACACTTTTCAGAGAACAAATTTGTTAGCATAAAAATAAAGCCAGAAAATGAAGAGCTGTTTAATCACTCAAATGGATTTTTTTGCCAGCATATTTCTTTTTCTCTGCAACCCACTGCTAAATTGTGCTTCCTAGCTGTTTTTATAAAATCACTGAATCAAATCTAACTCTGATTACATCAGAGAAGGCCAGGTACCCTACACCATAACAGGGGGTTTGAAATTTTGACTTGTCTACTTAAAGATCACCAAAATATGATAACAAGGTCAATTACGTACCTGGGTGGGATTGAACCACCAACCTTTTGGTTAATAGCCGTACACACTAACTGATTGCGCCACAGAGACACATTGCGAAAGTATATACTGACAAGGGCTAATAAGCATTCATCTAAAACGTTTCCTAGAAAAACTTTAAAAAGTCAATAATCTGGAGAGTTTTTGTAAGAGGTTTCTTCCATCAACCAACGAAGAAACACATTGGTACTTTCCCATGATGAGTGAGTGCTTCAGGATCTCTTGCACTTACATGTGCAGCAGAGTACAGCAATGGAAGCATGCTGGGCTCATAACCCAGAGGTAGGCAGATTGAAACTATCCTCTGCTGTATGCTTTTTTTTTTTTTGTTAATTAAAGTGATCCAAAACTGGGATTGATATTTTGGCTCTTTTATTTTTACTTAAAGTACAATAACTTTTACCATTTTAATTTGTTTTAATAGTATATTGACAGTATTGTTTTCTTTCAAAAATCCACTTCATTTTCTTTACCCTATTATTAAAATGGTAATTGACAAAAACAAACTACATTGTCACCAGAAGAGCAATACAAAATGTACAAGTGATATATTAAAATCATCTTTCCAGCTTGAATTTCAATGATGCATTGGGGCAACGATTTTGTGAGAAACATCTTCACCCTTAAATAAAGATTTTCTTAATTCCTTACCTGTGTGCTAATTAGATATCACCTTGTTTTCACATTAAACAGACTTCCACATGAGAAAGCAGCAAGGATGCAGTGGCGTTAATGTTTCCTGGTGTCAACCTGTATTATTTCAGTAGACATTGAAATGAGGATGCATCTTGCTGCCTTTCCAAAGAAGCAAGTTTAATTTAGTAATAGGTGAAAAACCATCCCTACAAAGGTGTTAATCAGAGACTTGGCTTTGTGGACACTTTTCAGAGAACAAATTTGTTAGCATAAAAATAAAGCCAGAAAATGAAGAGCTGTTTAATCACTCAAATGGATTTTTTTGCCAGCATATTTCTTTTTCTCTGCAACCCACTGCTAAATTGTGCTTCCTAGCTGTTTTTATAAAATCACTGAATCAAATCTAACTCTGATTACATCAGAGAAGGCCAGGTACCCTACACCATAACAGGGGGTTTGAAATTTTGACTTGTCTACTTAAAGATCACCAAAATATGATAACAAGGTCAATTACGTACCTGGGTGGGATTGAACCACCAACCTTTTGGTTAATAGCCGTACACACTAACTGATTGCGCCACAGAGACACATTGCGAAAGTATATACTGACAAGGGCTAATAAGCATTCATCTAAAACGTTTCCTAGAAAAACTTTAAAAAGTCAATAATCTGGAGAGTTTTTGTAAGATGTTTCTTCCATCAACCAACGAAGAAACACATTGGTACTTTCCCATGATGAGTGAGTGCTTCAGGATCTCTTGCACTTACATGTGCAGCAGAGTACAGCAATGGAAGCATGCTGGGCTCATAACCCAGAGGTAGGCAGATTGAAACTATCCTCTGCTGTATGCTTTTTTTTTGTTAATTAAAGTGATCCAAAACTGGGATTGATATTTTGGCTCTTTTATTTTTACTTAAAGTACAATAACTTTTACCATTTTAATTTGTTTTAATAGTATATTGACAGTATTGTTTTCTTTCAAAAATCCACTTCATTTTCTTTACCCTATTATTAAAATGGTAATTGACAAAAACAAACTACATTGTCACCAGAAGAGCAATACAAAATGTACAAGTGATATATTAAAATCATCTTTCCAGCTTGAATTTCAATGATGCATTGGGGCAACGATTTTGTGAGAAACATCTTCACCCTTAAATAAAGATTTTCTTAATTCCTTACCTGTGTGCTAATTAGATATCACCTTGTTTTCACATTAAACAGACTTCCACATGAGAAAGCAGCAAGGATGCAGTGGCGTTAATGTTTCCTGGTGTCAACCTGTATTATTTCAGTAGACATTGAAATGAGGATGCATCTTGCTGCCTTTCCAATGAAGCAAGTTTAATTTAGTAATAGGTGAAAAACCATCCCTACAAAGGTGTTAATCAGAGACTTGGCTTTGTGGACACTTTTCAGAGAACAAATTTGTTAGCATAAAAATAAAGCCAGAAAATGAAGAGCTGTTTAATCACTCAAATGGATTTTTTTGCCAGCATATTTCTTTTTCTCTGCAACCCACTGCTAAATTGTGCTTCCTAGCTGTTTTTATAAAATCACTGAATCAAATCTAACTCTGATTACATCAGAGAAGGCCAGGTACCCTACACCATAACAGGGGGTTTGAAATTTTGACTTGTCTACTTAAAGATCACCAAAATCTGATAACAAGGTCAATTACGTACCTGGGTGGGATTGAACCACCAACCTTTTGGTTAATAGCCGTACACACTAACTGATTGCGCCACAGAGACACATTGCGAAAGTCTATACTGACAAGGGCTAATAAGCATTCATCTAAAACGTTTCCTAGAAAAACTTTAAAAAGTCAATAATCTGGAGAGTTTTTGTAAGATGTTTCTTCCATCAACCAACGAAGAAACACATTGGTACTTTCCCATGATGAGTGAGTGCTTCAGGATCTCTTGCACTTACATGTGCAGCAGAGTACAGCAATGGAAGCATGCTGGGCTCATAACCCAGAGGTAGGCAGATTGAAACTATCCTCTGCTGTATGCTTTTTTTTTTGTTAATTAAAGTGATCCAAAACTGGGATTGATATTTTGGCTCTTTTATTTTTACTTAAAGTACAATAACTTTTACCATTTTAATTTGTTTTAATAGTATATTGACAGTATTGTTTTCTTTCAAAAATCCACTTCATTTTCTTTACCCTATTATTAAAATGGTAATTGACAAAAACAAACTACATTGTCACCAGAAGAGCAATACAAAATGTACAAGTGATATATTAAAATCATATTTCCAGCTTGAATTTCAATGATGCATTTGGGCAACGATTTTGTGAGAAACATCTTCACCCTTAAATAAAGATTTTCTTAATTCCTTACCTGTGTGCTAATTAGATATCACCTTGTTTTCACATTAAACAGACTTCCACATGAGAAAGCAGCAAGGATGCAGTGGCGTTAATGTTTCCTGGTGTCAACCTGTATTATTTCAGTAGACATTGAAATGAGGATGCATCTTGCTGCCTTTCCAATGAAGCAAGTTTAATTTAGTAATAGGTGAAAAACCATCCCTACAAAGGTGTTAATCAGAGACTTGGCTTTGTGGACACTTTTCAGAGAACAAATTTGTTAGCATAAAAATAAAGCCAGAAAATGAAGAGCTGTTTAATCACTCAAATGGATTTTTTTGCCAGCATATTTCTTTTTCTCTGCAACCAACTGCTAAATTGTGCTTCCTAGCTGTTTTTATAAAATCACTGAATCAAATCTAACTCTGATTACATCAGAGAAGGCCAGGTACCCTACACCATAACAGGGGGTTTGAAATTTTGACTTGTCTACTTAAAGATCACCAAAATCTGATAACAAGGTCAATTACGTACCTGGGTGGGATTGAACCACCAACCTTTTGGTTAATAGCCGTACACACTAACTGATTGCGCCACAGAGACACATTGCGAAAGTATATACTGACAAGGGCTAATAAGCATTCATCTAAAACGTTTCCTAGAAAAACTTTAAAAAGTCAATAATCTGGAGAGTTTTTGTAAGATGTTTCTTCCATCAACCAACGAAGAAACACATTGGTACTTTCCCATGATGAGTGAGTGCTTCAGGATCTCTTGCACTTACATGTGCAGCAGAGTACAGCAATGGAAGCATGCTGGGCTCATAACCCAGAGGTAGGCAGATTGAAACTATCCTCTGCTGTATGCTTTTTTTTTGTTAATTAAAGTGATCCAAAACTGGGATTGATATTTTGGCTCTTTTATTTTTACTTAAAGTACAATAACTTTTACCATTTTAATTTGTTTTAATAGTATATTGACAGTATTGTTTTCTTTCAAAAATCCACTTCATTTTCTTTACCCTATTATTAAAATGGTAATTGACAAAAACAAACTACATTGTCACCAGAAGAGCAATACAAAATGTACAATTGATATATTAAAATCATCTTTCCAGCTTGAATTTCAATGATGCATTGGGGCAACGATTTTGTGAGAAACATCTTCACCCTTAAATAAAGATTTTCTTAATTCCTTACCTGTGTGCTAATTAGATATCACCTTGTTTTCACATTAAACAGACTTCCACATGAGAAAGCAGCAAGGATGCAATGGCGTTAATGTTTCCTGGTGTCAACCTGTATTATTTCAGTAGACATTGAAATGAGGATGCATCTTGCTGCCTTTCCAATGAAGCAAGTTTAATTTAGTAATAGGTGAAAAACCATCCCTACAAAGGTGTTAATCAGAGACTTGGCTTTGTGGACACTTTTCAGAGAACAAATTTGTTAGCATAAAAATAAAGCCAGAAAATGAAGAGCTGTTTAATCACTCAAATGGATTTTTTTGCCAGCATATTTCTTTTTCTCTGCAACCCACTGCTAAATTGTGCTTCCTAGCTGTTTTTATAAAATCACTGAATCAAATCTAACTCTGATTACATCAGAGAAGGCCAGGTACCCTACACCATAACAGGGGGTTTGAAATTTTGACTTGTCTACTTAAAGATCACCAAAATCTGATAACAAGGTCAATTACGTACCTGGGTGGGATTGAACCACCAACCTTTTGGTTAATAGCCGTACACACTAACTGATTGCGCCACAGAGACACATTGCGAAAGTCTATACTGACAAGGGCTAATAAGCATTCATCTAAAACGTTTCCTAGAAAAACTTTAAAAAGTCAATAATCTGGAGAGTTTTTGTAAGATGTTTCTTCCATCAACCAACGAAGAAACACATTGGTACTTTCCCATGATGAGTGAGTGCTTCAGGATCTCTTGCACTTACATGTGCAGCAGAGTACAGCAATGGAAGCATGCTGGGCTCATAACCCAGAGGTAGGCAGATTGAAACTATCCTCTGCTGTATGCTTTTTTTTTTGTTAATTAAAGTGATCCAAAACTGGGATTGATATTTTGGCTCTTTTATTTTTACTTAAAGTACAATAACTTTTACCATTTTAATTTGTTTTAATAGTATATTGACAGTATTGTTTTCTTTCAAAAATCCACTTCATTTTCTTTACCCTATTATTAAAATGGTAATTGACAAAAACAAACTACATTGTCACCAGAAGAGCAATACAAAATGTACAAGTGATATATTAAAATCATATTTCCAGCTTGAATTTCAATGATGCATTTGGGCAACGATTTTGTGAGAAACATCTTCACCCTTAAATAAAGATTTTCTTAATTCCTTACCTGTGTGCTAATTAGATATCACCTTGTTTTCACATTAAACAGACTTCCACATGAGAAAGCAGCAAGGATGCAGTGGCGTTAATGTTTCCTGGTGTCAACCTGTATTATTTCAGTAGACATTGAAATGAGGATGCATCTTGCTGCCTTTCCAATGAAGCAAGTTTAATTTAGTAATAGGTGAAAAACCATCCCTACAAAGGTGTTAATCAGAGACTTGGCTTTGTGGACACTTTTCAGAGAACAAATTTGTTAGCATAAAAATAAAGCCAGAAAATGAAGAGCTGTTTAATCACTCAAATGGATTTTTTTGCCAGCATATTTCTTTTTCTCTGCAACCAACTGCTAAATTGTGCTTCCTAGCTGTTTTTATAAAATCACTGAATCAAATCTAACTCTGATTACATCAGAGAAGGCCAGGTACCCTACACCATAACAGGGGGTTTGAAATTTTGACTTGTCTACTTAAAGATCACCAAAATCTGATAACAAGGTCAATTACGTACCTGGGTGGGATTGAACCACCAACCTTTTGGTTAATAGCCGTACACACTAACTGATTGCGCCACAGAGACACAGTGCTAAAGTATATACTGACAAGGGCTAATAAGCATTCATCTAAAACGTTTCCTAGAAAAACTTTAAAAAGTCAATAATCTGGAGAGTTTTTGTAAGATGTTTCTTCCATCAACCAACGAAGAAACACATTGGTACTTTCCCATGATGAGTGAGTGCTTCAGGATCTCTTGCACTTACATGTGCAGCAGAGTACAGCAATGGAAGCATGCTGGGCTCATAACCCAGAGGTAGGCAGATTGAAACTATCCTCTGCTGTATGCTTTTTTTTTTTGTTAATTAAAGTGATCCAAAACTGGGATTGATATTTTGGCTCTTTTATTTTTACTTAAAGTACAATAACTTTTACCATTTTAATTTGTTTTAATAGTATATTGACAGTATTGTTTTCTTTCAAAAATCCACTTCATTTTCTTTACCCTATTATTAAAATGGTAATTGACAAAAACAAACTACATTGTCACCAGAAGAGCAATACAAAATGTACAAGTGATATATTAAAATCATCTTTCCAGCTTGAATTTCAATGATGCATTGGGGCAACGATTTTGTGAGAAACATCTTCACCCTTAAATAAAGATTTTCTTAATTCCTTACCTGTGTGCTAATTAGATATCACCTTGTTTTCACATTAAACAGACTTCCACATGAGAAAGCAGCAAGGATGCAGTGGCGTTAATGTTTCCTGGTGACAACCTGTATTATTTCAGTAGACATTGAAATGAGGATGCATCTTGCTGCCTTTCCAATGAAGCAAGTTTAATTTAGTAATAGGTGAAAAACCATCCCTACAAAGGTGTTAATCAGAGACTTGGCTTTGTGGACACTTTTCAGAGAACAAATTTGTTAGCATAAAAATAAAGCCAGAAAATGAAGAGCTGTTTAATCACTCAAATGGATTTTTTTGCCAGCATATTTCTTTTTCTCTGCAACCCACTGCTAAATTGTGCTTCCTAGCTGTTTTTATAAAATCACTGAATCAAATCTAACTCTGATTACATCAGAGAAGGCCAGGTACCCTACACCATAACAGGGGGTTTGAAATTTTGACTTGTCTACTTAAAGATCACCAAAATCTGATAACAAGGTCAATTACGTACCTGGGTGGGATTGAACCACCAACCTTTTGGTTAATAGCCGTACACACTAACTGATTGCGCCACAGAGACACATTGCGAAAGTATATACTGACAAGGGCTAATAAGCATTCATCTAAAACGTTTCCTAGAAAAACTTTAAAAAGTCAATAATCTGGAGAGTTTTTGTAAGATGTTTCTTCCATCAACCAACGAAGAAACACATTGGTACTTTCCCATGATGAGTGAGTGCTTCAGTATCTCTTGCACTTACATGTGCAGCAGAGTACAGCAATGGAAGCATGCTGGGCCCATAACCCAGAGGTAGGCAGATTGAAACTATTCTCTGCTATATGCATTTTTTTGTTTGTTAATTAAAGTAATCCAAAACTGGGATTGATATTTTGGCTCTTTTATTTTTACTTAAAGTACAATAACTTTTACCATTTTAATTTGTTTTAATAGTATATTGACAGTATTGTTTTCTTTCAAAAATCCACTTAATTTTCTTTACCCTATTATTTAAATGGTAATTGACAAAAACAAACTACATTGTCACCAGAAGAGCAATTCAAAATGTACAAGTGATATATTAAAATCATCTTTCCAGCTTGAATTTCAATGATGCATTGGGGCAACGATTTTGTGAGAAACATCTTCACCCTTAAATAAAGATTTTCTTAATTCCTTACCTGTGTGCTAATTAGATATCACCTTGTTTTCATATTAAACAGACTTCCACATGAGAAAGCAGCAAGGATGCAGTGGCGTTAATGTTTCCTGGTGTCAACCTGTATTATTTCAGTAGACATTGAAATGAGGATGCATCTTGCTGCCTTTCCAATGAAGCAAGTTTAATTTAGTAATAGGTGAAAAACCATCCCTACAAAGGTGTTAATCAGAGACTTGGCTTTGTGGACACTTTTCAGAGAACAAATTTGTTAGCATAAAAATAAAGCCAGAAAATGAAGAGCTGTTTAATCACGCAATTTGATTTTTTTGCCAGCATATTTCTTTTTCTCTGCAACCTACTGCTAAATTGTGCTTCCTAGATGTTTTTATAAAATCACTGAATCAAATCTAACTCTGATTACATCAGAGAAGGCCAGGTGCCCTACACCATAACAGGGGGTATGAAATTTGACTTGTCTACTTAAAGATCACCAAAATCTGATAACAAGGTCAATTACGTCCCTGGGTGGGATTGAACCACCAACCTTTTGGTTAATAGCCATACATGCTAACTGATTGCGCCACAGAGATAATTTTCGAAAGTTCATACTGACAAAGGCTAATAAGCATTCATCTAAAACGTTTCCTAGAAAAACTTTAAAAAGTCAATAATCTGGAGAGTTTTTGTAAGATGTTTCTTCCATCAACCAACGAAGAAACACATTGGTACTTTCCCATGATGAGTGAGTGCTTCAGGATCTCTTGCACTTACATGTGCAGCAGAGTACAGCAATGGAAGCATGCTGGGCTCATAACCCAGAGGTAGGCAGATTGAAACTATCCTCTGCTGTATGCTTTTTTTTTTGTTAATTAAAGTGATCCAAAACTGGGATTGATATTTTGGCTCTTTTATTTTTACTTAAAGTACAATAACTTTTACCATTTTAATTTGTTTTAATAGTATATTGACAGTATTGTTTTCTTTCAAAAATCCACTTCATTTTCTTTACCCTATTATTAAAATGGTAATTGACAAAAACAAACTACATTGTCACCAGAAGAGCAATACAAAATGTACAAGTGATATATTAAAATCATCTTTCCAGCTTGAATTTCAATGATGCATTGGGGCAACGATTTTGTGAGAAACATCTTCACCCTTAAATAAAGATTTTCTTAATTCCTTACCTGTGTGCTAATTAGATATCACCTTGTTTTCACATTAAACAGACTTCCACATGAGAAAGCAGCAAGGATGCAGTGGCATTAATGTTTCCTGGTGACAACCTGTATTATTTCAGTAGACATTGAAATGAGGATGCATCTTGCTGCCTTTCCAATGAAGCAAGTTTAATTTAGTAATAGGTGAAAAACCATCCCTACAAAGGTGTTAATCAGAGACTTGGCTTTGTGGACACTTTTCAGAGAACAAATTTGTTAGCATAAAAATAAAGCCAGAAAATGAAGAGCTGTTTAATCACTCAAATGGATTTTTTTGCCAGCATATTTCTTTTTCTCTGCAACCCACTGCTAAATTGTGCTTCCTAGCTGTTTTTATAAAATCACTGAATCAAATCTAACTCTGATTACATCAGAGAAGGCCAGGTACCCTACACCATAACAGGGGGTTTGAAATTTTGACTTGTCTACTTAAAGATCACCAAAATATGATAACAAGGTCAATTACGTACCTGGGTGGGATTGAACCACCAACCTTTTGGTTAATAGCCGTACACACTAACTGATTGCGCCACAGAGACACATTGCGAAAGTATATACTGACAAGGGCTAATAAACATTCATCTAAAACGTTTCCTAGAAAAACTTTAAAAAGTCAATAATCTGGAGAGTTTTTGTAAGATGTTTCTTCCATCAACCAACGAAGAAACACATTGGTACTTTCCCATGATGAGTGAGTGCTTCAGGATCTCTTGCACTTACATGTGCAGCAGAGTACAGCAATGGAAGCATGCTGGGCTCATAACCCAGAGGTAGGCAGATTGAAACTATCCTCTGCTGTATGTTTTTTTTTTTTTGTTAATTAAAGTGATCCAAAACTGGGATTGATATTTTGGCTCTTTTATTTTTACTTAAAGTACAATAACTTTTACCATTTTAATTTGTTTTAATAGTATATTGACAGTATTGTTTTCTTTCAAAAATCCACTTCATTTTCTTTACCCTATTATTAAAATGGTAATTGACAAAAACAAACTACATTGTCACCAGAAGAGCAATACAAAATGTACAAGTGATATATTAAAATCATCTTTCCAGCTTGAATTTCAATGATGCATTGGGGCAACGATTTTGTGAGAAACATCTTCACCCTTAAATAAAGATTTTCTTAATTCCTTACCT
Source organism: Pseudophryne corroboree (assembly GCF_028390025.1). Lineage (NCBI taxonomy): Eukaryota > Metazoa > Chordata > Amphibia > Anura > Myobatrachidae > Pseudophryne > Pseudophryne corroboree. Next base: position 415,848 of record NW_026968233.1, on the reverse strand, counting down.
GTGTGCTAATTAGATATCACCTTGTTTTCACATTAAACAGACTTCCACATGAGAAAGCAGCAAGGATGCAGTGGCATTAATGTTTCCTGGTGACAACCTGTATTATTTCAGTAGACATTGAAATGAGGATGCATCTTGCTGCCTTTCCAATGAAGCAAGTTTAATTTAGTAATAGGTGAAAAACCATCCCTACAAAGGTGTTAATCAGAGACTTGGCTTTGTGGACACTTTTCAGAGAACAAATTTGTTAGCATAAAAATAAAGCCAGAAAATGAAGAGCTGTTTAATCACTCAAATGGATTTTTTTGCCAGCATATTTCTTTTTCTCTGCAACCCACTGCTAAATTGTGCTTCCTAGCTGTTTTTATAAAATCACTGAATCAAATCTAACTCTGATTACATCAGAGAAGGCCAGGTACCCTACACCATAACAGGGGGTTTGAAATTTTGACTTGTCTACTTAAAGATCACCAAAATATGATAACAAGGTCAATTACGTACCTGGGTGGGATTGAACCACCAACCTTTTGGTTAATAGCCGTACACACTAACTGATTGCGCCACAGAGACACATTGCGAAAGTATATACTGACAAGGGCTAATAAGCATTCATCTAAAACGTTTCCTAGAAAAACTTTAAAAAGTCAATAATCTGGAGAGTTTTTGTAAGAGGTTTCTTCCATCAACCAACGAAGAAACACATTGGTACTTTCCCATGATGAGTGAGTGCTTCAGGATCTCTTGCACTTACATGTGCAGCAGAGTACAGCAATGGAAGCATGCTGGGCTCATAACCCAGAGGTAGGCAGATTGAAACTATCCTCTGCTGTATGCTTTTTTTTTTTGTTAATTAAAGTGATCCAAAACTGGGATTGATATTTTGGCTCTTTTATTTTTACTTAAAGTACAATAACTTTTACCATTTTAATTTGTTTTAATAGTATATTGACAGTATTGTTTTCTTTCAAAAATCCACTTCATTTTCTTTACCCTATTATTAAAATGGTAATTGACAAAAACAAACTACATTGTCACCAGAAGAGCAATACAAAATGTACAAGTGATATATTAAAATCATCTTTCCAGCTTGAATTTCAATGATGCATTGGGGCAACGATTTTGTGAGAAACATCTTCACCCTTAAATAAAGATTTTCTTAATTCCTTACCTGTGTGCTAATTAGATATCACCTTGTTTTCACATTAAACAGACTTCCACATGAGAAAGCAGCAAGGATGCAGTGGCGTTAATGTTTCCTGGTGTCAACCTGTATTATTTCAGTAGACATTGAAATGAGGATGCATCTTGCTGCCTTTCCAATGAAGCAAGTTTAATTTAGTAATAGGTGAAAAACCATCCCTACAAAGGTGTTAATCAGAGACTTGGCTTTGTGGACACTTTTCAGAGAACAAATTTGTTAGCATAAAAATAAAGCCAGAAAATGAAGAGCTGTTTAATCACTCAAATGGATTTTTTTGCCAGCATATTTCTTTTTCTCTGCAACCCACTGCTAAATTGTGCTTCCTAGCTGTTTTTATAAAATCACTGAATCAAATCTAACTCTGATTACATCAGAGAAGGCCAGGTACCCTACACCATAACAGGGGGTTTGAAATTTTGACTTGTCTACTTAAAGATCACCAAAATATGATAACAAGGTCAATTACGTACCTGGGTGGGATTGAACCACCAACCTTTTGGTTAATAGCCGTACACACTAACTGATTGCGCCACAGAGACACATTGCGAAAGTATATACTGACAAGGGCTAATAAGCATTCATCTAAAACGTTTCCTAGAAAAACTTTAAAAAGTCAATAATCTGGAGAGTTTTTGTAAGATGTTTCTTCCATCAACCAACGAAGAAACACATTGGTACTTTCCCATGATGAGTGAGTGCTTCAGGATCTCTTGCACTTACATGTGCAGCAGAGTACAGCAATGGAAGCATGCTGGGCTCATAACCCAGAGGTAGGCAGATTGAAACTATCCTCTGCTGTATGCTTTTTTTTTGTTAATTAAAGTGATCCAAAACTGGGATTGATATTTTGGCTCTTTTATTTTTACTTAAAGTACAATAACTTTTACCATTTTAATTTGTTTTAATAGTATATTGACAGTATTGTTTTCTTTCAAAAATCCACTTCATTTTCTTTACCCTATTATTAAAATGGTAATTGACAAAAACAAACTACATTGTCACCAGAAGAGCAATACAAAATGTACAAGTGATATATTAAAATCATCTTTCCAGCTTGAATTTCAATGATGCATTGGGGCAACGATTTTGTGAGAAACATCTTCACCCTTAAATAAAGATTTTCTTAATTCCTTACCTGTGTGCTAATTAGATATCACCTTGTTTTCACATTAAACAGACTTCCACATGAGAAAGCAGCAAGGATGCAGTGGCGTTAATGTTTCCTGGTGTCAACCTGTATTATTTCAGTAGACATTGAAATGAGGATGCATCTTGCTGCCTTTCCAATGAAGCAAGTTTAATTTAGTAATAGGTGAAAAACCATCCCTACAAAGGTGTTAATCAGAGACTTGGCTTTGTGGACACTTTTCAGAGAACAAATTTGTTAGCATAAAAATAAAGCCAGAAAATGAAGAGCTGTTTAATCACTCAAATGGATTTTTTTGCCAGCATATTTCTTTTTCTCTGCAACCCACTGCTAAATTGTGCTTCCTAGCTGTTTTTATAAAATCACTGAATCAAATCTAACTCTGATTACATCAGAGAAGGCCAGGTACCCTACACCATAACAGGGGGTTTGAAATTTTGACTTGTCTACTTAAAGATCACCAAAATCTGATAACAAGGTCAATTACGTACCTGGGTGGGATTGAACCACCAACCTTTTGGTTAATAGCCGTACACACTAACTGATTGCGCCACAGAGACACATTGCGAAAGTCTATACTGACAAGGGCTAATAAGCATTCATCTAAAACGTTTCCTAGAAAAACTTTAAAAAGTCAATAATCTGGAGAGTTTTTGTAAGATGTTTCTTCCATCAACCAACGAAGAAACACATTGGTACTTTCCCATGATGAGTGAGTGCTTCAGGATCTCTTGCACTTACATGTGCAGCAGAGTACAGCAATGGAAGCATGCTGGGCTCATAACCCAGAGGTAGGCAGATTGAAACTATCCTCTGCTGTATGCTTTTTTTTTTGTTAATTAAAGTGATCCAAAACTGGGATTGATATTTTGGCTCTTTTATTTTTACTTAAAGTACAATAACTTTTACCATTTTAATTTGTTTTAATAGTATATTGACAGTATTGTTTTCTTTCAAAAATCCACTTCATTTTCTTTACCCTATTATTAAAATGGTAATTGACAAAAACAAACTACATTGTCACCAGAAGAGCAATACAAAATGTACAAGTGATATATTAAAATCATATTTCCAGCTTGAATTTCAATGATGCATTTGGGCAACGATTTTGTGAGAAACATCTTCACCCTTAAATAAAGATTTTCTTAATTCCTTACCTGTGTGCTAATTAGATATCACCTTGTTTTCACATTAAACAGACTTCCACATGAGAAAGCAGCAAGGATGCAGTGGCGTTAATGTTTCCTGGTGTCAACCTGTATTATTTCAGTAGACATTGAAATGAGGATGCATCTTGCTGCCTTTCCAATGAAGCAAGTTTAATTTAGTAATAGGTGAAAAACCATCCCTACAAAGGTGTTAATCAGAGACTTGGCTTTGTGGACACTTTTCAGAGAACAAATTTGTTAGCATAAAAATAAAGCCAGAAAATGAAGAGCTGTTTAATCACTCAAATGGATTTTTTTGCCAGCATATTTCTTTTTCTCTGCAACCAACTGCTAAATTGTGCTTCCTAGCTGTTTTTATAAAATCACTGAATCAAATCTAACTCTGATTACATCAGAGAAGGCCAGGTACCCTACACCATAACAGGGGGTTTGAAATTTTGACTTGTCTACTTAAAGATCACCAAAATCTGATAACAAGGTCAATTACGTACCTGGGTGGGATTGAACCACCAACCTTTTGGTTAATAGCCGTACACACTAACTGATTGCGCCACAGAGACACATTGCTAAAGTATATACTGACAAGGGCTAATAAGCATTCATCTAAAACGTTTCCTAGAAAAACTTTAAAAAGTCAATAATCTGGAGAGTTTTTGTAAGATGTTTCTTCCATCAACCAACGAAGAAACACATTGGTACTTTCCCATGATGAGTGAGTGCTTCAGGATCTCTTGCACTTACATGTGCAGCAGAGTACAGCAATGGAAGCATGCTGGGCTCATAACCCAGAGGTAGGCAGATTGAAACTATCCTCTGCTGTATGTTTTTTTTTTTTGTTAATTAAAGTGATCCAAAACTGGGATTGATATTTTGGCTCTTTTATTTTTACTTAAAGTACAATAACTTTTACCATTTTAATTTGTTTTAATAGTATATTGACAGTATTGTTTTCTTTCAAAAATCCACTTCATTTTCTTTACCCTATTATTAAAATGGTAATTGACAAAAACAAACTACATTGTCACCAGAAGAGCAATACAAAATGTACAAGTGATATATTAAAATCATCTTTCCAGCTTGAATTTCAATGATGCATTGGGGCAACGATTTTGTGAGAAACATCTTCACCCTTAAATAAAGATTTTCTTAATTCCTTACCTGTGTGCTAATTAGATATCACCTTGTTTTCACATTAAACAGACTTCCACATGAGAAAGCAGCAAGGATGCAGTGGCGTTAATGTTTCCTGGTGTCAACCTGTATTATTTCAGTAGACATTGAAATGAGGATGCATCTTGCTGCCTTTCCAATGAAGCAAGTTTAATTTAGTAATAGGTGAAAAACCATGCCTACAAAGGTGTTAATCAGAGACTTGGCTTTGTGGACACTTTTCAGAGAACAAATTTGTTAGCATAAAAATAAAGCCAGAAAATGAAGAGCTGTTTAATCACTCAAATGGATTTTTTTGCCAGCATATTTCTTTTTCTCTGCAACCCACTGCTAAATTGTGCTTCCTAGCTGTTTTTATAAAATCACTGAATCAAATCTAACTCTGATTACATCAGAGAAGGCCAGGTACCCTACACCATAACAGGGGGTTTGAAATTTTGACTTGTCTACTTAAAGATCACCAAAATCTGATAACAAGGTCAATTACGTACCTGGGTGGGATTGAACCACCAACCTTTTGGTTAATAGCTGTACACACTAACTGATTGCGCCACAGAGACACATTGCGAAAGTATATACTGACAAGGGCTAATAAGCATTCATCTAAAACGTTTCCTAGAAAAACTTTAAAAAGTCAATAATCTGGAGAGTTTTTGTAAGATGTTTCTTCCATCAACCAACGAAGAAACACATTGGTACTTTCCCATGATGAGTGAGTGCTTCAGGATCTCTTGCACTTACATGTGCAGCAGAGTACAGCAATGGAAGCATGCTGGGCTCATAACCCAGAGGTAGGCAGATTGAAACTATCCTCTGCTGTATGCTTTTTTTTTTGTTAATTAAAGTGATCCAAAACTGGGATTGATATTTTGGCTCTTTTATTTTTACTTAAAGTACAATAACTTTTACCATTTTAATTTGTTTTAATAGTATATTGACAGTATTGTTTTCTTTCAAAAATCCACTTCATTTTCTTTACCCTATTATTAAAATGGTAATTGACAAAAACAAACTACATTGTCACCAGAAGAGCAATACAAAATGTACAAGTGATATATTAAAATCATATTTCCAGCTTGAATTTCAATGATGCATTTGGGCAACGATTTTGTGAGAAACATCTTCATCCTTAAATATTTTCGTAATTCCTTACCTGTGTGCTAATTAGATATCACCTTGTTTTCACATTAAACAGACTTCCACATGAGAAAGCAGCAAGGATGCAGTGGCGTTAATGTTTCCTGGTGTCAACCTGTATTATTTCAGTAGACATTGAAATGAGGATGCATCTTGCTGCCTTTCCAATGAAGCAAGTTTAATTTAGTAATAGGTGAAAAACCATCCCTACAAAGGTGTTAATCAGAGACTTGGCTTTGTGGACACTTTTCAGAGAACAAATTTGTTAGCATAAAAATAAAGCCAGAAAATGAAGAGCTGTTTAATCACGCAATTTGATTTTTTTGCCAGCATATTTCTTTTTCTCTGCAACCCACTGCTAAATTGTGCTTCCTAGATGTTTTTATAAAATCACTGAATCAAATCTAACTCTGATTAAATCAGAGAAGGCCAGGTACCCTACACCATAACAGGGGGTATGAAATTTGACTTGCCTACTTAAAGATCACCAAAATCTGATAACAAGGTCAATTAGGTCCCTGGGTGGGATTGAACCACCAACCTTTTGGTTAATAGCCATACATACTAACTGATTGCGCCACAGAGACACTTTGCAAAAGTTCATACTGACAAAGGCTAATAAGCATTCATCTAAAACGTTTCCTAGAAAAACTTTAAAAAGTCAATAATCTGGAGAGTTTTTGTAAGATGTTTCTTCCATCAACCAACGAAGAAACACATTGGTACTTTCCCATGATGAGTGAGTGCTTCAGGATCTCTTGCACTTACATGTGCAGCAGAGTACTGCAATGGAAGCATGCTATGCCCATAAGCCAGAGGTAGGCAGATTGAAACTATCCTCTGCTATATGCATTTTTTTTGTTAATTAAAGTAATCCAAAACTGGGATTGATATTTTGGCTCTTTTATTTTTACTTACAGTACAATAACTTTTACAATTTTAATTTGTTTTAATAGTATATTGACAGTATTGTTTTCTTTCAGAAATCCACTTCATTTTCTTTACCCTATTATTAAAATGGTAATTGACAAAAACAAACTACATTGTCACCAGAAGAGCAATACAAAATGTACAAGTGATATATTAAAATCATCTTTCCAGCTTGAATTTCAATGATGCATTGGGGCAACGATTTTGTGAGAAACATCTTCACCCTTAAATAAAGATTTTCTTAATTCCTTACCTGTGTGCTAATTAGATATCACCTTGTTTTCACATTAAACAGACTTCCACATGAGAAAGCAGCTTAAACAGCTCTTCATTTTCTGGCTTTATTTTTATGCTAACAAATTTGTTCTCTGAAAAGTGTCCACAAAGCCAAGTCTCTGATTAACACCTTTGTAGGGATGGTTTTTCACCTATTACTAAATTAAACTTGCTTCATTGGAAAGGCAGCAAGATGCATCCTCATTTCAATGTCTACTGAAATAATACAGGTTGACACCAGGAAACATTAACGCCACTGCATCCTTGCTGCTTTCTCATGTGGAAGTCTGTTTAATGTGAAAACAAGGTGATATCTAATTAGCACACAGGTAAGGAATTAAGAAAATCTTTATTTAAGGGTGAAGATGTTTCTCACAAAATCGTTGCCCCAATGCATCATTGAAATTCAAGCTGGAAAGATGATTTTAATATATCACTTGTACATTTTGTATTGCTCTTCTGGTGACAATGTAGTTTGTTTTTGTCAATTACCATTTTAATAATAGGGTAAAGAAAATGAAGTGGATTTCTGAAAGAAAACAATACTGTCAATATACTATTAAAACAAATTAAAATGGTAAAAGTTATTGTACTTTAAGTAAAAATAAAAGAGCCAAAATATCAATCCCAGTTTTGGATTACTTTAATTAACAAAAAAAAATGCATATAGCAGAGGATAGTTTCAGTCTGCCTACCTCTGGGTTATGGGCCCAGCATGCTTCCATTGCAGTACTCTGCTGCACATGTAAGAGATCCTGAAGCACTCACTCATCATGGGAAAGTACCAATGTGTTTCTTCGTTGGTTGATGGAAGAAACATCTTACAAAAACTCTCCAGATTATTGACTTTTTAAAGTTTTTCTAGGAAACGTTTTAGATGAATGCTTATTAGCCTTTGTCAGTATGAACTTTTGCAAAGTGTCTCTGTGGCGCAATCAGTTAGTATGTACGGCTATTAACCAAAACATTGGTGGTTCAATCCCACCCAGTGACCTAATTGACCTTGTTATCAGATTTTGGTGATCTTTAAGTAGACAAGTCAAATTTCATACCCCCTGTTATGGTGTAGGGTACCTGGCCTTCTCTGATGTAATCAGAGTTAGATTTGATTCAGTGATTTTATAAAAACATCTAGGAAGCACAATTTAGCAGTGGGTTGCAGAGAAAAAGAAATATGCTGGCAAAAAAATCAAATTGCGTGATTAAACAGCTCTTCATTTTCTGGCTTTATTTTTATGCTAACAAATTTGTTCTCTGAAAAGTGTCCACAAAGCCAAGTCTCTGATTAACACCTTTGTAGGGATGGTTTTTCACCTATTACTAAATTAAACTTGCTTCATTGGAAAGGCAGCAAGATGCATCCTCATTTCAATGTCTACTGAAATAATACAGGTTGACACCAGGAAACATTAACGCCACTGCAACCTTGCTGCTTTCTCATGTGGAAGTCTGTTTAATGTGAAAACAAGGTGATATCTAATTAGCACACAGGTAAGAAATTACGAAAATCTTTATTTAAGGGTGAAGATGTTTCTCACAAAATCGTTGCCCCAATGCATCATTGAAATTCAAGCTGGAAAGATGATTTTAATATATCACTTGTACATTTTGTATTGCTCTTCTGGTGACAATGTAGTTTGTTTTTGTCAATTACCATTTTAATAATAGGGTAAAGAAAATGAAGTGGATTTTTGAAAGAAAACAATACTGTCAATATACTATTAAAACAAAATAAATGGTAAAAGTTATTGTACTTTAAGTAAAAATAAAAGAGACAAAATATCAATCCCAGTTTTGGATTACTTTAATTAACAAAAAAAAATGCATATAGCAGAGGATAGTTTCAATCTGCCTACCTCTGGCTTATGGGCCCAGCATGCTTCCATTGCAGTACTCTGCTGCACATGTAAGTGCAAGAGATCCTGAAGCACTCACTCATCATGGGAAAGTACCAATGTGTTTCTTCGTTGATTGATGGAAGAAACATCTTACAAAAACTCTCCAGATTATTGACTTTTTAAAGTTTTTCTAGGAAACGTTTTAGATGAATGCTTATTAGCCTTTGTCAGTATTGACTTTTGCAAAGTGTCTCTGTGGCGCAATCAGTTAGTATGTATGGCTATTAACCAAAAGGTTGGTGGTTCAATCCCACCCAGGGACGTAATTGACCTTGTTATCAGATTTTGGTGATCTTTAAGTAGACAAGTCAAATTTCATACCCCCTGTTATGGTGTAGGGTACCTGGCCTTCTCTGATGTAATCAGAGTTAGATTTGATTCAGTGATTTTATAAAAACATCTAGGAAGCACAATTTAGCAGTGGGTTGCAGAGAAAAAGAAATATGCTGGCAAAAAAATCAAATTGCGTGATTAAACAGCTCTTCATTTTCTGGCTTTATTTTTATGCTAACAAATTTGTTCTCTGAAAAGTGTCCACAAAGCCAAGTCTCTGATTAACACCTTTGTAGGGATGGTTTTTCACCTATTACTAAATTAAACTTGCTTCATTGGAAAGGCAGCAAGATGCATCCTCATTTCAATGTCTACTGAAATAATACAGGTTGACACCAGGAAACATTAACGCCACTGCATCCTTGCTGCTTTCTCATGTGGAAGTCTGTTTAATATGAAAAGAAGGTGATATCTAATTAGCACACAGGTAAGGAATTAAGAAAATCTTTATTTAAGGGTGAAGATGTTTCTCACAAAATCGTTGCCCCAATGCATCATTGAAATTCAAGCTGGAAAGATGATTTTAATATATCACTTGTACATTTTGAATTGCTCTTCTGGTGACAATGTAGTTTGTTTTTGTCAATTACCATTTAAATAATAGGGTAAAGAAAATTAAGTGGATTTTTGAAAGAAAACAATACTGTCAATATACTATTAAAACAAATTAAAATGGTAAAAGTTATTGTACTTTAAGTAAAAATAAAAGAGCCAAAATATCAATCCCAGTTTTGGATTACTTTAATTAACAAACAAAAAAAAATGCATATAGCAGAGAATAGTTTCAATCTGCCTACCTCTGGGTTATGGGCCCAGCATGCTTCCATTGCTGTACTCTGCTGCACATGTAAGTGCAAGAGATCCTGAAGCACTCACTCATCATGGGAAAGTACCAATGTGTTTCTTCTTTGGTTGATGGAAGAAACATCTTACAAAAACTCTCCAGATTATTGACTTTTTAAAGTTTTTCTAGGAAACGTTTTAGATGAATGCTTATTAGCCCTTGTCAGTATATACTTTCACAATGTGTCTCTGTGGCGCAATCAGTTAGTGTGTACGGCTATTAACCAAAAGGTTGGTGGTTCCAATCCCACCCAGGTACGTAATTGACCTTGTTATCAGATTTTGGTGATCTTTAAGTAGACAAGTCAAAATTTCAAACCCCCTGTTATGGTGTAGGGTACCTGGCCTTCTCTGATGTAATCAGAGTTAGATTTGATTCAGTGATTTTATAAAAACAGCTAGGAAGCACAATTTAGCAGTGGGTTGCAGAGAAAAAGAAATATGCTGGCAAAAAAATCCATTTGAGTGATTAAACAGCTCTTCATTTTCTGGCTTTATTTTTATGCTAACAAATTTGTTCTCTGAAAAGTGTCCACAAAGCCAAGTCTCTGATTAACACCTTTGTAGGGATGGTTTTTCACCTATTACTAAATTAAACTTGCTTCATTGGAAAGGCAGCAAGATGCATCCTCATTTCAATGTCTACTGAAATAATACAGGTTGACACCAGGAAACATTAACGCCACTGCATCCTTGCTGCTTTCTCATGTGGAAGTCTGTTTAATGTGAAAACAAGGTGATATCTAATTAGCACACAGGTAAGGAATTAAGAAAATCTTTATTTAAGGGTGAAGATGTTTCTCACAAAATCGTTGCCGCAATGCATCATTGAAATTCAAGCTGGAAAGATAATTTTAATATATCACTTGTACATTTTGTATTGCTCTTCTGGTGACAATGTAGTTTGTTTTTGTCAATTACCATTTTAATAATAGGGTAAAGAAAATGAAGTGGATTTTTGAAAGAAAACAATACTGTCAATATACTATTAAAACAAATTAAAATGGTAAAAGTTATTGTACTTTAAGTAAAAATAAAAGAGCCAAAATATCAATCCCAGTTTTGGATCACTTTAATTAACAAAAAAAAAAAGCATACAGCAGAGGGTAGTTTCAATCTGCCTACCTCTGGGTTATGAGCCCAGCATGCTTCCATTGCTGTACTCTGCTGCACATGTAAGTGCAAGAGATCCTGAAGCACTCACGATGAGTGAGTGCTTCAGGATCTCTTGCACTTACATGTGCAGCAGAGTACAGCAATGGAAGCATGCTGGGCTCATAACCCAGAGGTAGGCAGATTGAAACTATCCTCTGCTCGTTGGTTGATGGAAGAAACATCTTACAAAAACTCTCCAGATTATTGACTTTTTAAAGTTTTTCTAGGAAACGTTTTAGATGAATGCTTATTAGCCCTTGTCAGTATATACTTTCGCAATGTGTCTCTGTGGCGCAATCAGTTAGTGTGTACGGCTATTAACCAAAAGGTTGGTGGTTCAATCCCACCCAGGTACGTAATTGACCTTGTTATCAGATTTTGGTGATCTTTAAGTAGACAAGTCAAAATTTCAAACCCCCTGTTATGGTGTAGGGTACCTGGCCTTCTCTGATGTAATCAGAGTTAGATTTGATTCAGTGATTTTATAAAAACAGCTAGGAAGCACAATTTAGCAGTGGGTTGCAGAGAAAAAGAAATATGCTGGCAAAAAAATCCATTTGAGTGATTAAACAGCTCTTCATTTTCTGGCTTTATTTTTATGCTAACAAATTTGTTCTCTGAAAAGTGTCCACAAAGCCAAGTCTCTGATTAACACCTTTGTAGGGATGGTTTTTCACCTATTACTAAATTAAACTTGCTTCATTGGAAAGGCAGCAAGATGCATCCTCATTCCAATGTCTACTGAAATAATACAGGTTGACACCAGGAAACATTAACGCCACTGCATCCTTGCTGCTTTCTCATGTGGAAGTCTGTTTAATGTGAAAACAAGGTGATATCTAATTAGCACACAGGTAAGGAATTAAGAAAATCTTTATTTAAGGGTGAAGATGTTTCTCACAAAATCGTTGCCCCAATGCATCATTGAAATTCAAGCTGGAAAGATGATTTTAATATATCACTTGTACATTTTGTATTGTGGTGACAATGTAGTTTGTTTTTGTCAATTACCATTTTAATAATAGGGTAAAGAAAATGAAGTGGATTTTTGAAAGAAAACAATACTGTCAATATACTATTAAAACAAAATAAATGGTAAAAGTTATTGTACTTTAAGTAAAAATAAAAGAGCCAAAATATCAATCCCAGTTTTGGATTACTTTAATTAACAAAAAAAAATGCATATAGCAGAGGATAGTTTCAATCTGCCTACCTCTGGCTTATGGGCCCAGCATGCTTCCATTGCAGTACTCTGCTGCACATGTAAGTGCAAGAGATCCTGAAGCACTCACTCATCATGGGAAAGTACCAATGTGTTTCTTCGTTGGTTGATGGAAGAAACATCTTACAAAAACTCTCAAGATTATTGACTTTTTAAAGTTTTTCTAGGAAACGTTTTAGATGAATGCTTATTAGCCTTTGTCAGTATGAACTTTTGCAAAGTATCTCTGTGGCGCAATCAGTTAGTATGTATGGCTATTAACCAAAAGGTTGCTGGTTCAATCCCACCCGGGGACGTAATTGACCTTGTTATCAGATTTTGGTGATCTTTAAGTAGACAAGTCAAATTTCATACCCCCTGTTATGGTGTAGGGTACCTGGCCTTCTCTGATGTAATCAGAGTTAGATTTGATTCAGTGATTTTATAAAAACATCTAGGAAGCACAATTTAGCAGTGGGTTGCAGAGAAAAAGAAATATGCTGGCAAAAAAATCAAATTGCGTGATTAAACAGCTCTTCATTTTCTGGCTTTATTTTTATGCTAACAAATTTGTTCTCTGAAAAGTGTCCACAAAGCCAAGTCTCTGATTAACACCTTTGTAGGGATGGTTTTTCACCTATTACTAAATTAAACTTGCTTCATTGGAAAGGCAGCAAGATGCATCCTCATTTCAATGTCTACTGAAATAATACAGGTTGACACCAGGAAACATTAACGCCACTGCATCCTTGCTGCTTTCTCATGTGGAAGTCTGTTTAATGTGAAAACAAGGTGATATCTAATTAGCACACAGGTAAGAAATTACGAAAATCTTTATTTAAGGGTGAAGATGTTTCTCACAAAATCGTTGCCCCAATGCATCATTGAAATTCAAGCTGGAAAGATGATTTTAATATATCACTTGTACATTTTGTATTGCTCTTCTGGTGACAATGTAGTTTGTTTTTGTCAATTACCATTTTAATAATAGGGTAAAGAAAATGAAGTGGATTTTTGAAAGAAAACAATACTGTCAATATACTATTAAAACAAAATAAATGGTAAAAGTTATTGTACTTTAAGTAAAAATAAAAGAGACAAAATATCAATCCCAGTTTTGGATTACTTTAATTAACAAAAAAAAATGCATATAGCAGAGGATAGTTTCAATCTGCCTACCTCTGGCTTATGGGCCCAGCATGCTTCCATTGCAGTACTCTGCTGCACATGTAAGTGCAAGAGATCCTGAAACACTCACTCATCATGGGAAAGTACCAATGTGTTTCTTCGTTGGTTGATGGAAGAAACATCTTACAAAAACTCTCCAGATTATTGACTTTTTAAAGTTTTTCTAGGAAACGTTTTAGATGAATGCTTATTAGCCTTTGTCAGTATGAACTTTTGCAAAGTATCTCTGTGGCGCAATCAGAAAGTATGTATGGCTATTAACCAAAAGGTTGGTGGTTCAATCCCACCCGGGGACGTAATTGACCTTGTTATCAGATTTTGGTGATCTTTAAGTAGACAAGTCAAATTTCATACCCCCTGTTATGGTGTAGGGTACCTGGCCTTCTCTGATGTAATCAGAGTTAGATTTGATTCAGTGATTTTATAAAAACATCTAGGAAGCACAATTTAGCAGTGGGTTGCAGAGAAAAAGAAATATGCTGGCAAAAAAATCAAATTGCGTGATTAAACAGCTCTTCATTTTCTGGCTTTATTTTTATGCTAACAAATTTGTTCTCTGAAAAGTGTCCACAAAGCCAAGTCTCTGATTAACACCTTTGTAGGGATGGTTTTTCACCTATTACTAAATTAAACTTGCTTCATTGGAAAGGCAGCAAGATGCATCCTCATTTCAATGTCTACTGAAATAATACAGGTTGACACCAGGAAACATTAACGCCACTGCATCCTTGCTGCTTTCTCATGTGGAAGTCTGTTTAATATGAAAACAAGGTGATATCTAATTAGCACACAGGTAAGGAATTAAGAAAATCTTTATTTAAGGGTGAAGATGTTTCTCACAAAATCGTTGCCCCAATGCATCATTGAAATTCAAGCTGGAAAGATGATTTTAATATATCACTTGTACATTTTGAATTGCTCTTCTGGTGACAATGTAGTTTGTTTTTGTCAATTACCATTTAAATAATAGGGTAAAGAAAATTAAGTGGATTTTTGAAAGAAAACAATACTGTCAATATACTATTAAAACAAATTAAAATGGTAAAAGTTATTGTACTTTAAGTAAAAATAAAAGAGCCAAAATATCAATCCCAGTTTTGGATTACTTTAATTAACAAACAAAAAAAAATGCATATAGCAGAGAATAGTTTCAATCTGCCTACCTCTGGGTTATGGGCCCAGCATGCTTCCATTGCTGTACTCTGCTGCACATGTAAGTGCAAGAGATCCTGAAGCACTCACTCATCATGGGAAAGTACCAATGTGTTTCTTCGTTGGTTGATGGAAGAAACATCTTACAAAAACTCTCCAGATTATTGACTTTTTAAAGTTTTTCTAGGAAACGTTTTAGATGAATGCTTATTAGCCCTTGTCAGTATATACTTTCACAATGTGTCTCTGTGGCGCAGTCAGTTAGTGTGTACGGCTATTAACCAAAAGGTTGGTGGTTCAATCCCACCCAGGTACGTAATTGACCTTGTTATCAGATTTTGGTGATCTTTAAGTAGACAAGTCAAAATTTCAAACCCCCTGTTATGGTGTAGGGTACCTGGCCTTCTCTGATGTAATCAGAGTTAGATTTGATTCAGTGATTTTATAAAAACAGCTAGGAAGCACAATTTAGCAGTGGGTTGCAGAGAAAAAGAAATATGCTGGCAAAAAAATCCATTTGAGTGATTAAACAGCTCTTCATTTTCTGGCTTTATTTTTATGCTAACAAATTTGTTCTCTGAAAAGTGTCCACAAAGCCAAGTCTCTGATTAACACCTTTGTAGGGATGGTTTTTCACCTATTACTAAATTAAACTTGCTTCATTGGAAAGGCAGCAAGATGCATCCTCATTTCAATGTCTACTGAAATAATACAGGTTGACACCAGGAAACATTAACGCCACTGCATCCTTGCTGCTTTCTCATGTGGAAGTCTGTTTAATGTGAAAACAAGGTGATATCTAATTAGCACACAGGTAAGGAATTAAGAAAATCTTTATTTAAGGGTGAAGATGTTTCTCACAAAATCGTTGCCGCAATGCATCATTGAAATTCAAGCTGGAAAGATAATTTTAATATATCACTTGTACATTTTGTATTGCTCTTCTGGTGACAATGTAGTTTGTTTTTGTCAATTACCATTTTAATAATAGGGTAAAGAAAATGAAGTGGATTTTTGAAAGAAAACAATACTGTCAATATACTATTAAAACAAATTAAAATGGTAAAAGTTATTGTACTTTAAGTAAAAATAAAAGTGCCAAAATATCAATCCCAGTTTTGGATCACTTTAATTAACAAAAAAAAAAAGCATACAGCAGAGGATAGTTTCAATCTGCCTACCTCTGGGTTATGAGCCCAGCATGCTTCCATTGCTGTACTCTGCTGCACATGTAAGTGCAAGAGATCCTGAAGCACTCACGATGAGTGAGTGCTTCAGGATCTCTTGCACTTACATGTGCAGCAGAGTACAGCAATGGAAGCATGCTGGGCTCATAACCCAGAGGTAGGCAGATTGAAACTATCCTCTGCTCGTTGGTTGATGGAAGAAACATCTTACAAAAACTCTCCAGATTATTGACTTTTTAAAGTTTTTCTAGGAAACGTTTTAGATGAATGCTTATTAGCCCTTGTCAGTATATACTTTCGCAATGTGTCTCTGTGGCGCAATCAGTTAGTGTGTACGGCTATTAACCAAAAGGTTGGTGGTTCAATCCCACCCAGGTACGTAATTGACCTTGTTATCAGATTTTGGTGATCTTTAAGTAGACAAGTCAAAATTTCAAACCCCCTGTTATGGTGTAGGGTACCTGGCCTTCTCTGATGTAATCAGAGTTAGATTTGATTCAGTGATTTTATGAAAACAGCTAGGAAGCACAATTTAGCAGTGGGTTGCAGAGAAAAAGAAATATGCTGGCAAAAAAATCCATTTGAGTGATTAAACAGCTCTTCATTTTCTGGCTTTATTTTTATGCTAACAAATTTGTTCTCTGAAAAGTGTCCACAAAGCCAAGTCTCTGATTAACACCTTTGTAGGGATGGTTTTTCACCTATTACTAAATTAAACTTGCTTCATTGGAAAGGCAGCAAGATGCATCCTCATTTCAATGTCTACTGAAATAATACAGGTTGACACCAGGAAACATTAACGCCACTGCATCCTTGCTGCTTTCTCATGTGGAAGTCTGTTTAATGTGAAAACAAGGTGATATCTAATTAGCACACAGGTAAGGAATTAAGAAAATCTTTATTTAAGGGTGAAGATGTTTCTCACAAAATCGTTGCCCCAATGCATCATTGAAATTCAAGCTGGAAAGATGATTTTAATATATCACTTGTACATTTTGTATTGCTCTTCTGGTGACAATGTAGTTTGTTTTTGTCAATTACCATTTTAATAATAGGGTAAAGAAAATGAAGTGGATTTTTGAAAGAAAACAATACTGTCAATATACTATTAAAACAAAATAAATGGTAAAAGTTATTGTACTTTAAGTAAAAATAAAAGAGCCAAAATATCAATCCCAGTTTTGGATTACTTTAATTAACAAAAAAAAATGCATATAGCAGAGGATAGTTTCAATCTGCCTACCTCTGGCTTATGGGCCCAGCATGCTTCCATTGCAGTACTCTGCTGCACATGTAAGTGCAAGAGATCCTGAAGCACTCACTCATCATGGGAAAGTACCAATGTGTTTCTTCGTTGGTTGATGGAAGAAACATCTTACAAAAACTCTCCAGATTATTGACTTTTTAAAGTTTTTCTAGGAAACGTTTTAGATGAATGCTTATTAGCCTTTGTCAGTATGAACTTTTGCAAAGTATCTCTGTGGCGCAATCAGTTAGTATGTATGGCTATTAACCAAAAGGTTGGTGGTTCAATCCCACCCAGGGACGTAATTGACCTTGTTATCAGATTTTGGTGATCTTTAAGTAGACAAGTCAAATTTCATACCCCCTGTTATGGTGTAGGGTACCTGGCCTTCTCTGATGTAATCAGAGTTAGATTTGATTCAGTGATTTTATAAAAACATCTAGGAAGCACAATTTAGCAGTGGGTTGCAGAGAAAAAGAAATATGCTGGCAAAAAAATCAAATTGTGTGATTAAACAGCTCTTCATTTTCTGGCTTTATTTTTATGCTAACAAATTTGTTCTCTGAAAAGTGTCCACAAAGCCAAGTCTCTGATTAACACCTTTGTAGGGATGGTTTTTCACCTATTACTAAATTAAACTTGCTTCATTGGAAAGGCAGCAAGATGCATCCTCATTTCAATGTCTACTGCAATAATACAGGTTGACACCAGGAAACATTAACGCCACTGCATCCTTGCTGCTTTCTCATGTGGAAGTCTGTTTAATATGAAAACAAGGTGATATCTAATTAGCACACAGGTAAGGAATTAAGAAAATCTTTATTTAAGGGTGAAGATGTTTCTCACAAAATCGTTGCCCCAATGCATCATTGAAATTCAAGCTGGAAAGATGATTTTAATATATCACTTGTACATTTTGAATTGCTCTTCTGGTGACAATGTAGTTTGTTTTTGTCAATTACCATTTAAATAATAGGGTAAAGAAAATTAAGTGGATTTTTGAAAGAAAACAATACTGTCAATATACTATTAAAACAAATTAAAATGGTAAAAGTTATTGTACTTTAAGTAAAAATAAAAGAGCCAAAATATCAATCCCAGTTTTGGATTACTTTAATTAACAAACAAAAAAATGCATATAGCAGAGGATAGTTTCAATCTGCCTACCTCTGGGTTATGGGCCCAGCATGCTTCCATTGCTGTACTCTGCTGCACATGTAAGTGCAAGAGATCCTGAAGCACTCACTCATCATGGGAAAGTACCAATGTGTTTCTTCGTTGGTTGATGGAAGAAACATCTTACAAAAACTCTCCAGATTATTGACTTTTTAAAGTTTTTCTAGGAAACGTTTTAGATGAATGCTTATTAGCCCTTGTCAGTATATACTTTCACAATGTGTCTCTGTGGCGCAATCAGTTAGTGTGTACGGCTATTAACCAAAAGGTTGGTGGTTCAATCCCACCCAGGTCTGTAATTGACCTTGTTATCAGATTTTGGTGATCTTTAAGTAGACAAGTCAAAATTTCAAACCCCCTGTTATGGTGTAGGGTACCTGGCCTTCTCTGATGTAATCAGAGTTAGATTTGATTCAGTGATTTTATAAAAACAGCTAGGAAACACAATTTAGCAGTGGGTTGCAGAGAAAAAGAAATATGCTGGCAAAAAAATCCATTTGAGTGATTAAACAGCTCTTCATTTTCTGGCTTTATTTTTATGCTAACAAATTTGTTCTCTGAAAAGTGTCCACAAAGCCAAGTCTCTGATTAACACCTTTGTAGGGATGGTTTTTCACCTATTACTAAATTAAACTTGCTTCATTGGAAAGGCAGCAAGATGCATCCTCATTTCAATGTCTACTGAAATAATACAGGTTGACACCAGGAAACATTAACGCCACTGCATCCTTGCTGCTTTCTCATGTGGAAGTCTGTTTAATGTGAAAACAAGGTGATATCTAATTAGCACACAGGTAAGGAATTAAGAAAAACTTTATTTAAGGGTGAAGATGTTTCTCACAAAATCGTTGCCCCAATGCATCATTGAAATTTAAGCTGGAAAGATGATTTTAATATATCACTTGTACATTTTGTATTGCTCTTCTGGTGACAATGTAGTTTGTTTTTGTCAATTACCATTTTAATAATAGGGTAAAGAAAATGAAGTGGATTTCTGAAAGAAAACAATACTGTCAATATACTATTAAAACAAATTAAAATGGTAAAAGTTATTGTACTTTAAGTAAAAATAAAAGAGCCAAAATATCAATCCCAGTTTTGGATTACTTTAATTAACAAAAAAAAATGCATATAGCAGAGGATAGTTTCAATCTGCCTACCTCTGGCTTATGGGCCCAGCATGCTTCCATTGCAGTACTCTGCTGCACATGTAAGTGCAAGAGATCCTGAAACACTCACTCATCATGGGAAAGTACCAATGTGTTTCTTCGTTGGTTGATGGAAGAAACATCTTACAAAAACTCTCCAGATTATTGACTTTTTAAAGTTTTTCTAGGAAACGTTTTAGATGAATGCTTATTAGCCTTTGTCAGTATGAACTTTTGCAAAGTATCTCTGTGGCGCAATCAGAAAGTATGTATGGCTATTAACCAAAAGGTTGGTGGTTCAATCCCACCCGGGGACGTAATTGACCTTGTTATCAGATTTTGGTGATCTTTAAGTAGACAAGTCAAATTTCATACCCCCTGTTATGGTGTAGGGTACCTGGCCTTCTCTGATGTAATCAGAGTTAGATTTGATTCAGTGATTTTATAAAAACATCTAGGAAGCACAATTTAGCAGTGGGTTGCAGAGAAAAAGAAATATGCTGGCAAAAAAATCAAATTGCGTGATTAAACAGCTCTTCATTTTCTGGCTTTATTTTTATGCTAACAAATTTGTTCTCTGAAAAGTGTCCACAAAGCCAAGTCTCTGATTAACACCTTTGTAGGGATGGTTTTTCACCTATTACTAAATTAAACTTGCTTCATTGGAAAGGCAGCAAGATGCATCCTCATTTCAATGTCTACTGAAATAATACAGGTTGACACCAGGAAACATTAACGCCACTGCATCCTTGCTGCTTTCTCATGTGGAAGTCTGTTTAATATGAAAACAAGGTGATATCTAATTAGCACACAGGTAAGGAATTAAGAAAATCTTTATTTAAGGGTGAAGATGTTTCTCACAAAATCGTTGCCCCAATGCATCATTGAAATTCAAGCTGGAAAGATGATTTTAATATATCACTTGTACATTTTGAATTGCTCTTCTGGTGACAATGTAGTTTGTTTTTGTCAATTACCATTTAAATAATAGGGTAAAGAAAATTAAGTGGATTTTTGAAAGAAAACAATACTGTCAATATACTATTAAAACAAATTAAAATGGTAAAAGTTATTGTACTTTAAGTAAAAATAAAAGAGCCAAAATATCAATCCCAGTTTTGGATTACTTTAATTAACAAACAAAAAAAAATGCATATAGCAGAGAATAGTTTCAATCTGCCTACCTCTGGGTTATGGGCCCAGCATGCTTCCATTGCTGTACTCTGCTGCACATGTAAGTGCAAGAGATCCTGAAGCACTCACTCATCATGGGAAAGTACCAATGTGTTTCTTCGTTGGTTGATGGAAGAAACATCTTACAAAAACTCTCCAGATTATTGACTTTTTAAAGTTTTTCTAGGAAACGTTTTAGATGAATGCTTATTAGCCCTTGTCAGTATATACTTTCACAATGTGTCTCTGTGGCGCAGTCAGTTAGTGTGTACGGCTATTAACCAAAAGGTTGGTGGTTCAATCCCACCCAGGTACGTAATTGACCTTGTTATCAGATTTTGGTGATCTTTAAGTAGACAAGTCAAAATTTCAAACCCCCTGTTATGGTGTAGGGTACCTGGCCTTCTCTGATGTAATCAGAGTTAGATTTGATTCAGTGATTTTATAAAAACAGCTAGGAAGCACAATTTAGCAGTGGGTTGCAGAGAAAAAGAAATATGCTGGCAAAAAAATCCATTTGAGTGATTAAACAGCTCTTCATTTTCTGGCTTTATTTTTATGCTAACAAATTTGTTCTCTGAAAAGTGTCCACAAAGCCAAGTCTCTGATTAACACCTTTGTAGGGATGGTTTTTCACCTATTACTAAATTAAACTTGCTTCATTGGAAAGGCAGCAAGATGCATCCTCATTTCAATGTCTACTGAAATAATACAGGTTGACACCAGGAAACATTAACGCCACTGCATCCTTGCTGCTTTCTCATGTGGAAGTCTGTTTAATGTGAAAACAAGGTGATATCTAATTAGCACACAGGTAAGGAATTAAGAAAATCTTTATTTAAGGGTGAAGATGTTT
The DNA here is from genome assembly GCF_028390025.1 of Pseudophryne corroboree. Lineage (NCBI taxonomy): Eukaryota > Metazoa > Chordata > Amphibia > Anura > Myobatrachidae > Pseudophryne > Pseudophryne corroboree. The sequence goes on along the minus strand of NW_026968233.1, from coordinate 394,262 downwards.
CTCACAAAATCGTTGCCGCAATGCATCATTGAAATTCAAGCTGGAAAGATAATTTTAATATATCACTTGTACATTTTGTATTGCTCTTCTGGTGACAATGTAGTTTGTTTTTGTCAATTACCATTTTAATAATAGGGTAAAGAAAATGAAGTGGATTTTTGAAAGAAAACAATACTGTCAATATACTATTAAAACAAATTAAAATGGTAAAAGTTATTGTACTTTAAGTAAAAATAAAAGTGCCAAAATATCAATCCCAGTTTTGGATCACTTTAATTAACAAAAAAAAAAAGCATACAGCAGAGGATAGTTTCAATCTGCCTACCTCCGGGTTATGAGCCCAGCATGCTTCCATTGCTGTACTCTGCTGCACATGTAAGTGCAAGAGATCCTGAAGCACTCACGATGAGTGAGTGCTTCAGGATCTCTTGCACTTACATGTGCAGCAGAGTACAGCAATGGAAGCATGCTGGGCTCATAACCCAGAGGTAGGCAGATTGAAACTATCCTCTGCTCGTTGGTTGATGGAAGAAACATCTTACAAAAACTCTCCAGATTATTGACTTTTTAAAGTTTTTCTAGGAAACGTTTTAGATGAATGCTTATTAGCCCTTGTCAGTATATACTTTCGCAATGTGTCTCTGTGGCGCAATCAGTTAGTGTGTACGGCTATTAACCAAAAGGTTGGTGGTTCAATCCCACCCAGGTACGTAATTGACCTTGTTATCAGATTTTGGTGATCTTTAAGTAGACAAGTCAAAATTTCAAACCCCCTGTTATGGTGTAGGGTACCTGGCCTTCTCTGATGTAATCAGAGTTAGATTTGATTCAGTGATTTTATGAAAACAGCTAGGAAGCACAATTTAGCAGTGGGTTGCAGAGAAAAAGAAATATGCTGGCAAAAAAATCCATTTGAGTGATTAAACAGCTCTTCATTTTCTGGCTTTATTTTTATGCTAACAAATTTGTTCTCTGAAAAGTGTCCACAAAGCCAAGTCTCTGATTAACACCTTTGTAGGGATGGTTTTTCACCTATTACTAAATTAAACTTGCTTCATTGGAAAGGCAGCAAGATGCATCCTCATTTCAATGTCTACTGAAATAATACAGGTTGACACCAGGAAACATTAACGCCACTGCATCCTTGCTGCTTTCTCATGTGGAAGTCTGTTTAATGTGAAAACAAGGTGATATCTAATTAGCACACAGGTAAGGAATTAAGAAAATCTTTATTTAAGGGTGAAGATGTTTCTCACAAAATCGTTGCCCCAATGCATCATTGAAATTCAAGCTGGAAAGATGATTTTAATATATCATTTGTACATTTTGTATTGTGGTGACAATGTAGTTTGTTTTTGTCAATTACCATTTTAATAATAGGGTAAAGAAAATGAAGTGGATTTTTGAAAGAAAACAATACTGTCAATATACTATTAAAACAAAATAAATGGTAAAAGTTATTGTACTTTAAGTAAAAATAAAAGAGCCAAAATATCAATCCCAGTTTTGGATTACTTTAATTAACAAAAAAAAATGCATATAGCAGAGGATAGTTTCAATCTGCCTACCTCTGGCTTATGGGCCCAGCATGCTTCCATTGCAGTACTCTGCTGCACATGTAAGTGCAAGAGATCCTGAAGCACTCACTCATCATGGGAAAGTACCAATGTGTTTCTTCGTTGGTTGATGGAAGAAACATCTTACAAAAACTCTCCAGATTATTGACTTTTTAAAGTTTTTCTAGGAAACGTTTTAGATGAATGCTTATTAGCCTTTGTCAGTATGAACTTTTGCAAAGTATCTCTGTGGCGCAATCAGTTAGTATGTATGGCTATTAACCAAAAGGTTGGTGGTTCAATCCCACCCAGGGACGTAATTGACCTTGTTATCAGATTTTGGTGATCTTTAAGTAGACAAGTCAAATTTCATACCCCCTGTTATGGTGTAGGGTACCTGGCCTTCTCTGATGTAATCAGAGTTAGATTTGATTCAGTGATTTTATAAAAACATCTAGGAAGCACAATTTAGCAGTGGGTTGCAGAGAAAAAGAAATATGCTGGCAAAAAAATCAAATTGTGTGATTAAACAGCTCTTCATTTTCTGGCTTTATTTTTATGCTAACAAATTTGTTCTCTGAAAAGTGTCCACAAAGCCAAGTCTCTGATTAACACCTTTGTAGGGATGGTTTTTCACCTATTACTAAATTAAACTTGCTTCATTGGAAAGGCAGCAAGATGCATCCTCATTTCAATGTCTACTGCAATAATACAGGTTGACACCAGGAAACATTAACGCCACTGCATCCTTGCTGCTTTCTCATGTGGAAGTCTGTTTAATATGAAAACAAGGTGATATCTAATTAGCACACAGGTAAGGAATTAAGAAAATCTTTATTTAAGGGTGAAGATGTTTCTCACAAAATCGTTGCCCCAATGCATCATTGAAATTCAAGCTGGAAAGATGATTTTAATATATCACTTGTACATTTTGAATTGCTCTTCTGGTGACAATGTAGTTTGTTTTTGTCAATTACCATTTAAATAATAGGGTAAAGAAAATTAAGTGGATTTTTGAAAGAAAACAATACTGTCAATATACTATTAAAACAAATTAAAATGGTAAAAGTTATTGTACTTTAAGTAAAAATAAAAGAGCCAAAATATCAATCCCAGTTTTGGATTACTTTAATTAACAAACAAAAAAAAATGCATATAGCAGAGAATAGTTTCAATCTGCCTACCTCTGGGTTATGGGCCCAGCATGCTTCCATTGCTGTACTCTGCTGCACATGTAAGTGCAAGAGATCCTGAAGCACTCACTCATCATGGGAAAGTACCAATGTGTTTCTTCGTTGGTTGATGGAAGAAACATCTTACAAAAACTCTCCAGATTATTGACTTTTTAAAGTTTTTCTAGGAAACGTTTTAGATGAATGCTTATTAGCCCTTGTCAGTATATACTTTCACAATGTGTCTCTGTGGCGCAGTCAGTTAGTGTGTACGGCTATTAACCAAAAGGTTGGTGGTTCAATCCCACCCAGGTACGTAATTGACCTTGTTATCAGATTTTGGTGATCTTTAAGTAGACAAGTCAAAATTTCAAACCCCCTGTTATGGTGTAGGGTACCTGGCCTTCTCTGATGTAATCAGAGTTAGATTTGATTCAGTGATTTTATAAAAACAGCTAGGAAGCACAATTTAGCAGTGGGTTGCAGAGAAAAAGAAATATGCTGGCAAAAAAATCCATTTGAGTGATTAAACAGCTCTTCATTTTCTGGCTTTATTTTTATGCTAACAAATTTGTTCTCTGAAAAGTGTCCACAAAGCCAAGTCTCTGATTAACACCTTTGTAGGGATGGTTTTTCACCTATTACTAAATTAAACTTGCTTCATTGGAAAGGCAGCAAGATGCATCCTCATTTCAATGTCTACTGAAATAATACAGGTTGACACCAGGAAACATTAACGCCACTGCATCCTTGCTGCTTTCTCATGTGGAAGTCTGTTTAATGTGAAAACAAGGTGATATCTAATTAGCACACAGGTAAGGAATTAAGAAAATCTTTATTTAAGGGTGAAGATGTTTCTCACAAAATCGTTGCCCCAATGCATCATTGAAATTCAAGCTGGAAAGATGATTTTAATATATCATTTGTACATTTTGTATTGTGGTGACAATGTAGTTTGTTTTTGTCAATTACCATTTTAATAATAGGGTAAAGAAAATGAAGTGGATTTTTGAAAGAAAACAATACTGTCAATATACTATTAAAACAAAATAAATGGTAAAAGTTATTGTACTTTAAGTAAAAATAAAAGAGCCAAAATATCAATCCCAGTTTTGGATTACTTTAATTAACAAAAAAAAATGCATATAGCAGAGGATAGTTTCAATCTGCCTACCTCTGGCTTATGGGCCCAGCATGCTTCCATTGCAGTACTCTGCTGCACATGTAAGTGCAAGAGATCCTGAAGCACTCACTCATCATGGGAAAGTACCAATGTGTTTCTTCGTTGGTTGATGGAAGAAACATCTTACAAAAACTCTCCAGATTATTGACTTTTTAAAGTTTTTCTAGGAAACGTTTTAGATGAATGCTTATTAGCCTTTGTCAGTATGAACTTTTGCAAAGTATCTCTGTGGCGCAATCAGTTAGTATGTATGGCTATTAACCAAAAGGTTGGTGGTTCAATCCCACCCAGGGACGTAATTGACCTTGTTATCAGATTTTGGTGATCTTTAAGTAGACAAGTCAAATTTCATACCCCCTGTTATGGTGTAGGGTACCTGGCCTTCTCTGATGTAATCAGAGTTAGATTTGATTCAGTGATTTTATAAAAACATCTAGGAAGCACAATTTAGCAGTGGGTTGCAGAGAAAAAGAAATATGCTGGCAAAAAAATCAAATTGTGTGATTAAACAGCTCTTCATTTTCTGGCTTTATTTTTATGCTAACAAATTTGTTCTCTGAAAAGTGTCCACAAAGCCAAGTCTCTGATTAACACCTTTGTAGGGATGGTTTTTCACCTATTACTAAATTAAACTTGCTTCATTGGAAAGGCAGCAAGATGCATCCTCATTTCAATGTCTACTGCAATAATACAGGTTGACACCAGGAAACATTAACGCCACTGCATCCTTGCTGCTTTCTCATGTGGAAGTCTGATTAATATGAAAACAAGGTGATATCTAATTAGCACACAGGTAAGGAATTAAGAAAATCTTTATTTAAGGGTGAAGATGTTTCTCACAAAATCGTTGCCCCAATGCATCATTGAAATTCAAGCTGGAAAGATGATTTTAATATATCACTTGTACATTTTGAATTGCTCTTCTGGTGACAATGTAGTTTGTTTTTGTCAATTACCATTTAAATAATAGGGTAAAGAAAATTAAGTGGATTTTTGAAAGAAAACAATACTGTCAATATACTATTAAAACAAATTAAAATGGTAAAAGTTATTGTACTTTAAGTAAAAATAAAAGAGCCAAAATATCAATCCCAGTTTTGGATTACTTTAATTAACAAACAAAAAAAAATGCATATAGCAGAGAATAGTTTCAATCTGCCTACCTCTGGGTTATGGGCCCAGCATGCTTCCATTGCTGTACTCTGCTGCACATGTAAGTGCAAGAGATCCTGAAGCACTCACTCATCATGGGAAAGTACCAATGTGTTTCTTCGTTGGTTGATGGAAGAAACATCTTACAAAAACTCTCCAGATTATTGACTTTTTAAAGTTTTTCTAGGAAACGTTTTAGATGAATGCTTATTAGCCCTTGTCAGTATATACTTTCACAATGTGTCTCTGTGGCGCAGTCAGTTAGTGTGTACGGCTATTAACCAAAAGGTTGGTGGTTCAATCCCACCCAGGTACGTAATTGACCTTGTTATCAGATTTTGGTGATCTTTAAGTAGACAAGTCAAAATTTCAAACCCCCTGTTATGGTGTAGGGTACCTGGCCTTCTCTGATGTAATCAGAGTTAGATTTGATTCAGTGATTTTATAAAAACAGCTAGGAAGCACAATTTAGCAGTGGGTTGCAGAGAAAAAGAAATATGCTGGCAAAAAAATCCATTTGAGTGATTAAACAGCTCTTCATTTTCTGGCTTTATTTTTATGCTAACAAATTTGTTCTCTGAAAAGTGTCCACAAAGCCAAGTCTCTGATTAACACCTTTGTAGGGATGGTTTTTCACCTATTACTAAATTAAACTTGCTTCATTGGAAAGGCAGCAAGATGCATCCTCATTTCAATGTCTACTGAAATAATACAGGTTGACACCAGGAAACATTAACGCCACTGCATCCTTGCTGCTTTCTCATGTGGAAGTCTGTTTAATGTGAAAACAAGGTGATATCTAATTAGCACACAGGTAAGGAATTAAGAAAATCTTTATTTAAGGGTGAAGATGTTTCTCACAAAATCGTTGCCGCAATGCATCATTGAAATTCAAGCTGGAAAGATAATTTTAATATATCACTTGTACATTTTGTATTGCTCTTCTGGTGACAATGTAGTTTGTTTTTGTCAATTACCATTTTAATAATAGGGTAAAGAAAATGAAGTGGATTTTTGAAAGAAAACAATACTGTCAATATACTATTAAAACAAATTAAAATGGTAAAAGTTATTGTACTTTAAGTAAAAATAAAAGTGCCAAAATATCAATCCCAGTTTTGGATCACTTTAATTAACAAAAAAAAAAAGCATACAGCAGAGGATAGTTTCAATCTGCCTACCTCTGGGTTATGAGCCCAGCATGCTTCCATTGCTGTACTCTGCTGCACATGTAAGTGCAAGAGATCCTGAAGCACTCACGATGAGTGAGTGCTTCAGGATCTCTTGCACTTACATGTGCAGCAGAGTACAGCAATGGAAGCATGCTGGGCTCATAACCCAGAGGTAGGCAGATTGAAACTATCCTCTGCTCGTTGGTTGATGGAAGAAACATCTTACAAAAACTCTCCAGATTATTGACTTTTTAAAGTTTTTCTAGGAAACGTTTTAGATGAATGCTTATTAGCCCTTGTCAGTATATACTTTCGCAATGTGTCTCTGTGGCGCAATCAGTTAGTGTGTACGGCTATTAACCAAAAGGTTGGTGGTTCAATCCCACCCAGGTACGTAATTGACCTTGTTATCAGATTTTGGTGATCTTTAAGTAGACAAGTCAAAATTTCAAACCCCCTGTTATGGTGTAGGGTACCTGGCCTTCTCTGATGTAATCAGAGTTAGATTTGATTCAGTGATTTTATGAAAACAGCTAGGAAGCACAATTTAGCAGTGGGTTGCAGAGAAAAAGAAATATGCTGGCAAAAAAATCCATTTGAGTGATTAAACAGCTCTTCATTTTCTGGCTTTATTTTTATGCTAACAAATTTGTTCTCTGAAAAGTGTCCACAAAGCCAAGTCTCTGATTAACACCTTTGTAGGGATGGTTTTTCACCTATTACTAAATTAAACTTGCTTCATTGGAAAGGCAGCAAGATGCATCCTCATTTCAATGTCTACTGAAATAATACAGGTTGACACCAGGAAACATTAACGCCACTGCATCCTTGCTGCTTTCTCATGTGGAAGTCTGTTTAATGTGAAAACAAGGTGATATCTAATTAGCACACAGGTAAGGAATTAAGAAAATCTTTATTTAAGGGTGAAGATGTTTCTCACAAAATCGTTGCCCCAATGCATCATTGAAATTCAAGCTGGAAAGATGATTTTAATATATCATTTGTACATTTTGTATTGTGGTGACAATGTAGTTTGTTTTTGTCAATTACCATTTTAATAATAGGGTAAAGAAAATGAAGTGGATTTTTGAAAGAAAACAATACTGTCAATATACTATTAAAACAAAATAAATGGTAAAAGTTATTGTACTTTAAGTAAAAATAAAAGAGCCAAAATATCAATCCCAGTTTTGGATTACTTTAATTAACAAAAAAAAATGCATATAGCAGAGGATAGTTTCAATCTGCCTACCTCTGGCTTATGGGCCCAGCATGCTTCCATTGCAGTACTCTGCTGCACATGTAAGTGCAAGAGATCCTGAAGCACTCACTCATCATGGGAAAGTACCAATGTGTTTCTTCGTTGGTTGATGGAAGAAACATCTTACAAAAACTCTCCAGATTATTGACTTTTTAAAGTTTTTCTAGGAAACGTTTTAGATGAATGCTTATTAGCCTTTGTCAGTATGAACTTTTGCAAAGTATCTCTGTGGCGCAATCAGTTAGTATGTATGGCTATTAACCAAAAGGTTGGTGGTTCAATCCCACCCAGGGACGTAATTGACCTTGTTATCAGATTTTGGTGATCTTTAAGTAGACAAGTCAAATTTCATACCCCCTGTTATGGTGTAGGGTACCTGGCCTTCTCTGATGTAATCAGAGTTAGATTTGATTCAGTGATTTTATAAAAACATCTAGGAAGCACAATTTAGCAGTGGGTTGCAGAGAAAAAGAAATATGCTGGCAAAAAAATCAAATTGTGTGATTAAACAGCTCTTCATTTTCTGGCTTTATTTTTATGCTAACAAATTTGTTCTCTGAAAAGTGTCCACAAAGCCAAGTCTCTGATTAACACCTTTGTAGGGATGGTTTTTCACCTATTACTAAATTAAACTTGCTTCATTGGAAAGGCAGCAAGATGCATCCTCATTTCAATGTCTACTGCAATAATACAGGTTGACACCAGGAAACATTAACGCCACTGCATCCTTGCTGCTTTCTCATGTGGAAGTCTGTTTAATATGAAAACAAGGTGATATCTAATTAGCACACAGGTAAGGAATTAAGAAAATCTTTATTTAAGGGTGAAGATGTTTCTCACAAAATCGTTGCCCCAATGCATCATTGAAATTCAAGCTGGAAAGATGATTTTAATATATCACTTGTACATTTTGAATTGCTCTTCTGGTGACAATGTAGTTTGTTTTTGTCAATTACCATTTAAATAATAGGGTAAAGAAAATTAAGTGGATTTTTGAAAGAAAACAATACTGTCAATATACTATTAAAACAAATTAAAATGGTAAAAGTTATTGTACTTTAAGTAAAAATAAAAGAGCCAAAATATCAATCCCAGTTTTGGATTACTTTAATTAACAAACAAAAAAATGCATATAGCAGAGGATAGTTTCAATCTGCCTACCTCTGGGTTATGGGCCCAGCATGCTTCCATTGCTGTACTCTGCTGCACATGTAAGTGCAAGAGATCCTGAAGCACTCACTCATCATGGGAAAGTACCAATGTGTTTCTTCGTTGGTTGATGGAAGAAACATCTTACAAAAACTCTCCAGATTATTGACTTTTTAAAGTTTTTCTAGGAAACGTTTTAGATGAATGCTTATTAGCCCTTGTCAGTATATACTTTCACAATGTGTCTCTGTGGCGCAATCAGTTAGTGTGTACGGCTATTAACCAAAAGGTTGGTGGTTCAATCCCACCCAGGTCTGTAATTGACCTTGTTATCAGATTTTGGTGATCTTTAAGTAGACAAGTCAAAATTTCAAACCCCCTGTTATGGTGTAGGGTACCTGGCCTTCTCTGATGTAATCAGAGTTAGATTTGATTCAGTGATTTTATAAAAACAGCTAGGAAACACAATTTAGCAGTGGGTTGCAGAGAAAAAGAAATATGCTGGCAAAAAAATCCATTTGAGTGATTAAACAGCTCTTCATTTTCTGGCTTTATTTTTATGCTAACAAATTTGTTCTCTGAAAAGTGTCCACAAAGCCAAGTCTCTGATTAACACCTTTGTAGGGATGGTTTTTCACCTATTACTAAATTAAACTTGCTTCATTGGAAAGGCAGCAAGATGCATCCTCATTTCAATGTCTACTGAAATAATACAGGTTGACACCAGGAAACATTAACGCCACTGCATCCTTGCTGCTTTCTCATGTGGAAGTCTGTTTAATGTGAAAACAAGGTGATATCTAATTAGCACACAGGTAAGGAATTAAGAAAATCTTTATTTAAGGGTGAAGATGTTTCTCACAAAATCGTTGCCCCAATGCATCATTGAAATTTAAGCTGGAAAGATGATTTTAATATATCACTTGTACATTTTGTATTGCTCTTCTGGTGACAATGTAGTTTGTTTTTGTCAATTACCATTTTAATAATAGGGTAAAGAAAATGAAGTGGATTTCTGAAAGAAAACAATACTGTCAATATACTATTAAAACAAATTAAAATGGTAAAAGTTATTGTACTTTAAGTAAAAATAAAAGAGCCAAAATATCAATCCCAGTTTTGGATTACTTTAATTAACAAAAAAAAATGCATATAGCAGAGGATAGTTTCAATCTGCCTACCTCTGGCTTATGGGCCCAGCATGCTTCCATTGCAGTACTCTGCTGCACATGTAAGTGCAAGAGATCCTGAAGCACTCACTCATCATGGGAAAGTACCAATGTGTTTCTTCGTTGGTTGATGGAAGAAACATCTTACAAAAACTCTCCAGATTATTGACTTTTTAAAGTTTTTCTAGGAAACGTTTTAGATGAATGCTTATTAGCCTTTGTCAGTATGAACTTTTGCAAAGTGTCTCTGTGGCGCAATCAGTTAGTATGTACGGCTATTAACCAAAACGTTGGTGGTTCAATCCCACCCAGGGACCTAATTGACCTTGTTATCAGATTTTGGTGATCTTTAAGTAGACAAGTCAAATTTCATACCCCCTGTTATGGTGTAGGGTACCTGGCCTTCTCTGATGTAATCAGAGTTAGATTTGATTCAGTGATTTTATAAAAACATCTAGGAAGCACAATTTAGCAGTGGGTTGCAGAGAAAAAGAAATATGCTGGCAAAAAAATCAAATTGCGTGATTAAACAGCTCTTCATTTTCTGGCTTTATTTTTATGCTAACAAATTTGTTCTCTGAAAAGTGTCCACAAAGCCAAGTCTCTGATTAACACCTTTGTAGGGATGGTTTTTCACCTATTACTAAATTAAACTTGCTTCATTGGAAAGGCAGCAAGATGCATCCTCATTTCAATGTCTACTGAAATAATACAGGTTGACACCAGGAAACATTAACGCCACTGCATCCTTGCTGCTTTCTCATGTGGAAGTCTGTTTAATGTGAAAACAAGGTGATATCTAATTAGCACACAGGTAAGAAATTACGAAAATCTTTATTTAAGGGTGAAGATGTTTCTCACAAAATCGTTGCCCCAATGCATCATTGAAATTCAAGCTGGAAAGATGATTTTAATATATCACTTGTACATTTTGTATTGCTCTTCTGGTGACAATGTAGTTTGTTTTTGTCAATTACCATTTTAATAATAGGGTAAAGAAAATGAAGTGGATTTTTGAAAGAAAACAATACTGTCAATATACTATTAAAACAAAATAAATGGTAAAAGTTATTGTACTTTAAGTAAAAATAAAAGAGACAAAATATCAATCCCAGTTTTGGATTACTTTAATTAACAAAAAAAAATGCATATAGCAGAGGATAGTTTCAATCTGCCTACGTCTGGCTTATGGGCCCAGCATGCTTCCATTGCAGTACTCTGCTGCACATGTAAGTGCAAGAGATCCTGAAGCACTCACTCATCATGGGAAAGTACCAATGTGTTTCTTCGTTGGTTGATGGAAGAAACATCTTACAAAAACTCTCCAGATTATTGACTTTTTAAAGTTTTTCTAGGAAACGTTTTAGATGAATGCTTATTAGCCTTTGTCAGTATTAACTTTTGCAAAGTATCTCTGTGGCGCAATCAGTTAGTATGTATGGCTATTAACCAAAAGGTTGGTGGTTCAATCCCACCCGGGGACGTAATTGACCTTGTTATCAGATTTTGGTGATCTTTAAGTAGACAAGTCAAATTTCATACCCCCTGTTATGGTGTAGGGTACCTGGCCTTCTCTGATGTAATCAGAGTTAGATTTGATTCAGTGATTTTATAAAAACATCTAGGAAGCACAATTTAGCAGTGGGTTGCAGAGAAAAAGAAATATGCTGGCAAAAAAATCAAATTGCGTGATTAAACAGCTCTTCATTTTCTGGCTTTATTTTTATGCTAACAAATTTGTTCTCTGAAAAGTGTCCACAAAGCCAAGTCTCTGATTAACACCTTTGTAGGGATGGTTTTTCACCTATTACTAAATTAAACTTGCTTCATTGGAAAGGCAGCAAGATGCATCCTCATTTCAATGTCTACTGAAATAATACAGGTTGACACCAGGAAACATTAACGCCACTGCATCCTTGCTGCTTTCTCATGTGGAAGTCTGTTTAATGTGAAAACAAGGTGATATCTAATTAGCACACAGGTAAGAAATTACGAAAATCTTTATTTAAGGGTGAAGATGTTTCTCACAAAATCGTTGCCCCAATGCATCATTGAAATTCAAGCTGGAAAGATGATTTTAATATATCACTTGTACATTTTGTATTGCTCTTCTGGTGACAATGTAGTTTGTTTTTGTCAATTACCATTTTAATAATAGGGTAAAGAAAATGAAGTGGATTTTTGAAAGAAAACAATACTGTCAATATACTATTAAAACAAAATAAATGGTAAAAGTTATTGTACTTTAAGTAAAAATAAAAGAGACAAAATATCAATCCCAGTTTTGGATTACTTTAATTAACAAAAAAAAATGCATATAGCAGAGGATAGTTTCAATCTGCCTACCTCTGGCTTATGGGCCCAGCATGCTTCCATTGCAGCACTATGCTGCACATGTAAGTGCAAGAGATCCTGAAGCACTCACTCATCATGGGAAAGTACCAATGTGTTTCTTCGTTGGTTGATGGAAGAAACATCTTACAAAAACTCTCCAGATTATTGACTTTTTAAAGTTTTTCTAGGAAACGTTTTAGATGAATGCTTATTAGCCTTTGTCAGTATGAACTTTTGCAAAGTATCTCTGTGGCACAATCAGTTAGTATGTATGGCTATTAACCAAAAGGTTGGTGGTTCAATCCCACCCGGGGACGTAATTGACCTTGTTATCAGATTTTGGTGATCTTTAAGTAGACAAGTCAAATTTCATACCCCCTGTTATGGTGTAGGGTACCTGGCCTTCTCTGATGTAATCAGAGTTAGATTTGATTCAGTGATTTTATAAAAACATCTAGGAAGCACAATTTAGCAGTGGGTTGCAGAGAAAAAGAAATATGCTGGCAAAAAAATCAAATTGCGTGATTAAACAGCTCTTCATTTTCTGGCTTTATTTTTATGCTAACAAATTTGTTCTCTGAAAAGTGTCCACAAAGCCAAGTCTCTGATTAACACCTTTGTAGGGATGGTTTTTCACCTATTACTAAATTAAACTTGCTTCATTGGAAAGGCAGCAAGATGCATCCTCATTTCAATGTCTACTGAAATAATACAGGTTGACACCAGGAAACATTAACGCCACTGCATCCTTGCTGCTTTCTCATGTGGAAGTCTGTTTAATATGAAAACAAGGTGATATCTAATTAGCACACAGGTAAGGAATTAAGAAAATCTTTATTTAAGGGTGAAGATGTTTCTCACAAAATCGTTGCCCCAATGCATCATTGAAATTCAAGCTGGAAAGATGATTTTAATATATCACTTGTACATTTTGAATTGCTCTTCTGGTGACAATGTAGTTTGTTTTTGTCAATTACCATTTAAATAATAGGGTAAAGAAAATTAAGTGGATTTTTGAAAGAAAACAATACTGTCAATATACTATTAAAACAAATTAAAATGGTAAAAGTTATTGTACTTTAAGTAAAAATAAAAGAGCCAAAATATCAATCCCAGTTTTGGATTACTTTAATTAACAAACAAAAAAAAATGCATATAGCAGAGAATAGTTTCAATCTGCCTACCTCTGGGTTATGGGCCCAGCATGCTTCCATTGCTGTACTCTGCTGCACATGTAAGTGCAAGAGATCCTGAAGCACTCACTCATCATGGGAAAGTACCAATGTGTTTCTTCGTTGGTTGATGGAAGAAACATCTTACAAAAACTCTCCAGATTATTGACTTTTTTAAGTTTTTCTAGGAAACGTTTTAGATGAATGCTTATTAGCATTTGTCAGTATGTACTTTTGCAAAGTGTCTCTGTGGCGCAATCAGTTAGTGTGTAAAGCTATTAACTAAAAGGTTGGTGGTTCAATCCCACCCAGGGACGTAATTGACCTTGTTATCAGATTTTGGTGATCTTTAAGTAGACAAGTCAAATTTCATACCCCCTGTTATGGTGTAGGGTACCTGGCCTTCTCTGATGTAATCACAGTTAGATTTGATTCAGTGATTTTATAAAAACAGCTAGGAAGCACAATTTAGCAGTGGGTTGCAGAGAAAAAGAAATATGCTGGCAAAAAAATCCATTTGAGTGATTAAACAGCTCTTCATTTTCTGGCTTTATTTTTATGCTAACAAATTTGTTCTCTGAAAAGTGTCCACAAAGCCAAGTCTCTGATTAACACCTTTGTAGGGATGGTTTTTCACCTATTACTAAATTAAACTTGCTTCATTGGAAAGGCAGCAAGATGCATCCTCATTTCAATGTCTACTGAAATAATACAGGTTGACACCAGGAAACATTAACGCCACTGCATCCTTGCTGCTTTCTCATGTGGAAGTCTGTTTAATGTGAAAACAAGGTGATATCTAATTAGCACACAGGTAAGGAATTAAGAAAATCTTTATTTAAGGGTGAAGATGTTTCTCACAAAATCGTTGCCCCAATGCATCATTGAAATTCAAGCTGGAAAGATGATTTTAATATATCACTTGTACATTTTGTATTGCTCTTCTGGTGACAATGTAGTTTGTTTTTGTCAATTACCATTTTAATAATAGGGTAAAGAAAATGAAGTGGATTTTTGAAAGAAAACAATACTGTCAATATACTATTAAAACAAATTAAAATGTTAAAAGTTATTGTACTTTAAGTAAAAATAAAAGAGACAAAATATCAATCCCAGTTTTTGATTACTTTAATTAACAAAAAAAAATGCATATAGCAGAGGATAGTTTCAATCTGCCTACCTCTGGGTTATTGGCCCAGCATGCTTCCATTGCAGTACTCTGCTGCACATGTAAGTGCAAGAGATCCTGAAGCACTCACTCATCATGGGAAAGTACCAATGTGTTTCTTCGTTGGTTGATGGAAGAAACATCTTACAAAAACTCTCCAGATTATTGACTTTTTAAAGTTTTTCTAGGAAACGTTTTAGATGAATGCTTATTAGCCTTTGTCAGTATTAACTTTTGCAAAGTGTCTCTGTGGCGAAATCAGTTAGTATGTACGGCTATTAACCAAAAGGTTGGTGGTTCAATCCCACCCAGGGACCTAATTGACCTTGTTATCAGATTTTGGTGATCTTTAAGTAGACAAGTCAAAATTTCAAACCCCCTGTTATGGTGTAGAGTACCTGGCCTTCTCTGATGTAATCAGAGTTAGATTTGATTCAGTGATTTTATAAAAACAGCTAGGAAGCACAATTTAGCAGTGGGTTGCAGAGAAAAAAAATATGCTGGCAGAAAAATCCAATTGAGTGATTAAACAGCTCTTTATTTTCTGGCTTTATTTTTATGCTAACAAATTTGTTCTCTGAAAAGTGTCCACAAAGCCAAGTCTCTGATTAACACCTTTGTAGGGATGGTTTTTCACCTATTACTAAATTAAACTTGCTTCATTGGAAAGGCAGCAAGATGTATCCTCATTTCAATGTCTACTGAAATAATACAGGTTGACACCAGGAAACATTAACGCCACTGCATCCTTGCTGCTTTCTCATGTGGAAGTCTGTTTAATGTGAAAACAAGGTGATATCTAATTAGCACACAGGTAAGGAATTAAGAAAATCTTTATTTAAGGGTGAAGATGTTTCTCACAAAATCGTTGCCCCAATGCATCATTGAAATTCAAGCTGGAAAGATGATTTTAATATATCACTTGTACATTTTGTATTGCTCTTCTGGTGACAATGTAGTTTGTTTTTGTCAATTACCATTTTAATAATAGGGTAAAGAATGAAGTGGATTTTTGAAAGAAAACAATACTGTCAATATACTATTAAAACAAATTAAAATGGTAAAAGTTATTGTACTTTAAGTAAAAATAAAAGAGCCAAAATATCAATCCCAGTTTTGGATTACTTTAATTAACAAAAAAAAATGCATATAGCAGAGGATAGTTTCAATCTGCCTACCTCTGGGTTATGGGCCCAGCATGCTTCCATTGCAGTACTCTGCTGCACATGTAAGTGCAAGAGATCCTGAAGCACTCACTCATCATGGGAAAGTACCAATGTGTTTCTTCGTTGGTTGATGGAAGAAACATCTTACAAAAACTCTCCAGATTATTGACTTTTTAAAGTTTTTCTAGGAAACGTTTTAGATGAATGCTTATTAGCCTTTGTCAGTATTAAATTTTGCAAAGTGTCTCTGTGGCGAAATCAGTTAGTATGTATGGCTATTAACCAAAAGGTTGGTGGTTCAATCCCACCCAGGGACCTAATTGACCTTGTTATCAGATTTTGGTGATCTTTAAGTAGACAAGTCAAAATTTCAAACCCCCTGTTATGGTGTAGGGTACCTGGCCTTCTCTGATGTAATCAGAGTTAGATTTGATTCAGTGATTTTATAAAAACAGCTAGGAAGCACAATTTAGCAGTGGGTTGCAGAGAAAAAAAATATGCTGGCAGAAAAATCCAATTGAGTGATTAAACAGCTCTTTATTTTCTGGCTTTATTTTTATGCTAACAAATTTGTTCTCTGAAAAGTGTCCACAAAGCCAAGTCTCTGATTAACACCTTTGTAAGGATGGTTTTTCACCTATTACTAAATTAAACTTGCTTCATTGGAAAGGCAGCAAGATGCATCCTCATTTCAATGTCTATTGAAATATTACAAGTTGACACCAGGAAACATTAACGCCAATTCATCCTTGCTGCTTTCTCATGTGGAAGTCTGTTTAATATGAAAACAAGGTGATATCTAATTAGCACACAGTTAAGGAATTAAGAAAATCTTTATTTAAGGGTGAAGATGTTTCTCACAAAATCGTTGCCCCAATGCATCATTGAAATTCAAGCTGGAAAGATGATTTTAATATATCACTTGTACATTTTGAATTGCTCTTCTGGTGACAATGTAGTTTGTTTTTGTCAATTACCATTTAAATAATAGGGTAAAGAAAATTAAGTGGATTTTTGAAAGAAAACAATACTGTCAATATACTATTAAAACAAATTAAAATGGTAAAAGTTATTGTACTTTAAGTAAAAATAAAAGAGCCAAAATATCAATCCCAGTTTTGGATTACTTTAATTAACAAACAAAAAAATGCATATAGCAGAGGATAGTTTCAATCTGCCTACCTCTGGGTTATGGGCCCAGCATGTTTCCATTGCTGTACTCTGCTGCACATGTAAGTGCAAGAGATCCTGAAGCACTCACTCATCATGGGAAAGTACCAATGTGTTTCTTCGTTGGTTGATAGAAGAAACATCTTACAAAAACTCTCCAGATTATTGACTTTTTAAAGTTTTTCTAGGAAACGTTTTAGATGAATGCTTATTAGCATTTGTCAGTATGTACTTTTGCAAAGTGTCTCTGTGGCGCAATCAGTTAGTGTGTAAGGCTATTAACCAAAAGGTTGGTGGTTCAATCCCACCCAGGGACGTAATTGACCTTGTTATCAGATTTTGGTGATCTTTAAGTAGACAAGTCAAATTTCATACCCCCTGTTATGGTGTAGGGTACCTGGCCTTCTCTGATGTAATCAGAGTTAGATTTGATTCAGTGATTTTATAAAAACAGCTAGGAAGCACAATTTAGCAGTGGGTTGCAGAGAAAAAGAAATATGCTGGCAAAAAAATCCATTTGAGTGATTAAACAGCTCTTTATTTTCTGGCTTTATTTTTATGCTAACAAATTTGTTCTCTGAAAAGTGTCCACAAAGCCAAGTCTCTGATTAACACCTTTGTAGGGATGGTTTTTCACCTATTACTAAATTAAACTTGCTTCATTGGAAAGGCAGCAAGATGCATCCTCATTTCAATGTCTACTGAAATAATACAGGTTGACACCAGGAAACATTAACGCCACTGCATCCTTGCTGCTTTCTCATGTGGAAGTCTGTTTAATGTGAAAACAAGGTGATATCTAATTAGCACACAGGTAAGGAATTAAGAAAATTTTTATTTAAGGGTGAAGATGTTTCTCACAAAATCGTTGCCCCAATACATCATTGAAATTCAAGCTGGAAAGATGATTTTAATATATCACTTGTACATTTTGTATTGCTCTTCTGGTGACAATGTAGTTTGTTTTTGTCAATTACCATTTTAATAATAGGGTAAAGAAAATTAAGTGGATTTTTGAAAGAAAACAATACTGTCAATATACTATTAAAACAAATTAAAATGGTAAAAGTTATTGTACTTTAAGTAAAAATAAAAGAGCCAAAATATCAATCCCAGTTTTGGATTACTTTAATTAACAAACAAAAAAATGCATATAGCAGAGGATAGTTTCAATCGGCCTACCTCTGGGTTATGGGCCCAGCATGCTTCCATTGCTGTACTCTGCTGCACATGTAAGTGCAAGAGATCCTGAAGCACTCAATCATCATGGGAAAGTACCAATGTGTTTCTTCGTTGGTTGATAGAAGAAACATCTTACAAAAACTCTCCAGATTATTGACTTTTTTAAGTTTTTCTAGGAAACGTTTTAGATGAATGCTTATTAGCATTTGTCAGTATGGACTTTTGCAAAGTGTCTCTGTGGTGCAATCAGTTAGTGTGTACGGCTATTAACCAAAAGGTTGGTGGTTCAATCCCACCCAGGGACGTAATTGACCTTGTTATCAGATTTTGGTGATCTTTAAGTAGACAAGTCAAATTTCATACCCCCTGTTATGGTGTAGGGTACCTGGCCTTCTCTGATGTAATCAGAGTTAGATTTGATTCAGTGATTTTATAAAAACATCTAGGAAGCACAATTTAGCAGTGGGTTGCAGAGAAAAAGAAATATGCTGGCAAAAAAATCAAATTGCGTGATTAAACAGCTCTTCATTTTCTGGCTTTATTTTTATGCTAACAAATTTGTTCTCTGAAAAGTGTCCACAAAGCCAAGTCTCTGATTAACACCTTTGTAGGGATGGTTTTTCACCTATTACTAAATTAAACTTGCTTCATTGGAAAGGCAGCAAGATGTATCCTCATTTCAATGTCTACTGAAATAATACAGGTTGACACCAGGAAACATTAACGCCACTGCATCCTTGCTGCTTTCTCATGTGGAAGTCTGTTTAATGTGAAAACAAGGTGATATCTAATTAGCACACAGGTAAGGAATTAAGAAAATCTTTATTTAAGGGTGAAGATGTTTCTCACAAAATTGTTGACCCAATGCATCATTGAAATTCAAGCTGGAAAGATGATTTTAATATATCACTTGTACATTTTGTATTGCTCTTCTGGTGACAATGTAGTTTGTTTTTGTCAATTACCATTTTAATAATAGGGTAAAGAAAATGAAGTGGATTTTTGAAAGAAAACAATACTGTCAATATACTATTAAAACAAATTAAAATGGTAAAAGTTATTGTACTTTAAGTAAAAATAAAAGAGACAAAATATCAATCCCAGTTTTGGATTACTTTAATTAACAAAAAAAAATGCATATAGCAGAGGATAGTTTCAATCTGCCTACCTCTGGGTTATGGGCCCAGCATGCTTCCATTGCAGTACTCTGCTGCACATGTAAGTGCAAGAGATCCTGAAGCACTCACTCATCATGGGAAAGTACCAATGTGTTTCTTCGTTGGTTGATGGAAGAAACATCTTACAAAAACTCTCCAGATTATTGACTTTTTAAAGTTTTTCTAGGAAACGTTTTAGATGAATGCTTATTAGCCTTTGTCAGTATGGACTTTTGCAAAGTGTCTCTGTGGCGCAATCAGTTAGTATGTACGGCTATTAACCATAAGGTTGGTGGTTCAATCCCACCCAGGGACCTAATTGACCTTGTTATCAGATTTTGGTGATCTTTAAGTAGACAAGTCAAAATTTCAAACCCCCTGTTATGGTGTAGGGTACCTGGCCTTCTCTGATGTAATCAGAGTTAGATTTGATTCAGTGATTTTATAAAAACAGCTAGGAAGCACAATTTAGCAGTGGGTTGCAGAGAAAAAAAATATGCTGGCAGAAAAATCCAATTGAGTGATTAAACAGCTCTTCATTTTCTGGCTTTATTTTTATGCTAACAAATTTGTTCTCTGAAAAGTGTCCACAAAGCCAAGTCTCTGATTAACACCTTTGTAAGGATGGTTTTTCACCTATTACTAAATTAAACTTGCTTCATTGGAAAGGCAGCAAGATGCATCCTCATTTCAATGGTAAGTCAACCTTCTTGCCCTATGTTCCCTCTCAACGGATGAAGACGCATCATTATCTACCGCAGTCATTTTGGCCCAATAGATATGCAAGAAGTTAAGATTCCCCTTTCTTTGCAGGTAGAGGAAGGAAAAGGAAGAGGTCTGTAGCCTCTTCAAGATCGCAGGACCAGAGATTGTCCTCTGCTTCTGCCAAATCCACTGCATGACACTGGGGCTTTCTTGCAGGAGCCCACACCAGTGGGGGCACGTCTAAAACTCTTCAGTCAGTTCTGGATTCATTCGGACCTGGACTCGTGGGTTTTACAAATAGTGTCCCAAGGGTACAAACTGGGGTTTCAAGACGTTCCCCCTCACCGATTGTTCAAATTGTCCTTAGTCAGCAGGGAGAAGGTCTTTATTCAAGCCTCTTCGTGGTCCCGAAGCCGGACGGCTCAGTCAGACCAATCTTAAATCTGAAATCCCTCAATTTCTTCCTAAAGAAATTCAATTTCAAGATGGAATTTCTCAGGGCAGTGATCTCCAGTCCGGAGGACGGAGATTTCATGGTTTTGGTAGACATTAAGGATGCCTACTTACATGTTCCCATTTAGCCACTGCCTCAAGCTACCTAAGGTTTGCAATTCAGGATTGTCATTACCAATTTCAGACATTGCCGTTTGGTCTGTCCACGGCTCCGAGGATTTTCACCAGGGTGATGGCGGAAATTATGGTTCTCCTTCGCAAGCAAGGAGTCACAATTATCCCGTACTTGGATGATCTCCTGATAAAGGCGAGATCCAGGGACCAGTTGGTGCAAAACATTGCACTCTCCCTGACAGTTCTTCAACAACATGGTTGGCTCCTAAACTTGCCAAAATCGCAGTTGGTCCCAATGACGCGGTTGTTGTTTTTGGGAGTCATACTGTTAGGCGCCGGGGTCCGCTTGATGGTCTGCGCGGCCCGGCGCCTAGCAACTAGAGACGCCGTGCACGTACAGCCGCCGGCTCATTAGCAACGCTAGACGCCGGGCGCGCTGAGCCGCACGGACCCTAGCAATGGGGACGCCACTGGCGGACCGCGTTCCCCGTTGCTAGGCTTTAGGAAATTAAGATATTCACCTGCTCTCTGGCCGTGCAGCAAGGCAGCTGCACGGCATTTATTCTAATCAGCCTTTAGCAGCTGATTGGAGGACTCCTTGTTAAATACACTCCCAGGGCTTCTCACAGACGCCGGTAATAGCTTCCTGCATGCTGCCTTTGTTTGCTGAGAGTCTGTTTCCAGTCCTGCTGTATCCGGTCATTCCAGTCCGCAGAAGTCCGGTATTCGGGAGTTGTCATCTCATCCCAAGAGGTCGTTTGGTTCCCTGGAGTCCTGACTGATCACCGTTTTATATCCAGTGGTGTTCGTGAGTTGCGGCTCTGCCGTGTGTTGCGGCTCAGCCGCTTTACCTTTTATATTTTGTGTTTGGAGCATTTGTGGAGGGTTCCGCTTCCACAAGTCCTCTCTGGTACTTGGCGGTGCCGGGTAGGAGAATTGGACAAGTGGATATTTTGGTTGTCCTTTTTCCTGGCGGTTTCTCCGCACATATTATAGTTTTGAGTTTGCTTAGCCCCTGGCCTGGTTGTTTAGTTAGAGGGCCTCTTGTTATCACCCTGTCTCGGGTTTCCCTTTGTCTCTCATTAAGACTGGGGGGCATCGAAGTTGGGCAGACATAATCCGCCCTTCAAACGCGGCTGCCAAGGGCTCAAGAAACCATAGTCTCGCAGGGGATTTCTGACAACACGGGTGAGACAACAGAGTTAGGGCGCCAGGGGCTATTTTCCTGTCCTGCTCCCTTCCCCAGCATTCCGTTCCAGTGCTCCAGTCCTTGCCATAAGATCTTCTCTGACCAGAGTGCTGGAATCATAACATTATTACCGGCCATACCAAAACTTAAAATTAAACGGGGTTTAATTTTTTTTCATTCAGTTTTGTGAGAGTTTATCGGCCTCATGAATCCAACAGGTTTAGGGCCAAATCCTGGTCAGCTCTTAGTCAGCCAGATTCAAGAACTTACTCAGATGGTTCAGGATCTTTCTCTTCGGGTGAAGTCGCAGGAAGATCTTTTGCGAGCTTCCCCAAGGGTAGTCCCTGAACCAAAGATGCATTTGCCTGACCGTTTTTCTGGTGATAGAAAAGAGTTTTTTAATTTTAAAGAATCCTGTAAACTTTATTTTCGTTTAAGACCGACTTCCTCGGGTACTGAATCTCAGCGGGTCGGGTTTATTATTTCTTTGCTCCAGGGGGATCCTCAGACCTGGGCATTTGGTTTAAGAGCAGAGGATCCGGCATTGTTGTCAGTTGACGCTTTTTTTGAGTCTTTAGGGCTCTTGTATGATGACCCTGATAGAGAGGCGTCCGCTGAAAGTCAGTTGCGCGCTCTCAGACAGGGTAGAAATCCTGCAGAGGTTTATTGTACGGAGTTTCGCCGTTGGTCGAACGACTGTGGCTGGAATGGAGCACCTGTAAGGTCAAGTCCGTGTGTATATTCCATTCCTGAAGACGTAGAGGAGACCATGCAGATGGGTCTCTCCCGGCTGTCTCCTGAAGAAAGAGCCAGAAGGCAAAATTCTGGTCTTTGTCTGTACTGTGGGGGTAAGGGACATTTTGCTCGTAATTGTCCGAACAAGTCGGGAAATGCTTTGACCAGGTGAATTGTGAGGGGGTTCACCTAGGTCTGCAGCTTATCTCCTCGAATAACTCCCTTTTAGTCCCAGTTAAAGTTTCCTTTGGCAGCCTCAGTTCTTCGGTGTCGGCTTTTGTTGACAGTGGAGCTGCAGGAAACTTTATGGATTTAACTTGGGCTAAGGCCTTAGGCATTCCTCAGTTACCTTTGGGTAGGTGTGTCACCATGCATGGCTTAGATGGGAGTCCGCTGTCTAATGGGATTATTTCTCTCCGTACACCCCCTGTACTACTTACAGTAGGAGCTCTACATTCCGAGAAAATCGAGTTCTTTCTTACACATTGCCCAGCAGTTCCAGTTGTTCTGGGTCACCCTTGGCTGGCCTTTCATAATCCCACCATTGATTGGCGGTCGGGGGAGATTTCACATTGGGGTACTTTTTGTGATAAGGAATGTATCACGTTTCCAGTCAGAGTAGCAGCTATCATTCCAGAACTCATTCCGGTGGAATACCAGGAGTTTGCTGATGTTTTCTCCAAAGGCAATGCGGACATTCTGCCTCCCCATCGGCCTTATGATTGTGCTATTGAGTTAATTCCTGGTGCCGCATTGCCAAAGGGAAGATTATATGCATTATCCGGGCCAGAAACTGCGGCTATGAATGATTATGTAAAGGAGAGCCTTGAGAAAGGATTTATTAGACCATCAAAATCTCCTTTAAGTGCAGGCTTCTTCTTTGTGGAGAAAAAGGATGGCTCGCTTAGACCTTGCATTGATTTTAGAGCCCTGAATAAGATCTCAGTTAAAAACACCTATCCTTTGCCGTTGATTTCTGTACTCTTTGATCAGTTACGTTCTGCTGTGATTTTTTTCTAAAATTGACCTTAGAGGAGCGTACAACCTCATCCGAATTAAATCTGGAGATGAGTGGAAAACGGCCTTCAGTACTCAGTCGGGTCACTACGAATACCTGGTGATGCCGTTCGGCCTGTCCAATGCTCCGGCAGTTTTTCAAGACCTCATTAACGATGTGCTCCGTGACTTCCTAGGGAAATTCGTGGTCGTTTACTTAGACGACATCCTGATTTTTTCTAAATCAATGGAACAACATGTTACCCAGGTGCGTCTGGTTCTTCAAAAGTTATGTGAGAATCATTTATATGCCAAGCTGGAGAAGTGTGAGTTTCATGTCACGGAAGTATCTTTTTTAGGGTACATAATTTCCCCTCAGGGATTTTCCATGGAACCAAAGAAACTCCAGGCCATCCTTAGTTGGGC
Source organism: Pseudophryne corroboree (assembly GCF_028390025.1). Lineage (NCBI taxonomy): Eukaryota > Metazoa > Chordata > Amphibia > Anura > Myobatrachidae > Pseudophryne > Pseudophryne corroboree. The sequence goes on along the minus strand of NW_026968233.1, from coordinate 370,481 downwards.
GCAACCCACCAATTTAAAAGCAATTCAGCGTTTTTTAGGGTTTGCGAATTATTATAGGAGGTTCATTCATTCTTTTTCTGACCTGGTTGCTCCCATTGTAGCTCTGACAAAGAAAGGAGCGGATCCTACCAACTGGTCGCGTGAAGCTGAGTTGTCCTTCCGGGCCTTGAAACAAGCCTTTGTCTCGGCTCCAGTCCTCAGACATCCTAATCCGGAATTGCCCTTTGTGGTGGAGGTTGATGCCTCGGAGGTTGGAGTGGGGGCTATCCTTTCTCAAAAGGATCCGGAGTCTCTGGAGTTACATCCTTGTGCCTTTATGTCCAGGAAATTCTCCTCCGCTGAATCCAACTATGATGTTGGTAATCGGGAGTTACTGGCGGTAAAATGGGCTTTCGAGGAGTGGAGGCATTGGCTGGAGGGAGCAAAACATACTATTTCGGTATTGACTGACCATAAGAACCTGCAATACATTGAATCGGCTAAGCGGCTTAATGCCCGGCAGGCACGTTGGGCATTATTTTTTACGCGTTTCAAATTTATAATCACTTTCAGGCCTGGTTCCAAGAATACTAAGGCTGATGCCCTGTCACATAGCTTTCTTCCGGTTCACAATAACAATCCTGTTACCCCCATACTTCCATCTTCGGTCATCTGGGCGGGCCTCACACAAGATTTATTTACCCAGTTAAAACAGCTTCAACACCAAGCTCCTAGAATTACTCCTGCTGGTCGTCTTTACGTCCCTGAGTTTTTGAGAGTTACTGTTTTAACGGAATTCCATGATAACAAAGTTTCAGGGCATCCAGGAGTCTCTAAGACATTGGAGTTAGTCTCTCGCTCAGTATGGTGGCCTGGTCTTTCTAAAGACGTCAAGGAATTTGTTTATTCATGTCAGGTTTGTGCACAGCATAAGGTTCCCCGTTCCTTGCCCATCGGGCAACTTATGCCCTTAAATGTTCCTCTCAGGCCGTGGTCTCATATTTCCATGGATTTTGTGGTTGACCTTCCCCTTTCAGCCGGATTCCGAGTCATATGGGTGGTAGTGGACCGTTTTAGTAAAATGGCTCATTTTATTGCTCTTCCCCGATTGCCTTCTGCCCAAGGGTTGGCAGTTTTGTTTCTCCGCCATGTATTCAGGCTTCATGGGTTGCCTACTGATATTGTTTCTGATCGGGGTCCACAATTCATCGCACAATTCTGGAAATGTTTTTGTGCCTCATTGAAGATGAAATTGTCGTTAACATCCGGTTACCACCCACAATCCAACGGGCAAACCGAACGAGTTAACCAATCATTGAAACAATATTTGCGCTTGTATTCAGCCAAACTCCAGAATGATTGGTCCGAGTTTCTTCCGTTGGCTGAATTTGCTTACAATAATTCTTGTCATTCCTCCACTAAAGAGTCTCCATTCTTTTCAGTTTTTGGTTTTCACCCCAGAGCTAATTCTTTTTTTCATCATTCCTCAGTCTTCTCGCTTACCTTAACCTCCCATCTCAGAGCCATTTGGAAAAAGGTGCACCTTGCTCTCAGAAAAGCGGCTTTTCGAGAGAAGAAATTTTCTGACAGGCTCCGACGTCCTTGCACTTTTAAGGTGGGAGATAGGGTGTGGTTGTCGACTCGCAACATCAGGCTTCGACAATCCTCAGCTAGACTGGGACCCAAATTTATTGGGCCATTTCTTATTATTAAAAGAGTCAACCCAGTTGCCTTTCGGTTACGTTTACCAAGATCTCTCAGGATTGGAAATACGTTTCATTGTTCCCTGTTGAAACAATACGTTTCTTCCAGTAGATTTCCTCGGAAGATCTCTCAGGGTAGATCTCCAGTGGATGTACAGGGACAACAGGAGTTCATGGTAGAGAAGGTTCTCGATTCCAAATTGTCCCGGGATCGGCTGTATTTTCTGGTTCACTGGAAAGGCTATGGTCCGGAGGAAAGGTCTTGGGTCCTGGATAAGGATCTTCATGCCCCGAGGCTCAAGAGGGCATTTTTTCGGGAATTTCCTCAGAAACCTGGCTTTAGGGGTTCCTTGACCCCTCCTCAAGGGGGGGTACTGTTAGGCGCCGGGGTCCGCTTGATGGTCTGCGCGGCCCGGCGCCTAGCAACTAGAGATGCCGTGCACGTACAGCCGCCGGCTCCCTAGCAACGCTAGACGCCGGGCGCGCTGAGCTGCACGGACCCTTGCAACGGGGACGCCACTGGTGGACCGCGTTCCCCGTTTCTAGGCTTTAGGAAATTAAGATATTCACCTGCTCTCTGGCCGTGCAGCAAGGCAGCTGCACGGCATTTATTCTAATCAGCCATTAGCAGCTGATTGGAGGACTCCTTGTTAAATACACTCCCAGGGCTTCTCACAGATGCCGGTAATAGCTTCCTGCATGCTGCCTTTGTTTGCTGAGAGTCTGTTTCCAGTCCTGCTGTATCCGGTCATTCCAGTCCGCAGAAGTCCGGTATTCGGGAGTTGTCATCTCATCCCAAGAGGTCGTTTGGTTCCCTGGAGTCCTGACTGATCACCGTTTTATATCCAGTGGTGTTCGTGAGTTGCGGCTCTGCCGTGTGTTGCGGCTCAGCCACTTTACCTTTTATATTTTGTGTTTGTAGCATTTGCGGAGGGTTCCGCTTCCACAAGTCCTCTCTGGTACTCGGCGGTGCCGGGTAGGAGAATTGGACAAGTGGATATTTTGGTTGTCCTTTTTCCTGGCGGTTTCTCCGCACATATTATAGTTTTGAGTTTGCTTATCCCCTGGCCTGGTTGTTTAGTTAGAGGGCCTCTTGTTATCACCCTGTCTCGGGTTTCCCTTTGTCTCTCATTAAGACCGGGGGGCATCGAAGTTGGGCATACATGATCCGCCCTTCAAACGCGGCTGCCAAGGGCTCAAGAAACCATAGTCTCGCAGGGGATTTCTGACAACACGGGTGAGACAACAGAGTTAGGGCGCCAGGGGCTATTTTCCTGTCCTGCTCCCTTCCCCAGCATTCCGTTCCAGTGCTCCGGTCCTTGCCATAAGATCTTCTCTGACCAGAGTGCTGGAATCATAACACATACTGGACACAGAAGAGGTTTTCTTCCAGTGGAAAGGCTATGGAGATCCAGAGTCTGGTCAAACAAATTCTGAAACCAGCAAGAGTGTTAATCCATCAATGCATTCAGTTGCTGGGGAAGATGGTTGTGGCCTACGAGGCCATTCAGTTTGGCAGGTTCCATGCCAGAGTGTTCCAGTGGGACCTGTTGAACAATTGGTCCGGATCCCACCTACACATGCACCGGAGGATAATCCTGTCTTCCAAGACCAGAATCTCACTCCATTGGTGGCTGCACAGTTCTCACCTCCTTGAGGGGCGATGGTTCGGGATCCAGGACTGGATCCTAGGGACCACAGATGCAACCCTCCGAGGCTGGGGAGCAGTCACACAGGGGGAAAACGTCCAAGGAAGATGGTCAAGTCAGGAAAGTTGTCTCCACATAAATGTTCTGGAGTTAAGGGCCATTTAATAACTGCAGACACAGTACACACTGGGACGGGTGCCCAGCATCCTCAACAGACTAAGAGAAAAGGATTTACCGGTAGGTATTAAAATCCTAGTTTCTCTAACGTCCTAGAGGATGCTGGGGACTCCGTAAGGACCATGGGGATAGACGGGCTCCACAGAGTTCATGATCTTCACTGAGGTAGCGTACAGCACTGCAGCTGTGCGCCATTGCTCCCATACACCTCACATACTCCGGTCACTATAAGGGTGCAGGGCGCAGGGGGGGCGCCCTGGGCAGCAATATAAACCTCTTTTTGGCAAAAATATAACATATATACAGCTGGGCACTGTATATATGTATGAGCCCCCACCAATTTTACAGTTTAAGCGGGACAGAAGCCCGCCGCCGAGGGGGCGGGGCTTCTCCCTCAGCACTCACCAGCGCCATTTTTTTTCCACAGCACCGCTGAGAGGAAGCTCCCCGGACTCTCCCCTGCTTATACCACGGTAGAGAAGAGGGTTGAAAAGAGAGGGGGGGCACATAATTCGGCGCAAATTACATACAGCAGCGCTACTGGACAAACATTAAGTTACTGTGTTATTCCTGGGTTATATAGCGCTGGGGAGTGTGCTGGCATACTCTCTCTCTGTCTCTCCAAAGGGCCTTGTGGGGAAACTGTCTTCAGAAAAAGTATTCCCTGTGTGTGTGGTGTGTCGGTACACGTGTGTCGACATGTCTGAGGAAGAAGGCTATATTAGAGAGGAGCGGGAGCAAATGAATGTGGTGTCTCCGCTGACACCTGATTGGATGGATATGTGGAATGTTTTAAATGCTAGTGTAAACTCATTGTACAAAAGATTAGACAAGGCTGAAGCTTTGGGACAGTCAGGGACTCAACCCATGCCTGATCCTATGTTGCAGGGACTGTCAGGGTCTCATAAGCGCCCACTATCCCAGATTGTTGACACAGATACCGACACGGATTCTGACTCCAGTGTCGATTACGATGATGCAAAGTTACAGCCAAAATTGGCAAAATCCATTCGATATATGATTATGGCAATAAAAGATGTTTTGCACATCACAGAGGAACCCCCTGTCCCTGACAAGAGGGTACATATGTACAAGGGAAAGAAGCCTGAGGTAACCTTTGAGGGGGTCACACGAGCTGAACGAGTTATGTGAAAAAGCTTGGGAATCTCCAGATAAAAGACTGCAGATTTCCAAAAGGATTCTTATGGCGTATCCTTTTTCATCAACGGATAGGTTACGATGGAAATCCTCCCGTAGGATGGACAAAGCATTAACACGCACAGCTACAGTTGGAAAATCAAATTTTTTACCTTATGTTCCCTCACAGCATAAGAACGCTCCGCATTATCAAATGCAGTCCTTTTGGTCACAAAGAAACAAGAAAGTGCGAGGTGCGTCCTTTCTTGCCAGAGGTAGGGGCAGAGGAATAAAGCTGCACAACACAGCTAGTTCCCAGGAACAGAAGTCCTCCCCGGCCTCTACAAAATCTACCTCATGACGCTGGGGCTCCACTGGCAGAGTCCGGCCCATGTGATGTCTGCAGCTGCTCTGACCACGCCTCCTGTTTCTCCGTTGCCGACCCCATTTTGAAGCCGTGCCCCCGCACCGCTCCATCTCCGACTTGGAAATGGAGTGTTGTTGACCCCCCTCCCCCCCCCCCTTCACCGATTCACAGGCAGAGGTGATCGCATTATCTGCGGGGTGCCGCAGAAAATGCAGGCGTATGCTCTTAGCAGTTTTTGCAGTTGGATTGCGATCCAACCTGAATCAGGCCCCATTACCTATCACAATGCACTGCGGGTAGTACAAAATGGGGTTAATATAGGAGAAAAAACCCCAGAGCTGTGCTCCTTAACTGTCCCTGGTGGCTAGTGGAGCGGCTGCCCAGTAATCAGTGTCCACGCCAGTGCGCACACGGCCCGCCCCCATCAGCGGCCTCGTGATCCCGGAGGGCGGTGTGTGTGTGACTGACCTTAGGAAGAAACCGGAGCCTCCGCTGCAGTGACCCAGCAACCGGGGCACGGGAGTATACTGCGCCACTGGGAGTGATGGAGCTGCAGTAAAGAGGTCTATTAGACCTAGCCTGCTGCAGCCCTTGTAGATTCTTATAAAAAAAGTTCTTCTTTTCTTGCCAAAATTAATAGCTAAGAATAGGCTGCCTGAGGCAGCCCCCTGTTAAGTGGCCTGCTACTGAAGGCACCAACTACAAACTGAGCTCCCTGTTCATGGAAGCGAGGTTATAGAGGAGGGGGCGCTGAGCATCTTGGGAACAGTCAAAAGCTTTGAGCCTGTTGGTGCCTCAGATCAAGATCCTACTCTGGTGTACATATACAATGTGAATCCTTGTGGAGTCCAGTGTACCCCACAGAAGAAATGAATGCGTCACACCCATTGGCAGCAACATTAGAATAGCTGCTGATGGGCACAATTGAGAAAGGAAGGAGGGAAAACATTTGAATCCAGCACATATATGTAATTTGAATATGTAATTTGTACCTTCCTACTTTAAAATGTAATGGATGAACCTCACCCTGTGAGAACTATCTTCATGATCAAGAGATCTCATATGCAAGATAAGTATGTGTTGGGATAGGGCTGTGGAGGGCGGCTGCTCGGGCACACCCCTGTCAAGTTAAGGAGATTCAACTGAGGAAGCACAAGGGAACTCTCATCTGGGAACAACAACTGCAGGGAGAACACATTTTCAGACGAATGTGGGAGGGCAGAAGGCTGCCTAATACTGAAGCACCCCCAAACAACAAACCAAATGCAACAACTACTGCAAGCATTCCTGGGGGAAGGCCTGCAGCAGATGGATTTGCATATAGTGATGTCATCCAAGCAGTGGGCATAGTTGGCTGCAACCCTCGTCTGCATATGAAAAGAGAAAAGGGTCACGCAGGGCATGGCGGCCTTTGTGGGGTTGCGCTTGGATGACCCCTAAATCGCTTTATACACCCCCACCCCCCATCAGTGTGGGCTCATGTTGGCCATGCCCCAGCCCCTGAAGCATTCAAGCTGATTTCTTGCAGCAGCTGGACCCAGAAACAGCTCCAGAGTTGCTCTACAAGACAAGTAAAAGGGTGTGAGCCCTGCAGCACCACCTGTAGTTTGCATACACACATATATAGGACAGCATCTCTTATATGCCCCAGGGTCAATAAAATAGTATCCTTATCTAGGGTATCCATCCCCTCAGATAAGGTATCCGTCCATGCCGCTACAGCACTACACACCCAGGCCGACGCAATTGCCGGTCTGAGTAAGGTACCTGAATGTGTATAAATGGACTTCAGGGTAATCTCCTGTTTGCGGTCAGCAGACTCTTTGACGGTAGCCGTATACTGGGACGGGAGGGCTACCTTCTTGGATAATCGTGTTAATGCTTTGTCCACCCTAGGGGAGGATTCCCATCGTAACCTATCCATTGATGGGAAAGGATACGCCATAAGAATCCTTTTGGAAATCTGCAGTCTTTTATCTGGAGATTCCCAAGCTTTTTCACATAACTCGTTCAGCTCGTGTGACCCCCTCAAAGGTTACCTCAGGCTTTTTCACCATGTACATATGTACCCTCTTGTCAGGGACAGGGGGTTCCTCTCTGATGTGCAAAACATCTTTTATTGCCATAATCATATATCGAATGGATTTTGCCAATTTTGGCTGTAACTTTGCATCATCGTAATCGACACTGGAGTCAGAATCCGTGTCTGTATCTGTGTCAACAATCTGGGATAGTGGGCGCTTATGAGACCCTGACAGTCCCTGCAACATAGGATCAGGCATGGGTTGAGACCCTGACTGTCCCAAAGCTTCAGCCTTGTCTAATCTTTTGTGCAATGAGTTTACACTAGCATTTAAAACATTCCACATATCCATCCAATCAGCTGTCGGCGGAGACACCACATTCATTTGCTCCTGCTCCTCTCTAATATAGCCTTCTTCCTCAGACATGTCGACACACGTGTACCAACACACCACACACACAGGGAATGCTTTTTCTGAAGACAGTTTCCCCACAAGGCCCTTTGGAGAGACAGAGAGAGAGTATGCCAGCACACACCCCAGCGCTATATAACCCAGGAATACACAGTAACTTAATGTTTGCCCAGTAGTACTGCTGTATGTAATTTGCGCCAAATTATGTGCCCCCCCCCCTCTTTTCAACTCTCTTGTCTACCGTGGTATAAGCAGGGGAGAGTCCGGGGAGCTTCCTCTCAGCGGTGCTGTGAAGAAAAAATGGCGCTGGTGAGTGCTGAGGGAGAAGCCCCGCACCCTCGGCGGCAGGCTTCTGTCCCGCTTAAACTGTAAAATTGGCGGGGGCTCATACATATATACAGTGCCCCGCTGTATATGTGTTATATTTTTGCCAAAAAGAGGTTTATATTGCTGCCCAGGGTGCCCCCCCCCCCCTGCGCCCTGCACCCTTACAGTGACCGGAGTGTGTGAGGTGTATGGGAGCAATGGCGCACAGCTGCAGTGCTGTGCGTTACTTCAGTGAAGATCATGAAGTCTTCTGCCGCCTCTGAAGTCTTCTTTTCTTCTCATACTCACCCGGCTTCTATCTTCCGGCTCTGCAAGGGGGACGGAGGCGCGGCTCTGGGACGGACGGCGAGGGTGAGATCCTGCTTACCAATCCCTCTGGAGCTAATGGTGTCCAGTAGCCTAAGAAGCTGGACCTTGCAACTCAGAGAGTAGGGCTGCTTCTCTCCCCTCAGTCCCTCGATGAGGGAGTCTGTTGCCAGCAGTGCTCCCTGAAAATTAAAAACCTAACAAAATACTTTCTGTCAGAAAGCTCAGGAGAGCTCCTGAAAAGCACCCAGTCTCCACTGGGCACAGTATCAAACTGAGGTCTGGAGGAGGGGCATAGAGGGAGGAGCCAGTGCACACCCAGAACTAAAGTCTTTCTTAAAGTACCCATGTCTCCTGCGGAGCCTATCTATCCCCATGGTCCTTACGGAGTCCCCAGCATCCTCTAGGACGTTAGAGAAAATAGGATTTTAATACCTGCCGGTAAATCCTTTTCTCTTAGTCCGTAGAGGATGCTGGGCACCCGTCCCAGTGCGTACTGTGTCTGCAGTTATTAAATGGCCCTTAACTCCAGAACATTTATGTGGAGAAAACTTTCCTGACTTGACCATCTTCCTTGGATGTTTTCCCCCTGTGTGACTGCTCCCCAGCCTCGGAGGGTTGCATCCATGGTCCCTAGGATCCAGTCCTGGATCCCGAACCATCGCCCCTCTAGGAGGTGAGAACTGTGCAGCCACCAATGGAGTAAGATTCTGGTCTTGGAAGACAGGATTATCCTCCGGTGCATGTGTAGGTGGGATCCGGACCACTTGTCCAACAGGTCCCACTGGAACACTCTGGCATGGAACCTGCCAAACTGAATGGCCTCGTAGGCCGCAACCATCTTCCCCAGCAACAGAATGCATTGATGGATTAACACTCTTGCTGGTTTCAGAATTTGTTTGACCAGACTCTGGAACTCCATAGCCTTTCCACTGGAAGAAAGCCTCTTCTGTGTCCAGTATGACTCCCAGAAACAAATCCCGCGTCATTGGGACCAACTGCGATTTTGGCAAGTTTAGGAGCCAACCATGTTGTTGAAGAACTGTCAGGGAGAGTAGATGTTTTGCACCAACTGGTCCCTGGATCTCGCCTTTATCAGGAGATCATCCAAGTACGGCATAATTGTGACTCCTTGCTTGCGAAGGAGAACCATCATTTCCACCATCACCCTGGTGAAAATCCTCGGAGCCGTGGACAGACCAAATGGCAACGTCTGAAATTGGTAATGACAATCCTGAATTGCAAACCTCAGGTAGCTTGATGCAGTGGCTAAACGGGAACATGTAATTAGGCATCCTTATGTCTACCAAAACCATGAAATCTCCTTCCTCCGGACTGGAGATCCCTACCCTGAGAGATTCCATCTTGAAATTGAATTTCTTTAGGTAGAAATTGAGGGATTTCAGATTTAAGATTGGTCTGACTGAGCCGTCCGGCTTCGGGAGCACGAAGAGGCTTGAATAAAAACCTTCTCCCTGCTGACTAAGGCCGATTTGAACAATCGGTGAGGGGGAACGTCTTGAAACCCCAGTTTGTACCCTTGTGACACTATTTGTAAAACCCACGAGTCCAGGTCCAAATTAATCCAGAACTGACTGAAGTGTTTTAGACGTGCCCCCACTGGTGTGGGCTCCTGCAAGAGAGCCCCAGCGTCATGCAGTGGATTTGGCAGAAGCAGAGGACGATCTCTGCTCCTGCGATCTTGAAGAGGCTACAGACCTCTTCCCTCTTCTCCTTCCTCTACCTGCAAAGAAAGGGGAATCTTAACTTCTTGCATATCTATTGGGACAAAATGACTGCGTTAGACAATGATGCGTCTTCATCCGTTGAGAGGGAACATAGGGCAAGAAGGTTGACTTACCTGCGGGAGCTGCCGAGATCAAATTAACTAGGCCGTTGCCAAACAAGGCTTCACCTTCATAGGGAAGAGACTCCCTTTCTTCTTGGAGTCAGCATCAGCATTCCCTTGGTGAATCCACAATGCCCTCCTATCCGAGACTGCCATGAAATTGGCCCGTGAACTCAAGAGTCCTATATCCCTTGCAGTCGTAAGTATGCTGCAGTGTCCTTGATATGATCCAACGTAAGGAGTATCCCATCTCTCCAAGATATCTATATCGGAAGACAAGGTATTCGACCAATTCTTGAATACTACTTCTCACCCATGCGCATGTAATGGCAGGTCTAAGTAATGTACCCGTGGTTACATAACTAGAAATAATGTAGCTTCCTGCATACGATCCGCTGGATTTGTGACAGGGCCCCGTGCAGAACAGGGGGTGACTCCCACTTTATTCTGTCCGCAGCAGGAAATGAATAAACAATCGGAAACCTTTTGGGGATTTGAAACCATCTTGTCGAGCTGGCCCAGACTTTCTCAAACAGAGATGGAGGAACGTTACATCAGCTTTCATTATATATCTATATATACATACATATAGACCCCTTTGTCAGGAACAGCAGGGTCCTCAGTGATGTTAATATGTCCTTAATATCCACAATCATGTACTGAATGCTCCTTGCCAATATTGGATCTAATCAGGAAATATTATGGTCGACATAGGAATCAGTATCCGAGTCAGTATCAGTGTGTAGTAACATTTTTGCGGGCCTGAGGGAAAAGAAGCATAGCCATGAACATCACATCTATTCTCTACGTCTGTGTCTGGGACACAGATTTATCCAACCTCACTCTGATATTATTGAAACTTTCACCCAGTCAGTTATTGCTGGTGCCAACAGGGCCACCATCATATGTCTGCATTCCTAATATAGTTTCCTCTTGGGAAAAACATTCAGCCACCGACATGTTGACACACATGTACCAAGTACCCACAGACACATCGGCTTATGGGGGATAGACCTACAGTAAATCTGTCAGAGGGACAGAGAGGATTTTTCAGCTCACAACCGAGCGCCAAAAGTACACAGTCTGGGAAATAATAAACTCTATAGTGATAGACTTGTAACGCTCTATAGATGTGCTGGTGAGGTGAGGAAGAAGCCCCGCCGCTGTAATGGCACGCTTCTGTCCCGCTCAGAAACAAATAATTAATTACGCTGGCGGGGTAAGGACAGTGCCCAGGCACTAATGTCCACTTTTGCCAGCCTTTTGTGAAGAATTTATGCTGCCCAGGGTGCCCCCCCCCCCACCCACCCACATGCCCTGCACCCTGCAGTGCCTGTGTGTGTGTGGAAGCATGGCGCACAGCATTCCGCTCGCTGCGTGGTAACTCAGAATGCCGTCACTGGAGAAGAAGTCTTCTGTTCTTCTGCTACTCGCCTGTCTTCTGACTTCTGGCTCTGTAAGGGGGTGATGGCAGGCTACGGGAGTGGGCATCTAGGCGTACCCAGCGATCAGCACCCTCAGGAGCTAATGGTGTCCTGTCAGCCAGAAGCAGAGCCATTGAACTCACTAGAAGTTGGTCATACTTCTCTCCCCTAAGTTCCACGAAGCAGGGAGACTGTTGCCAGCAGCCTCCCTGAAAATAAGAAAAACTAACATAAGTCTTTTCAGAGAAACTCAGTAGAGCTCCCCTGTAGTGCATCCAGTCTCACTGGGCACAATTCTAAAACTGGAGTCTGGAGGAGGGGCATAGAGGGAGGAGACAGTTCACACCCTTTGAAAGTCTTAAAGTGCCCATGTCTCCTGCGGATCCCGTCTATACCCCATGGTTCTTAATGTGATCCCAGCATCCTCTAGGACGTATGAGAAAACAAATAACGCACACACGAGGAGGAGAGAACAAAGGAAGCTATAAGGAGGGGAGGGGAGGGGAGGGGGGGGGAGGTAAGGTAGTAAAGGGATATTGGATAAACTACAACCTTATACATATTCATTAATGTACCAGTAGTTAGAAGTAGAAGAGCTCTAACAGAAACCACAAAGCCTATCTAAAGCCACACCACACTGGATATGCCCAATCTCATTTGATCTTTGAAGCAAAGCAGTATTGGACTTTGTTACTACCAAGCAGTCTCCCATCCATGTATTATCAGATTCTTTAGGTGTTTTTAAACTACCAACACCCTTTTCTTGGTACTGTACATTTAATTTTTACACATATTCTTTTATGTACCAGAAGTTAGAAGTAGAAAAGCTCTAACAGAAACCACGAGCTCATCTACAGCCACAGCACACTGGATTTGCCCAATCTCTCCTGATCATGGAAGCTAAGCAGTGTTGGTCCTGGTTTTAGTACTTGGATGGGAGACCACCAGGAAATACCAGGAGCTGTGTGTATTTTTACAATACCAACACCGTTCTCTTGATGCATTCCATTTTGAAACATTGGGGCAGATCTATTAAGCCTGGTGAACTGATAAAGTAGACATATAGATTGGTAAATGCTCAATTAGCTTAGTGATATCATTCAGGTGCTCGAAAGGAAGGGGTATTTCTGAGCAAGAAAAAAAGCAATTGTTTCCCCAGCACACTGAATGGATAACAGTAACCAGATATAAATCCCACATGATAATAGAATTCAGAGATCTTCGTTACACATATTTGCGCAAATGTGTGGTTAAGCCCCAAAGCCGCATCAAGGCCTCTCTGTATATTTGGGGTCCCTAGCGCTATATCTAGGTGCAGGGTGTGGCACCCCAAAACACCAGAATGAGCCAGAAAGCACAGCGTGACATACCAGTGTAAAAAACTATAGTGTTAATAAATTAGTATTTAGGAAGCCGAAGCTATAGAGGGGGTGATACAAAATGAAATGTAATTAAAATGGAGAAATAGTGTTAGAAAATTAATAAGTGAAAAGTGTTAATAGAATGTAAAGGTATGCCACACTAAAGCCATCCAGCTCAGCCAGTCCAGAGGCACCACACCTCACACCTCCATTACCCCAATCTGGGTCTAATATTAACCAGCAAGGAGTCACATGATAATGGCTCCTTACTAAAATATGTCTAAGCTAAGAGCTACTTACCTTGGAGCAACCCCATAATGCTCCATGTGGCATGTCAGGGCCTGCACCTCCTCCTAATGCAGAAACCTCTCTGCCTCTCACAACAGACATATAGATTGGTAAATGCTCAATTAGCTTAGTGATATCATTCAGGTGCTCGAAAGGAAGGGGTATTTCTGAGCAAGAAAAAAAGCAATTGTTTCCCCAGCACACTGAATGGATAACAGTAACCAGATATAAATCCCACATGATAATAGAATTCAGAGATCTTCGTTACACATATTTGCGCAAATGTGTGGTTAAGCCCCAAAGCCGCATCAAGGCCTCTCTGTATATTTGGGGTCCCTAGCGCTATATCTAGGTGCAGGGTGTGGCACCCCAAAACACCAGAATGAGCCAGAAAGCACAGCGTGACATACCAGTGTAAAAAACTATAGTGTTAATAAATTAGTATTTAGGAAGCCGAAGCTATAGAGGGGGTGATACAAAATGAAATGTAATTAAAATGGAGAAATAGTGTTAGAAAATTAATAAGTGAAAAGTGTTAATAGAATGTAAAGGTATGCCACACTAAAGCCATCCAGCTCAGCCAGTCCAGAGGCACCACACCTCACACCTCCATTACCCCAATCTGGGTCTAATATTAACCAGCAAGGAGTCACATGATAATGGCTCCTTACTAAAATATGTCTAAGCTAAGAGCTACTTACCTTGGAGCAACCCCATAATGCTCCATGTGGCATGTCAGGGCCTGCACCTCCTCCTAATGCAGAAACCTCTCTGCCTCTCACAACAGACATATAGATTGGTAAATGCTCAATTAGCTTAGTGATATCATTCAGGTGCTCGAAAGGAAGGGGTATTTCTGAGCAAGAAAAAAAGCAATTGTTTCCCCAGCACACTGAATGGATAACAGTAAAAACAATTGCTTTTTTTCCTGAACTGATAAAGTGCAAGGTGATAAAGTACCAGCCAGTCAGCTCCTAACTGTCATTTTTCAAACCCAGCCTGTGACATGGCAATTAGGAGCTGATTGGCTGGTACTTTATCACCATGCAAATTATCATTTCACCAGGTTTAATAAATCGTCCGCTTATTCATTTATGTACGAGTAGTTAGAAGTAGAAGAACTCTAACTGAAACCACTAAGCTCATCTACAGCCACACCACACTGTATATGCCCAATATCACCTGATCTTAGGCCTGGTTTGTTCTTGGATGTGAGACCACCTGGGAATACCAGGTGCTGTAGGTAGTTTTATACTACCAACACCGTTCTCTTGATGCATTCTATTTTGAAACTTATTCATTGATGTAGAAGTTAGAAACAGCAAAAATCATCTACAGCCGCATCACACTGGATATGTCCAATCCAGTGGCGTAACTAGAAATTTTTCTCCCCCAAGCCAAAAAATTCTTCGGCGCCCCCCCCCCCCCCCCCTTCATGCTCCATAATTGGGAGCAAGAAAGGGATAAATATGCGCTCGCCTAAGGCGCGCGCGTCAAAAAAGGGGCGTGGTTTTGTTGGAGTGGGCGTGGTTTCGCATAAAGGGGCGTGGCATTGCAGGAAAAGACTACCTTATACCCCAGTTTTGCAACCTGCACGCCCATACGTTGGCCACCACAGGAAAGAAAAATAATCCTGATTCATGCCCCTTACATTATTTGTCATTTTTCCTCCTTATAGTAATGCCCAGTATACATTATGCCACATACTGCAATGGCCCTTAGACATTATGCCGCACACAATAATACACGACACAATATGCACACACTGTAATGCCCCCGACACATTATGCCACACACCGTAATGTCTGTGACACATTATGCCACACACCGTAATGCCTGTGACACATTATGACAGGAATCGCAATGCCCGTTATACATTATGCTACACACTGCAATGCCCCTGATACATTATAGCACATACAATGTCTGTGACACATTATGACACACACCGCAATGTCCGTGATACATTATGCCACACACTGCAATGCCCGATACATTATAGCACATACAATGCCTGTGACACATTATGCCACACACTGCAATGACCTTGAGACATTATACCACAATGCCCGTGATATAGTATACCATACACCGTAATGCCTGTGACACATACCGCAATGCCCTGCCCGTTATACCCTATGCCACACATCGCAATGCCCGTTATGTATTATGCCACACTGCAATGACCCTGACATTATACCACATACCACAATGCCCGTGATATAGTATACCACACACCGTAATGCCTGACACATTATGACACACACCGCAATGTCCGTGATACATTATGCCACACACTGCAATGACCCTGAGACATTATACCACATATCACAATGCCCGCGATATAGTATACCATACACCGTAATGCCTGCGACACATTATGACACACACCGCAATGTCCGTGATACATTATGCCACACACCGTAATGCCCATTACACATTAAGTCCTACAGTAAGGCTTCTAATTACTTTTCAATTACCTGCTCGTTGTCAGGGGTTTCATGCACTGGGTGTCATGCTCGTTGCCAGGGGTTTCATGCTCTTGGTTCCATGCACGGTGCCAGGGGTTTTCATGCTCAGGGTGTCATGCTCGTTGCCAGGGGTTTCATGCACTGGGTGTCATGCTCGTTGCCAGGTGTTTCATGCACTGGGTGTCATGCTCGTTGCCAGATGTTTCATGCACTGGGTGTCATGCTCGTTGCTAGGAGGTAGTCCTTGTTGCTAGGGCTGTGCTCCCAGTGCTACATATGTCCCCAGTGCCAGATATTCCCCCACGGTGCCAGGTACTTACATGCCCCAGTGCCAAATATAGTCCCCCCCCATGTGCCAGGTACACATATGCCCCCAGTGCCAGATATTCCCCCCCAGTGCCATATATGCCCCCAGTGCCAGATATTCCCCCCAGTGCCATATATGCCCCCCGTGCCATATATGCCCCCAGTGCCAGATACC
Source organism: Pseudophryne corroboree (assembly GCF_028390025.1). Lineage (NCBI taxonomy): Eukaryota > Metazoa > Chordata > Amphibia > Anura > Myobatrachidae > Pseudophryne > Pseudophryne corroboree. The sequence continues at coordinate 354,527 of NW_026968233.1, read as the reverse complement.
CCCCCCCCAGTGCCATATATGCCCCAGTGCCAGATATCCCCCCCAGTGCCAGATATGCCCCCAGTGCCAGATATTCCCCCCAGTGCCAGAAATGCCCCAGTGCCAGATATTCCTCCCCCCCCCCGTGCCATATATGCCCCCAGTGCCAGATATTTACCCCCCCCCCGCCGTCGCTTTTTGGAGGGACACGGAGGGCACAGCTCGTCTCTCCTGTGTCCCTCCTGCTGCATCATCTCTGGCGGCCGCGGGTCTAATAGGGGGAAGTGCCGGTTCGTGAGCCAATTAGAGCTCACGGACGGCACTTCCCCCTATTAGACCCGCGGTCGCCGGAGATGATGCAGCAGGAGGGACACAGGGAGGCGCGCTGTGTGCCCTCCGTGTCCCTCCAAAAAGCGGCGGAGGGAAGGAGACTGCAGACTGACATGCGGACGCTCGTCCGCATGTCAGTCTGCTGTAAATCAGTGGTGCCCCCGCAGCCCCTCGCCCCCAAGCCACCGCGAGGACTGCGGGGGCAGTAGTTACGCCACTGGTCTAATCTCATCTGATGATGGAAGCTAAGCAGTGTTGTGCCTGGTTTGTTTTTGGATTTCAAGTCCTGCCTTCTGGTTTGGCCACGGCACCTCGGATATTCACCAAGGTCATGGCCGTGATGACGACCCTTCACCATCAGAGAATCAGGATCCTGCCAAATCTGGACGACTTGCTGATCCTGGTGAACTCCCAAGAGGTTCTCCACAGTTATCTGGAACTGGCGGTCCAATTCCTAAAAGTCCACGGGTGGCTCATCAACTGAAAAAAGTCCTCGCTGGTCCCTGCTCGGAACATTGTGCACCTAGGGGCACTGCTGGACACACACAGCCAACAATTGTTTCTGTCTCCAGAGAAAGTCCTGAAAATTCAGGACAGTATCGTCCTCTCTCGCCCAAGAGTGTTGATACACACGGCGATGCAAGTACTAGACCTCATGGTGTCGGCTTTCGATATGGTAGAGTACGCTCAATTTCATTACCGCCCTCTGCAGAGGTTAATCCTCTCCAAGTGGGACGGCCTGCCTCATCGGATGATGTCTCAAATGATCTCCTTGACTCCGGAGGTTCGTCTGACACTGAGCTGGTGGCTACAGGACCAACAGTTGAGCAGGGGCCATCCCTTCTGGATCTCCAACTGTGTCCTCCTGACAATGGATGCCAGTCTTTTGGGCTGGGCCATGGTGTTGGAGCAACACTTTCTACAGGGTCGGTGGACCAGGGAGGAATCTCTCCACCTGATATACATTCTGGAATTGCAGGCAGTGTTCAATTAATTGACACTGGCCCTGCCTCTAGTACAGAACAAGCCTGTTCAAGTACAATCTGACAACGCCACCACGGTAGTGTACACAAATCATCAAGGCGGCACTCGAAACTGCATGGCAAAGCTGGAAGTATCAAAAATCCTCAGTTGGGTAGAAAGTCATCTGACAGCAATATCGGCAGTGTTCATTCCCGGAGTCCTCAACTAGGAAGCGGATTTCCTCAGTCGTCAGGACGTTCACGCTGGAGAGTGGAGAGGCCGCAGCAGAAATGTCTGCACTGGTGTCAGTAGGTGACTGAGGCAGGGATGACTGGGAGATAGTGGGTGACTGAAGCATGTATGAGTGGGAGATAGTGGGTGACTGAGGCCGGGGTGACTGGGAGATAGTGGGTGACAGGGAGATAGTGGGTTACTGAGGGAGGGGTGATAGGAAGGGGTTGGGTAAGTATGGGAAGAAAGTGGGTGACAGGTATAATAAATGACTAAGGCAGGGGTGATAGGGAGATAGTGGATGACTGTGGCAGGGGTGACAGGGACAGTAAGAGACTGAGGCAGGGGTGACAGGGATAGTGGCTGACTGAGGCAGGGGTGACTGGGAGATAGTGGGTGACTGAGGCAGGGTTGACAGGGATAGTGGGTGACTGAAGCAGGGGTGATAGGGTGACAGTGGGTGACTAAAGCAGGGGTGACTGGTATAGTGGGTGACTGAGGCAGGGATCGCAGATATAGTGGTTGACTGAGGCAGCGGTGACTGGGAGATAGTGGGTAACTGAGGCAGGGGTGACAGGGAAAGTGTGTGACTCAGGCAGGGGTGATAGGGAGATAGTGGGCTGCATATCTCTGCCTCACTGCAGCAGCACATTCCTGCTTCAATGACAGCAGCACATCCCTACCTCACTTATAGCAGCACATCCCTGCCTCGCTGACAGCAGCACATCTCTGCCTCGCTGACAGCAGCACATCCCTGCCTCGCTGACAGCAGCACATCCCTGCTTCGCTGACAGCAGCACATCCCTGCTTCGCTGACAGCAGCACATCCCTGCTTCGCTGACAGCAGCACATCCCTGCCTCGCTGACAGCAGCACATCCCTGTCTCGCTGACAGCAGCACAGCACTGCTTCGCTGACAGCAGCACATCACTGCTTCACTACCAGCAGCACATCCCTGCCTCACTGGCAGCAGCACATCCCTGCCTTACTGACAGCTGTATATAGGGCCTAATTCAGACCTGATCCCTGCTGTGCATATTCACACAACAGGAGATCAGGTCTCTGCCCAGTGAGCGCCTCTGCCTGATTGACAGGCAGAGGCGGTCACTGGGCAGGAGGAGTCGGGCCAGCGGCGTTGTGCCGCCATTTTGGGGGCACAGTCAGGACAACGCAGACATGACCGGACCGTATGGGGGCGGGCCGTGACGGCTGCGTGACCCGGACAGCAACGGGCCTTATTTACTAAAATCTCAGATAAATTTTATGGCATTTATGTGCAGTCTAGTTTGCACAGTTGATAGAGTGTTGATCTTGCACTATCAATGTAAGCCTCACATAGGTTTGATACACATGTAAGTTTGTTTTTATTTTACTACATTGTGGTTTGTGGCTCTATACCATGTAATGCATGTCTTTTAACAGTAGTCAAGTCTTCCAATGTGCTTGTTAGTGAAACCCAATAGATAGCTTTATTTTATTTTGTTTCTTCAAATATTGAATGCATATGTCTTATAACTTTTTTTTTTTCAATATACAGGTTGAGTATCTGTATATACATTTTTATTATAAGATTTTCAATGACACAAGTACATCCAAGTTGCAGATTATGGATTGTGAAGGACAAATCAACCATATAAACAATTTAAGCAATTTAAATTGCATGCAGGTAGTAGAATATCAAACTCCTTGGATGAGAGTTGGTCGTAATAAACTAGGATAGAAAAGAATAAAGTAGAAAATAAGATTTTAAACCTACCGGTAAATCTTTTTCTCGTAGTCCGTAGAGGATGCTGGGGACTCCGTAAGGACCATGGGGATAGACGGGCTCCACAGGAGACATGGGCACTTTAAGAAAGACTTTAGTTCTGGGTGTGCACTGGCTCCTCCCTCTATGCCACAGTTAGAGAAACTGTGCCCAGAGGAGACGGACAGTATGAGGAAAGGATTTTGTTAATCCAGGGCAAGATTCATACCAGCCACACCAATCACACCGTATAACTTGTGATAAACTACCCAGTTATCAGTATGAAAAAACAACATAGCATCAGTGCAGGACCGATGCAACTATAACCTAACCCTTATTGAAGCAATAACTATATACAAGTATTGCAGAAGTAGTCCGCACTTGGGACGGGCGCCCAGCATCCTCTACGGACTACGAGAAAAAGATTTACCAGTAGGTTTAAAATCTTATTTTCTCTAACGTCCTAGAGGATGCTGGGGACTCCGTAAGGACCATGGGGATTATACCAATGGTCCAAAACGGGCGGGAGAGTGCGGATGACTCTGCAGCACCGATTGAGCAAACATGAGTTCCTCCTCAGCCAGGTTATCAAACTTATAGTATTTTGCAAAGGTGTGTGAACCCGACCAAGTAGCAGCTTGACACAGCTGTAGTGCCGAGACCCCTCGGGCAGCCGCCCAAGAAGAGCCCACTTTCCTCGTGGAATGGGCCTTGACCGATTTCAGTAACTGCAATCCAGCCATAGAATGCGCTTGCTGAATCGTGTTACAAATACGGCGTGCAATTGCCTGCTTTGAAGCAGGGGCACCAATATTGTTGGTTGCATACAGGACAAACAGCGCTTCAGTTTTCCTGACTCTAGCCGTCCTGGCCACGTAAATTTTCAAAGCCCTAACCACATCAAGTAACTCGGAATCCTCCAAGTCACGCGTAGCCACAGGCACCACAATAGGTTGGTTCATATGAAAAGATGAGACCACTTTTGGTAGGAATTGAGGACGGGTCTGCAATTCCGCTCTATCCACATGAAATACCAAATATGGGCTTTTATGTGACAAAGCCGCTAATTCCGACACTCGCCTAGCCGAAGCCAAGGCTAATAACATGACCACCTTCCATGTGAGATATTTTAACTCCACTGTTTTAAGTGGTTCAAACCAGTGTAATTTTAGAAAACTTAACACCACGTTAAGGTCCCAAGGTGCCACCGGAGGCACAAAAGGAGGCTGAATATGCAGCACTCCTTTTACAAAAGTCTGAACTTCTGGAAGAGAAGCCAATTCTTTTTGAAAGAAAATGGATAAGGCCGAAATCTGGACCTTAATAGAGCCTAATTTTAGGCCCAAATTCACTCCAGTTTGTAGGAAGTGAAGGAAACGGCCCAGATGGAATTCTTTCGTAGGAGCATTCCTGGCCTCACACCAAGAAACATAATTTCGCCATATACGGTGTAATGTTTTAACGTTACATCCTTCCTAGCCTTTATCAGCGTAGGGATGACCTCAACCGGAATGCTAGGATCCGGCATTCAACCGCCATGCCGTCAAACGCAGCTGCGGTAAGTCTTGGAACAGACAGGGCCCCTGATGCAACAGGTCCTGTCTTAGAGGGAGAGGCCACAGATCTTCTGTGAGCATTTCCTGCAGATCCGGATACCAGGTCCTCCGTGGCCAATCCGGAACAATGAGGATTGTTCTCACTCCTCTTTGTCTTATTATCCTCAACACCTTGGGTATGAGAGGAAGAGGAGGAAATACATAGACCGACCGGAACACCCACGGTGTCACTAGGGCGTCTACAGCTACTGCCTGAGGGTCTCTTGACCTTGCGCAATACCTCTGTAGCTTTTTGTTGAGCCGGGACGGCATCATGTCTATCTGTGGCAGTTCCCACCGACTTGTAATCTGTGCAAAGACTTCCTGATGAAGTCCCCACTCTCCCGGATGTAGGTCGTGTCTGCTGAGGATGTCTGCTTCCCAGTTGTCCACTCCCGGAATGAACACTGCTGACAGTGCGCTTGCGTGATTCTCCACCCAGCAAAGAATTCTGGTGGCTTGTGCCATCGCCACTCTGCTTCTTGTGCCGCCTTGGCGGTTTACATGAGCCACTGCGGTGACGTTGTCTGACTGGATCAGAACCGGTTGGTCGCAAAGTAAGGTCTCCGCTTGACGTAGGGCATTGTATATGGCCCTTAGTTCCAGGATGTTGATGTGAAGACAAGTCTCTTGACTTGACCAAAGACCTTGGAAATTTCTTCCCTGTGTGACTGCTCCCCAACCTTGGAGGCTTGCGTCTGTGGTCACCAGGATCCAGCCCTGAATGCTGAATCTGCGTCCCTCGAGAAGGTGAGCACTCTGCAGCCACCACAAGAGTGATACCCTGACCCTGGGGGACAGGGTGATCAACCAATGCATCTGTAAATGTGACCCGGACCACTTGTCCAGTAGGTCCCATTGGAAAGTCCTCGCATGGAACCTGCCGAATGGAATGGCCTCGTATGATGCCACCATCTTTCCCAGGACTCGAGTGCAGTGATGCACTGACACAAGTTTTGGTTTCAATAGGTTCCTGACAAGAGTCATGAGTTCCTGGGCCTTTTCTATCAGGAGATAAACCCTCTTCTGGTCTGTGTCCAGAATCATGCCCAAGAAAGACAGACGAGTAGTAGGAATCAATTGCGACTTCGGGATATTGAGAATCCAGCCGTGTTGCTGTAACACTTTCAGTGAAAGTGATACGCTGTTCAGCAACTGCTCTCTTGATCTCGCTTTTATGAGATCGCCCAAGTACGGGATAATTGTGACACCTTGCTTGCACAGGAGCACCATCATTTCCGCCATTACCTTGGTGAAAATTCTCAGGGCCATGGAGAGACCAAACAGCAACGTCTGAAATTGGCAATGACAGTCCTGTACCGCAAATCTGAGTTATGCCTGATGAGGTGGATAAATGGGGACATGAAGGTATGCATCCTGTACACAAATGCGGACAACAGGTGTCAAGCCGTGTGTTGCCTTTGTCAAGCTGTAATAAGTAGGGATAAGGACGTTAACCACCTCGGAACATCCTCCCTTATACGTCACCTACAGCGCATTCATCATAAGTCAGTGACAAGTTCAAAAACTTTGGATGACAGTGGAAGCAGTCCACTAACCACTAAATCCCTTCCTCTTGTAACCAAGCTCCTGCAAACCACACCACCAACTCCCTCAGTGTCAATTTCCTCCTTAGACAGGAGAGCCAATAGTCCTGCAGGCCATGTCACTGGCAAGTCTGACGAGTCCTCTCCTGCCTGGGATTCCTCCGATGCATCCTTGAGTGTAACGCCTACTGCTGCTGGCGCTGCTGTTGTTGCTGCTGGGAGTCGATCGTCATCCCAGAGGGGAAGTCGGAAGACCACTTGTACTTCTTCCAGTAAGCAATTGACTGTCCAACAGTCCTTTGCGAGGAAGATGAAATATCACAGCAGTCATCCTGCTGCAAAGCGGATAACTCAGGTCTGGGTGGTGAGAAACGTGGTTCCGGTATCCATCGTTAATTTAGAGGCAACTAGAGACTTGATTGAGGTACTGTGTCCCCGGTACCAAATACCCTCTAGGTTCCATTTCTCTAGGCAGGCGATACCGAAAATGTACACAGACCTCAGAAAAAGAGTCATCAGTGTCCTAAAAAATGCAGTTGTACCCAATGTCCACTTGTCTGTGGTTAAGTGGAGCAGGGCAGACTCAGGACTATATGACTGTGACAGCCCACTGGGTAGATGTATTGCCTCCCGCAGCAAGAACAGCAGCGGCGGCACCAGTAGCAGCATCTCGCAATTGCCAACTCGTTCCTAGGCAGGCTACGCTTTGTATCACCGCTTTCCATAAGAGGCACACAGCTGACAACCTCTTACGGAAACTGAGGAACATCATCGCAGAATGGCTTACCCCAATTGAACTCTCCTGGGGATTTGTGACATCGGACAACGCCACCAATATTGTGCGTGCATTACATCTGGGCAAATTCCAGCACGTCCCATGTTTTGCACATACATTGAACTTGGTGGTGCAGAATTATTTAAAAAACGACAGGGGCGTGCAAGAGATGCTGTCGGTGGCCCGAAGAATTGCGGGCCACTTTCTGCCTTCAGCCACCGCATGCCGAAGACTGGAGCACCACCAAACATTCCTGAACCTGCCCTGCCATCATCTGAAGCAAGAGGTGGTAACGAGGTGGAATTCAACCCTCTATATGCTTCAGAGGATGGAGGAGCAGCAAAAGGCCATTCAAGCCTATACATCTGCCCACGATATAGGCAAAGGAGGGGGAAAGCACCTGACTCAAGCGCAGTGGAGAATGATTTCAACGTTGTGCAAGGTTCTGCAACCCTTTGAACTTTCCACACGTGAAGTCAGTTCAGACACTGCCAGCCTGAGTCAGGTCATTCCCCTCATCAGGCTTTTGCAGAAGAAGCTGGAGACATTGAAGGAGGAGCTAAAACAGAGCGATTCAACTAGGCATGTGGGACTTGTGGATGGAGCCCTTAATTTGCTTAACCAGGATTCAATCTGTTGAAATCAGAGCACTACATTTTGGCCGCCGTGCTCGATCCTAGATTTAAAACCTACATTGTATCTCTCTTTCCGGCAGACACAAGTCTGCAGAGGTTCATAGACCTGCTGGTGAGAAAATTGTCAAGTCAAGCGGAACGTGACCCGTCAACAGCTCCTCCTTCACATTCTCCCGCAACTGGGGGTGCGAGGAAAAGGCTAAGAATTCCGAGCCCACCCGCTGGCGGTGATGCAGGGCAGTCTGGAGTGAGTGCTGACATCTGGTCCAGACTGAAGGACCTGGCAACGATTACTGACATGTCGTCTACTGTCACTGCATATGATTCTGTCACCTTTGAAAGAATGGTGGAGAAAAAGAGGCAATTTGGAGGCCCTTGCACAAACTGGCTTTATTCTACCTAAGTTGCCCTCCCTCCAGTGTGTACTCCGAAAGAGTGTTTAGTGCGGCCGCTCACCTTGTCAGCAATCGGCGTACAAGGTTACTTCCAGAAAATGTGGAGAAGATGATGATCATCAAAATTAATTATAATCAATTCCTCCGTGGAGACATTCACCAGCAATTGCCTCCAGAAAGTACACAGGGATCTGAGATGGTGGATTCCAGTGGGGACGAATTAATAATCTGTGAGGAGGGGGATGTACACAGTGAAAGGGGTGAGGAATTGGAGGATGATGAGGTGGACATCTTGCCTCTGTAGAGCCAGTTTGTGCAAGGAGAGATTGATTGATTCTTTTTTGGTGGGGGCCCAAACCAACCAGTCATTTCAGTCAGTCGTGTGGCAGACCCTGTCGCTGAAATGATGGGTTCGTCAATGTTTTTCTTTTCAATCTAAGCCCCTGCAGTTTTCTGTAAGCATCTGCTTCGCTATGATGATCAACAAGTCACAAGGGAAAACACTCAGGGCTGGAGGCGTAGATCTTAGGACCAGCTGCTACAAGCATGGCAGAGGTGTCACTATCACTGGTGACACCCAGAGAGGCGGCGAGGGAGATTGTAATGCAGTGCGCGCAGATAAGCAGCGCAATGGTAAAAAGGAGGCATGGTCTCATAGGTAGGGGCGTGGCCTGAATCACCATTTTGTTGCTGCGGGTATCCCGGGGGTTGGGGGCTGTACCCGGGGACTAGTGTGTGAGTGGTGCTGGCTCCTGCACAGTGACAGAAACTGGGTGTTGCACGTAATGTCACAGTGAAACACCCATATTCTGTCACTGAAGAAGAGCCGGCACTTTGGTGTCCCCGTTGTGATGCCACTGACCCATGGGAAGCTTTACGTGGCTTACCCATGTGTTAGTAGCCCCAAGCATCTTTTGTGTTAGTCCCTGAAGAAAAACTTAAAATATTGTTTACAATTTTGTAATCAATGGCCTAATTCAGTAAGGATTGCAAATTCTGCTAAGTAACAGAATTTGCAATCCTTTGGTTCGCATGCTGGGGCCACCCATCACAGGGCATGGCCACCCAGCATGCCGCCTCCCTTCTTGACCACGCTGAAATTGCAGTCTCAGTGCAGTACAGCGTGATCATAAAAAATGGGTTAGCCTCCTGTTGGTGCAGACTGTACGTGTGCGCAGGAAGCCGCCACCATTTTTGTGATCGCAACGGCTGCATGTGATGTCATGCAGCCGCTCTGACCACGCCTCCTGTTTCTTCGTTGAAGCCCTGCCCCCGCACCGCTCCATCTCCGACTTTGAAATGGAGTGTTGCTGACCCCCCCCCCGCACCGATTGACAGTCACAGAAAATGCAGGCGCATGCGTATGCTCTTAGCAATTTTTGCAGTTGGATTGCTTATTGTGATTGCAATCCAACCTGAATCAGGCTCTATTACCTATCACAATGCACTGCAGGTAGTACAAAATGGGGTTAATATAGGAGAAAAACCCCCAGAGCTGTGCTCCTTAACTGTCCCTGGTGGCTAGTGGAGCGGCTGCCCAGTAATCAGTGTCCACGCCAGTGCGCACACGGCCCGCCCCCTACTGCCACGCTGGATCACGGTATAGTGTGGGCACAGAAGCCCCTTACCTCCCTTTCATCAGCGGCCTCGTGATCCCGGAGGGCGGTGTGTGTGTGACTGACCTTAGGAAGAAACCGGAGCCTCCGCTGCAGTGACCCAGCAACCAGGGCACGGGAGTATACTGCGCCGCTGGGAGTGATGGAGCTGCAGTAAAGATGTCTATTAGACCTAGCCTGCTGCAGCCCTTGTACATTCTTATAAAAAAAGTTCTTCTTTTCTTGTCAAAATTAATAGCTAAGTATAGGCTGCCTGAGGCAGCCCCCTGTTAAGTGTCCTGCTACTGAAGGCACCAACTACAAACTGAGCTCCCTGTTCATGGAAGCGAGGTTATAGAGCAGGGGGCGCTGAGCATCTTGGGAACAGTCAAAAGCTTTGAGCCTGTTGGTGCCTCAGATCAAGATCCTACTCTACACCCCAATGTGAATCCTTGTGGAGTCCAGTGTACCCCACAGAAGAAATGAATGTGTCACACCCATTGGCAGCAACATTAGAATAGCTGCTGATGGGCACAATTGAGAAAGGAAGGGGGGGAAACATTTGAATCCAGCACATATATGTAATTTGAATATGTAATTTGTACCTTCCTACTTTAAAATGTAATGGATGAACCTCACCCTGTGAGAACTATCTTCATGATCAAGAGATCTCATATGCAAGATAAGTATGTGTTGGCAGAGGCGCTCACTGGGCAGAGATGCTGATCGCATCTCTGGCATGTGCCGGTGCACTGCGGCACCAGCACATACACACACACACACTTCAGACCTGATCTCCTGTTGTGTGAATATGCACAGCAGAGATCAGGTCTGAATTAGGCCCTATATACAGCTGTCAGTAAGGCAGGGATCTGCTGCTGCCAGTGAGGCAGGGATGTGCTGCTGTCAGTGAAGCAGTGATCTGCTGCTGCCAGTGAGGCAGGGATCTGCTGCTGCCAGTGAGGCAGGGATGTGCTGCTATAAGTGAGGCAGGTATGTGCTGCTGTCAATGAGGCAGGGATGTGCTGCTGTCAGTGAAGCAGGGATGTGCTGCTGTCAGCGAGGCAGTGATCTGCTGCCCACTATCTCCCTATCACCCCTGCCTGAGTCACACACTTTCCCTGTCACCCCTGCCTCAGTTACCCACTATCTCCCAGTCACCGCTGCCTCAGTTAACCAATATACCTGCGACCCCTGCCTCAGTCACCCACTATACCAGTCACCCCTGCTTTAGTCACCCACTATCTCTGTCACCCCTGCCTCAGTCAACCACTATCTCCATATCACCCCTACCTCAGTCACCCACTATCCCTGTCACCTCTGCCTCAGTCACCCACTGTCACCCTATCACCCCTGCCTCAGTCACCCACTATCCCTGTCACCCCTGCCTCAGTCTCCTACTGTCCCTGTCACCCCTGCCACAGTCATCCACTATATCCCTATCACCCCTGCCTTAGTCACTGACTATCTCCCAGTCACCCCGGCCTCAGTCACCCACTATCTCCCAGTCATACATGCTTCAGTCACCCACTATCTCCCAGTCATCCCTGCCTCAGTCACCTACTGACACCAGTGCAGACATTTCTGCTGCGGCCTCTCCACTCTCCAGCGTGAACGTACTGTTGACTGAGGAAATCCGCTTCCCAGTTGAGGACTCCGGGAATGAACACTGCCGATATTGCTGGCAGATGACGTTCTACCCAACTGAGGATTTTTGATACTTCCAGCTTTGCCATGCAATTTCGAGTGCCGCCTTGATGATTTGTGTACACTACCGTGGTGTCGTTGTCCGATTGTACTTGAACAGGCCTGTTCTGTACTAGAGGCAGGGCCAGTGTCAATGAATTGAACACTGCCCGCAATTCCAGAATGTTTATCGGGAGGAGAGATTCCTCCCTGGTCCACCGATGGTGAAGGGTCGTCATCACGGCCATGACCTTGGTGAATTTCCGAGGTGCCGTGGCCAAACCAGAAGGCAGGACCTGAAATCCAAAAACTAACCAGGCACAACACTGCTTAGCTTCCAACATCAGATGAGATTGGACATATCCAGTGTGATGCGGCTGTAGATGATTTATGCTGTTTCTAACTTCTACTTCTAACTACTGGTACATCAATGAATAAGTTTCAAAATATAATGCATCAAGAGAACGGTGTTGGTAGTATAAAACTACCTACAGCACCTGGTATTCCCAGGTGGTCTCACATCCAAGAACAAACCAGGCCTAAAATCAGGTGATATTGGGCATATACAGTGTGGTGTGGCTGTAGATGAGCTTAGTGGTTTCTGTTAGAGTTCTTCTACTTCTAACTACTCGTACATAAATGAGTAAGCAGCCGATTTATTAAACCTGGTGAAATGATAATTTGCATGGTGATAAAGTACCAGCCAATCAGCTCCTAATTGCCATGTCACAGGCTGGGTTTGAAAAATGACAGTTAGGAGCTGACTGGCTGGTACTTTATCACCTTGCACTTTATCAGTTCACCAGGCTTAATAGATCTGCCCCAATGTTTCAAAATGGAATGCATCAAGAGAACGGTGTTGGTAGTATAAAACTACCTACAGCACCTGGTATTCCCAGGTGGTCTCACATCCAAGAACAAACCAGGCCTAAAATCAGGTGATATTGGGCATATACAGTGTGGTGTGGCTGTAGATGAGCTTAGTGGTTTCTGTTAGAGTTCTTCTACTTCTAACTACTCGTACATAAATGAGTAAGCAGCCGATTTATTAAACCTGGTGAAATGATAATTTGCATGGTGATAAAGTACCAGCCAATCAGCTCCTAATTGCCATGTCACAGGCTGGGTTTGAAAAATGACAGTTAGGAGCTGACTGGCTGGTACTTTATCACCTTGCACTTTATCAGTTCACCAGGCTTAATAGATCTGCCCCAATGTTTCAAAATGGAATGCATCAAGAGAACGGTGTTAGTATTGTAAAAATACACACAGCTCCTGGTATTTCCTTGTGGTCTCCCATCCAAGGCCCTCATTCCGAGTTGTTCGCTCTGTATTTTTCATCGCATCGCAGTGAAAATCCGCTTAGTACGCATGCGCAATGTTCGCACTGCGACTGTGCCAAGTAACTTTACTATGAAGAAAGTATTTTTACTCACGGCTTTTTCTTCGCTCCGGCGATCGTAATGTGATTGACAGGAAATGGGTGTTACTGGGCGGAAACACGGCGTTTCAGGGGCGTGTGGCTGAAAACGCTACCGTTTCCGGAAAAAACGCAGGAGTGGCCGGGGAAACGGTGGGAGGGCCTGGGCGAACGCTGGGTGTGTTTGTGACGTCAACCAGGAACGACAAGCACTGAACTGATCGCACAGGCAGAGTAAGTCTGGAGCTACTCTGAAACTGCTAAGTAGTTAGTAATCGCAATATTGCGAATACATCGGTCGCAATTTTAAGAAGCTAAGATTCACTCCCAGTAGGCGGCGGCTTAGCGTGTGTAACTCTGCTAAATTCGCCTTGCGACCGATCAACTCGGAATGAGGGCCCAAGTACTAAAAGCAGGACCAACACTGCTCAGCTTCCATGATCAGGAGAGATTGGGCAAATCCAGTGTGCTGTGGCTGTAGATGAGCTGGTGGTTTCTGTTACAGCTCTTCTACTTCTAACTTCTGGTACATAAAAGAATACATGTAAAAATTAAATGTACCAAGAAAATGGTGTTGGTAGTTTAAAAACACCTAAAGAATCTGATACTACCAAGCAGTCTCCCATCCATGTATTAACAAAGTCCAATACTGCTTTGCTTCAAAAATCAAATGAGATTGGGCATATCCAGTGTGGTGTGGCTTTAGATAAGCTTTGTGGTTTCTGTTAGAGCTCTTCTACTTCTAACTACTGGTACATTAATGAATATGTATAAGGTTGTAGTTTATCCAATATGCCTTTACTACCTTACCTTTCAACCCCCCCTCCCTCCCCTCTTCTCCTTATAGCTTCCTTAGTTCTCTCCTCCTCGTGTGTGCGTTATTTGTTTTCTCATATGTCCTAGAGGATGCTGGGGTCACATTAAGAACCATGGGGTATAGACGGGATCCGCAGGAGACATGGGCACTTTAAGACTTTCAAAGGGTGTGAACTGTCTCCTCCCTCTATGCCCCTCCTCCAGACTCCAGTTTTAGTATTGTGCGCAGTGATACTGGATGCACTACAGGGGAGCTCTACTGAGTTTCTCTGAAAAGACTTGTTAGTTTTTTTTATTTTCAGGGAGGCTGCTGGCAACAGTCTCCCTGCTTCGTGGGACTTAGGGGAGAGAAGTATGACCAACTTCTAGTGAGTTTAATGGCTCTGCTTCAGGCTGACAGGACACCATTAGCTCCTGAGGGTGCTGATCGCTGGGTACGCCTAGATGCACACTCCCGCAGCCTGCCGTCACCCCCTTACAGAGCCAGAAGACAGGTGAGTAGCAGAAGAACAGAAGACTTCTTCTTCAGTGACGGCATTCTGAGGTACCGAGCAGCGAGCGGAACGCTGCGCGCCATGCTCCCACACAAACACAGGCACTGCAGGGTGCAGGGCACGGGGGGGGGGGCACCCTGGGCAGCATACATTCCTCACAAAAGGCTGGAAAAAGTGGACATTAGTGCCTGGGCACTGTCCTTACCCCGCTAGCGTAATTAATTATTTCTGAGCGGGACAGATACGCGCCATTACAGCGGCGGGGCTTCTTCCTCACCTCACCAGAACATCTTTAGAGCATTACAAGTCTATCACTATAGAGTTTATTATTTCCCAGACGGTGTACTTTTGGCGCTGGATTGTGAGCTGAAAAATCCTCTGTGTCCCTCTGACAGATTTACTGACGGTCTGTCCCCCATAAGCCGGTGTGTCTGTGGGTACTTGGTATATGTGTGTCAACATGTCGGTGGCTGAATGTTTTTCCCAAGAGGAAACTATGGCCCTCATTCCGAGTCGTTCGCTCGGTATTTTTCATCGCATCGCAGTGAAATTCCGCTTAGTGCGCATGCGCAATATTCACACTGCGACTGCGCCAAGTATCTTTGCTATGAAGATAGTATTTTTACTCACGGCTTTTTCATCGCTCCGGCGATCGTAATGTGATTGACAGGAAATGGGTGTTACTGGGCGGAAACATGGCGTTTTATGGGCGTGTGGCTGAAAACGCTACCGTTTCCGGAAAAAACGCAGGAGTGGCCGGAGAAACGGGGGAGTGGTTGGGCGAACGCTGGGTGTGTTTGTGACGTCAAACCAGGAACGACAAGCACTGAACTGATCGCACAGGCAGAGTAAGTGTGGAGCTACTCTAAAACTGCTAAGTAGTTTGTGATCGCAATATTGCGAATACATCGGTCGCAATTTTAAGATGCTAAGATACACTCCCAGTAGGCGGCGGCTTAGCGTGTGTAACTCTGCTAAATTCGCCTTGCGACCGATCAACTCGGAATGAGGGCCTATATTAGGAATGCAGACATATGATGGTGGCCCTGTTGGCACCACCAATAACTGACTGGGTAAATGTTTCAGTAATATCAGAGTAAGGTTGGATAAATCTGTGTCCCAGACACAGACGTAGAGAATAGATGTGATATTCATGGCTATGTTTCTTTTCCCTCAGGCCCCGCTGGGTCGCAAAAATGTTATTTTGCCCAGTTACTACACACTGATACTGACACGGATACTGATACTTATGTCGACCATAATGTTTCCTGATTAGATCCAATATTGGCAAGGAGCATTCAGTACATGATTGTGGATATTAAGGACATATTAAAATCACTGAAGACCCTGCTGTTCCTGACAAAGGGGTCTATATGTATGTATATATAGATATATAATGAAAGCTGATGTAACGTTCCTCCATCTCTGTTTGAGAAAGTCTGGGCCAGCTCGACAAGATGGTTTCAAATCCCCAAAAGGATTCTGGTTGTTTATTCATTTCCCGCCGCGGACAGAATAAAGTGGGAGTCACCCCCTGTTCTGCACGGGGCCCTGTCACAAATCCAGCGGATCGTATGCAGGAAGCTACATTATTTCTAGTTATGTAACCACGGGTACATTACTTAGACCTGCCATTACATGTGCATGGGTGAGTAGTAGTATTCAAGAATTGGTCGAATACCTTGTCATCCGATATAGATACCCTGGAGAGATGGGATACTCCTTACATTGTATCATATCAAGGACACTGCAGCATACTTACGTGAGACTGCAAGGGATATAGGACTCTTGAGTTCACGGGCCAATTTCATGTCAGTGTCGGATAGGAGGGCATTGTGGATTCACCAAGAGAATGCTGATGCTGACTCCAAGAAGAAAGGGAGTCTCTTCCCTATGAAGGTGAAGCCTTGTTTGGTGACTGCCTAGTTAATTTGATCTCGGCAGCTCCCGCAGGTAAGTCAACCTTCTTGCCCTATGTTCCGTCCCAACGGATGAAGACGCATCATTATCTGATGCAGTCATTTCGGCCCAATAGATATGCAAGAAGTTAAGATTCCCCTTTCTTTGCAGGTAGAGGAAGGAGAAGAGAGAAGAGGTCTGCATCCTCTTCAAGATCGCAGGAGCAGAGATCATCCTCTGCTTCTGCCAAATCCACTGCATGACGCTGGGGCTCTCTTGCAGGAGCCCGCACCAGTGGGGGCACGTCTAAAACTCTTCAGTCAGTTCTGGATTCATTCGGACATGGACTCGTGTGTTTTACAAATAGTGTCCCAAGGGTACAAACTGGGGTTTCAAGATGTTCCCCCTCACCGATTGTTCAAACATTAAGTTACTGTGCTATTCCTGGGTTATATAGCGCTGGGGTATGTGCTGGCATACTCTCTCTCTGTCTCTCCAAAGGGCCTTGTGGGGGAAATGTCTTCAGTAAAAGTATTCCCTGTGTGTGTGGTGTGTCGGTACGCGTGTGTCGACATGTCTGAGGAAGAAGGCTATATTAGAGAGGAGCGGGAGCAAATGAACGTGGTGTCTCCGCCGATACCTGATTGGATGGATATGTGGAATGTTTTAAATGCTAGTGTAAACTCATTGCACAAAAGATTAGACAAGGCAGAAGCTTTGGGACAGTCAGGGTCTCAACCAATGCCTAATCCTATGTCGCAGGGACTGTCAGGGTCTCATAAGCGCCCACTATCCAGATTGTTGACACAGATACCGACACGGATTCTGACTCCAGTGGCGATTACGATGATGCAAAGTTACAGCCAAAATTGGCAAAATACATTTGATATATGATTATGGCAATAAAAGATGTTTTGCACATCACAGAGGAGCCCCCTATCCCTGACAAGAGGGTACATATGTACAAGGGAAAGAAGCCTGAGGTAACCTTTCCCCCCTCACACGAGCTGAACGAGTTATGTGAAAAAGCTTGGGAATCTCCTGCAGATTTCCAAAAGGATTCCCCTTTCCCATCAACGGATAGGTTACGATGGGAATCCTCCCCTTGGGTGGACAAAGCATTAACACGCTTATCCAAGAAGGTAGCCCTCCCGTCCCAGGATACAGCTACCCTCAAAGAGTCTGCTGACCGCAAACAGGAGATTACCCTGAAGTCCATTTATACACATTCAGGTACCTTACTCAGACCGGCAATTGCGTCGGCCTGGGTGTGTAGTTCTGTAGCGGCATGGACGGATACCCTAGATAAGGCTACTATTTTATTGCCCCTGGGGCATATAAGAGATGCTGTCCTATATATGTGTGTATGCAAACTACAGGTGGTGCTGCAGGGCTCACACCCTTTTACTTGTCTTGTAGAGCAACTCTGGAGCTGTTACTGGGTCCAGCTGCTGCAAGAAATCAGCTTGAATGCTTCAGGGGCTTGGGCATGGCCAACATGAGCCCCACACTGATGGGGGTGTATAAAGCGATCTAGGGGTCATCCAAGCGCAACCCCACAAAGGCCGCCATGCCCTGCGTGACCATTTTCTCTTTTCATATGCAGACGAGGGTTGCAGCCAACTATGCCCATTGCTTGGATGACATCACCGTATGCAAATCCGTCTGCTGCAGACCTTTCCCCAGGAATGCTTGTACTAGTTGTTGCATATGGTTTGATGTTTGAGGGTGCTTCAGTATTAGGCAGCCTTCCGCCCTCTCATGTTCATCTGAAAATATGTGGTCTCCCTGCAGTTCCCTTGTGCTTCCTCAGTTGAATCTCCTTAACTTGACGGGTGTGTGCCCGAGCAGCCGCCCTCCACAGCCCTATCCCAGCACATGCTTTTCTTGCGTATGAGATCTCTTGATCATGAAGATAGTTCTCACAGGGTGAGGTTCATCCATTACATTTTAAAGTAGGAAGGTACAAATTACATATTCAAATTACATATATGTGCTGGATTCAAATGTTTTCCCCCCTTCCTTTCTCAATTGTGCCCATCAGCAGCTATTCTAATGTTGCTGCCAATGGGTGTGACACATTCATTTCTTCTGTGGGGTACACTGGACTCCACAAGGATTCACATTGGGGTGTAGAGTAGGATCTTGATCTGAGGCACCAACAGGCTCAAAGCTTTTGACTGTTCCCAAGATGCTCAGAGCCCCCTCCTCTATAACCTCGCTTCCATGAACAGGGAGCTCAGTTTGTAGTTGGTGCCTTCAGTAGCAGGCCACTTAAGAGGGGGCTGCCTCAGGCAGCCTATTCTTAGCTATTAATTTTGACAAGAAAAGAAGAACTTTTTTTTATAAGAATCTACAAGGGCTGCAGCAGGCTAGGTCTAATAGACATCTTTACTGCAGCTCCATCACTCCCAGCGGCGCAGTATACTCCCGCGCCCTGGTTGCTGGGTCACTGCAGCGGAGGCTCCGGTTTCTTCCTAAGGTCAGTCACACACACACCGCCCTCCGGGATCACGAGGCCGCTGATGAAAGGGAGGTAAGGGACTTCTGTGCCCACACTATACCGTGATCCAGCGTGGCTGTAGGGGGCGGGCCATGTGCGCACTGGCGTGGACACTGATTACTGGGCAGCTGCTCCACTAGCCACCAGGGACAGTTAAGGAGCACAGCTCTGGGGGGTTTTCTCTTATATTAACCCCATTTTGTACTACCCGCAGTGCATTGTGATAGGTAATAGAGCCTGATTCAGGTTGGATTGCAATCGCAATAAGCAGTCCAACTGCAAAAATTGCTAAGAGCATACGCATGCGCCTGCATTTTCTGCGGCACCCCGCAGTTAATGCGATCGCCTC